>NC_136063.1:117874080-118197885 GCF_964261635.1 Lissotriton helveticus | reverse complement strand
AAGCCGCTGGCATGCCGGGTCAGTACCCACCCAGATATAAGGGGTGTCCTGGATATCGGAGGCTAACTTGTTGATGGATGGATTTGTCTATTTGCGGATGCGAATATGCTCTACATGACTAACCCAGATACAACGCTCCCCCTAATACTACACCTGGTCAAATAATATAGCAACGATGTAGGATATAACATCAACTGGGGGAAATCGAGTCTTTACCCCATGGGAGGCTCCAAAGAAATACACTCTCTAACAGAACAACTGAACATTACCAAATAGGATTTTGATACCTGGGACTGTACATATCTACAAATGAGGCTGAATGCCTCACTAACAACATTATGCAAGTTCTAGATGAATTCCGAAATGACGTGGCTAGATGGCACCGTCTCCCCCTGACGTTGCTTGGGAGAGCAGCCATGTACAAATGGCTCCCCAAATTATTGTATATATTCAAAAACACATACCATAACTTCCTGCAAATATTTTTAAAACGAATAATGAGGAACTGCGTACATTTCTGTGGGACAGGGGCCACCCCAGAGTCGCTTTGCAGACTCTGTAGCACAGCCATTATACTGAGGGAATCACTTTGCTGTATATTCAAAAGCATTAGCGGGTGGCAAATTTAACAGTAATTAATGGATGGTTTCAAGATCCAACTGCTGTTTTGTACCTTTTTTTGTGATCAAGCACCAAAACATCGACAACTTAGAGTATGTGCATTAAAAAAATAATGACCTCTCTGCCCTTTGTATGTTTCGTTATCATCAAAAGATTGAAAGAAGCAGATACCTCTAACAACAGACCCTGACAGAACTTTAAACTGACATGCTGTGCAGGTGTGAGGTGCAGATACGTTTTGAGAGCTCCATTCAAAGAGACAAGCCTGCATTGTCCTTCATAGATTTTGACACAGTATGGTGCTTATTTACAAGCCTCTTGCACTGCCAGTGTATCACTTTTTCCCATGTTAAAAGTGATGCACATGTGGCACAAGGGACTTGTAAATCTGCCCTCATATTTTCAATAACCTGTATAAGTTGGGGATTGTGAGAAACAAGGACATGTTAGCTTTTTGCTCCCATTCTCACTATTAGATTCTTGTTTTTCTGACTCTGATTGTACCATGGGTTCTGCTAACCAGACCCAGGGACTGTGCTCTGAATAAGAAAGCATTGGTATTATTTATAACTACAATTTTTACTGACTTCCTCTCTGTAAGTCCATCGTATATGATGGGCCATGTAGGTCTAAAGGATAGTTGATTTAATTTACATATGCAAATTTGACTATGGAATTAAAGGTACTAACAAAGTTTCAAAATAACTTAGCCTTACATATAAGTAACACTAAAGGTCTCCCCTAGGTACCACAGTGGTAGAGTGCCTTGTAACTATCAGGATAGATATTATAAAAAATGTTTTATGTTCCCTGGGGAGGAAAAACTGCCAATTTCAAAATGACTCTATAGGCTAACATGGGAATATGTTATTAAAGTGTAACTATTGCAAGGCATGAGCTCTAATGATGCTTCAAAGTATTAACACTGATTATAACTATCACAGAAAATAAGTTATGGAACTTTCTTTCCAGTAAGCCAAAATCCAGCCTTCCAGGAGCTCTCTCCTGGTTTGCCAGGATGTGCCAAGCTGTCTTAACGAGGTGTGACGTGGCCTGCCTTGAGACAAAGAATTTTCTGTGGTAGTCTTCAAAATTGAATGTGAGCCTCACCCCTAAATCCTGCACAGCCAGCCAAATAGGAGCCCCACTATATAGATTAGCGAGGGTGCTGGAAGGGGAGTGTTAGGAAAACTTAGGCACACCAGCGGGTTGGCTAAGCCAGATCTAACTGCCCATGAGAGAGTTTCTTTATATTGTATATTAGAAGAATAGAGATTTTTGGCTCAAGAATATGCCACACTTTAGAGTAAGTGGCCATACTCACCCTCGTAGTACCATGCATCCAATTAGTATGTGTGCCACGCTGCTTTTTGCCCCAGAACTGTGAATAAATATGAGAGCTTTGTCAAGCAACTCACATCTGCTGCCTGAAACAACAAAGACAAACATAGGACTGCCCAGTTGGAATCCTGATCTGTATCCAAATATTTGCACTCTGTAGGACTGTACCTACTGCACATGCTGGTATAACAGCACTCATATAGTGGTCCAGATGAGTTCTGATCAATAGTGGGTGAGGTGACAGCTTTGTTGTAACCACCAACCAGTGGGTTGGGTCACTCCTAAACACTAGATTGTGAGAGCCTAGCCTGTGGAAAAGTAATAGCAGGTTTTCCCAATTTGGGTATGCCTTCTTTGGAAAAGAAAACTATTTTCTTTAGTCCCCTCACTCACCAGAGGTTGCCCTCAGGTGATATGCTTCATTATTGGGGCCATCCCAAGCAACTACTGCTTGGGGCGTGCAGCGACTTGCGAAGGATACATAGGAGCACTTCATGGTGAGACTATGTGTGGTGCGGTTTGTCATGGTGGAGTGGTGATTAGTGTGTGTTAAAAATACCTAGCTAGTAAGCCATCACATTTATTTTTGCCTCTAGTTGGTTAGTAAAAAGGGGTTAGATATAGGAATTAGATCAATAATGTGGTCAAAGTTCTAGCTATCTTGTCGACATGTTTCAAGGTGTCCCCTAAAGACTTTTCTTCAGGACAACATGGGGGCCAGCCCCATGTATGCCAATCCGGTGATAAACCTAGGATAAGTTTAAGAAATAAATGGATAGACACGCCTAATCTGTGTATCTGTCAGGTACACATACGGTTAATGTTGTAACCGTAGTATCTGTTTTTAGGAAGAAAAATAGATATGAAAGTTTGTAAATGATGCCTGCCAATGTTTCTTGACAAATTTAGCGACTTGGTCTGACGCTATGCTGAATGTAGTAATGCATATTGGTTTGGTTTCTTTTACGGTGTCTTCCTTTTCATAGGTGTCTAAAAGAGCGTCCCTGTGATTGTTCCTTTCTCTTTTCTTTTACCGCATGATGGATTTGGTTGGGTATTGACGTATTTTGAGTTTATCAACAAGCTCTTTGACTTGTGCATCGTAATCAACAGTGTCCGAACAATTCCTCCTCAGTCTGAGGAACTGGCCTAAGGGGAGGTTTTCTTTTAGGTGGCGTGGGTGAAAACTGTTATATAGTAGGAGGAAATTTTTGGCAGTAGGTTTAAAATGGGTTGTTGTTTTTAGAACACAATCTTTAGCAAAGATGTTAAGGTCTAGGAACACTAGTTCAGACTTACTCATTGTGGGTGTACATTTTAGGAAGGGGTCTTGCATGTTGAGCCAATTGATGAAAGTATTTGCTTCTGTCTCATCGCCTTCCCAAATTACCAGAATGTCTTTGTGTTATCCATTCCAAGAGCTTTTGGCGATGTGGGTTCTGCTGTGATAGAATTATCTGTGCCTCCAAGTGGTGGACGTACAGTCCATCCACACTTAGAGCAAAGGTACTGCTCATGCTGGTGCCATGTTGTTGTCTGAACAGGAGGTATTCAAGCTGAAAGAAGTTGTCTGTGAGTGCCAGCTTACAGCATTCAAGTACCACATGTTGAGTAGTGTGGTATGGCCAAGTTGTACTGTACATTGTTTCTTCAAGGATGTCCAAAGTTTCTTTATGGGGCAAGCTGGTATACAGGCTTTCCACATCTAGCCCTATCATGATGTGTTTATGTGGGTCAAAACTGAGATCCCTCAGTAGACACAGTACTGCCTTAGGGTCCATAAGGTGAGTGTTGGTGGATTGTATTAATGGACGTAAAAAGTGGTCTGCAAATTTTGAGAGTGGCTCGAGTATGGAGCCAATACCGAAGACAATGGGTCTCCCTGGGGGATTTGTAATGATTTGTGTATCTTTTGGATCGCGTAAAAATATGGTATTTTAGTTGTCTCTTGTTCAGGAATTCTCCTTCTTTTTTGGTAATTCAATCATGGGCGAGGGCTTGTTCCACCATGCAGGTGATCCCAATCCTGAATCTTTCAGTAGGGTCCTCTTTGATTCATATGTAGTTTCTTTCATCCTCACGTAATCTGAGGCATTTGTGTCGGTAAACTTCCGTATCTTGGATGACAATGCCACCTCCCTTGTCAACTGGCTTTATGGTGATGGTCTTGTTGTCGGCCAGTATCTTGATCGCATCTTGTCCCTGTCATGAAGTGTTATGAAACACCTTCAATGTGGTTGGGTCGAAAATTTCCACTTCTCTTTGTACTGCCTTTTCAAAGGTAAGTATTTCTACAGGTAGAGTTGTTGAAGGGGAGATGAACGTGGACTTCGGGTGGAGACCTGTGTCACCGTTATCCATTTCTGTATTCTGTTTGTTTTCAAAGAATACCCTTAATTTTAGCTTTCTGATGAATTTGTTTAGTTCGCAGCTCAGTTGAAATTTGTCCAAGACTGGTGTAGGTACGAACCCAAGACCTTTTTCAAGGACTGTTATTTGTACTTCACTTAGGTTAATGCTAGGTAGATTTACCACTAAACTCGGTGGCTGCTGGTGTTCGGTTGTTCTGGTGGGCCCATGCTCCTTGTGTGACTCCTGGTTGCTTCCAGTGGCTGTGCCCATTGCACCGGTTGTCCTCTTTTCATTTTTCCTCTTGGTGGGCCTTTGCCCCATCCTAAAAAAGGAGGCTGTGGGTAATCGTTTTGTGGCGCTGGTTCCCAGTATGGGTATTGTTGCTGAGAGAATGGTGGTGGACCATCGAAAAAAGGGGGATTATGAAATGGGGGTTGGTAAGGTGGCCACCCGTACTCTCCTTGGCCTCTGTTCTGCATACTTCCTCTGAAGTTTTGGCAACCTCTCTGATTCTTGTGTCCACATGAGCTCTTATCGGAATCATTGGAGCTGGTATCTGATCCATTTGTGTCTGTGCTGTACCTCAGATTTCTTCCAGTGTGTTGGTAATCCTCACTGGTGTATGGGTAAATGGGTAAGCCTTCTCGTGATTGAAGTTCTTCCCATCCTTTTTAAATTTTTGGTACTTTGTGTCTTTCAGTGAAACTTTCAAACTCCGTCATAGTTTTATTGAGTTCTTCCAGTTATTTCCTAAATTCTGCTGGGGTTTGTAGGTCTTTAGTTTGACCTCGAGTGTATGTATTTCTTCTTTCATTGCGCTTGAGAGGCGTGTTTCTGTTTTTATAATCAACACAAGCCAGTCTCTTGTGCAATGCCAAGAGATTAGCGACCAATCTCTTGGCATTGCACAAGAGATTGGTCACAAGACTGTTTTTATAATCAACACAAGCCAGTCTCTTGTGCAATGCCAAGAGATTAGCGACCAATCTCTTGGCATTGCACAAGAGATTGGTCACAAGACTTGTTGCGTACTAATAGCCCTCTTAGAGCTGCATTGATTCTGCGGTATTCTGCCATCATAATACCATGGATGATTGTCTTACCTTGGTTTCTCTTGAGCTCTGTGAGCTCATCCCAACATTGTGTCGCCTCATTGCTGTCTCTGTTGGGTGTCTCAGCAAGAGGAGTCATAGAGGATATGATTCTTTCTACCTCTTCATCGGTAAATGTTACGCCAGTTTTTTCAGCCATGTTGTTTATTGTAGTGTGCAATTAGACAAGTGTGGGATCTCAAAAGGAAGAAAAAAAAGAAAAAGGAGAAACTCCGGCAGCTTTCACTGTTAGACAATAATCAAAAAGGAGGGAGAGAGAGGCTAAGGCTAGGTTTAGCACTATAACCCATAATCAATGGATTGTGAGAACCTAGCCCGTGGAAAAGTATTAAGCAGGTTTTCTTAATTTGGGTACGCCTTCTTTGGGAAAGAAATTTTTTTTCTTTAGTCCCCTCACTCGCCAGAGGTTGCCCTTAGGTGTCATGCTTCATCATTGGGGCCATCCCAAGCATCTACTGCTTGGGGCGTGCTGCAACTTGTGAAGGATTCATAGGAGCACTTTATGTTGAGACTATGTGTGATGCGGTGTATGGTTGTGGAGGCAAATAGTTAACAGTGGTAAACTGAACATACCCACACCAATGTTTTCCCCCAGGCGAGCCAAGAACCTAAGAGATTTACTGGTATACACCCGCCCTAAACCACATGACAAAAGCAACCAACAAGTTATCAGTACTCTTCCCACCGGCCACCACCCGTGTGGCAACTGCAGTGTTTTTCACCTTACCAGCACCAGGAAAAGAGTGATTTTCAACACACAATACCTCATAACATGCATTTGCGACTTACACTATGTGGGAATGACCACAAGAAAAGTAAGCACAAGAATCTGAAAACATCGCTGTAATATTCAGTGCCACAGAGCAAGAACTAAGATGGCGGCCCATTTCAAAGAAAAGCAACCTACCCCAAACGATCTGCGATAGGTAATCCTTGAACACATGAAACAAGGTGATAATCTTGAACAAGACCTGCTAGAGAAAGAGCAAAGATGGGTGTTCAAATTGCACACAGATAGTGTGGATCTTAATGAGAATATACCTTGGGGGCAGTTAATGAGATAACACACTACATCCCCCCTATGAACATATCCCAGAACCGTGTGCACTAAGGTCCTAAAAAAAAAGCTAAGGTTTAAAATATAAAATATTGTGGTCAAAATATTGTGGACAATCACCATCGTTTAATGACACAACATCTGTTTAACATAGTATTGTCCATGATTTACCCTGTTTTATTTTCTGACTTTACATTTTCATTGTCTAATCTTTCATTTCCGGCTTTTCCCCAGGCAATTGCCTAATTTTTCCAGGAAATAATATAGAGTCTATAACACAGGATTCAACCTGCAGCCAGTAGTACACTATACTACATGTAAAACTGTAGAATTGACCATGTGATGGGTATTCCTTCAGCTACCCAATCCAAAATGGCCACCTAAAATACATCAAGGAAGAGTGGGTTCGATCCCTGCTTTCGGAAGTAATTATAATACAGCCCAAAATAACTTTTTTTCAAATTAACACCTATCGTAAGCGACACAATAATTATATGTGCCGAAAATCCACACAATTAAAAGGCGTCCGTTGAGCCTAAAACGCGCCACGGTCAGTGATATAAAGGGCGACGAAATGTGCCATCATATACAGCCTACGCGCACTAGTGTTTCTAAGCACCACGTGGTTTGCCGGAATCACAACCCAAAATACTCAAAATGGCCCCGCGACTCGGACACACTAAGATGCAGTTGCACCTGGGACTAATAGGTTCAAAAAGACGGAGGGCTGCCGAGCTAAGTAAGTGTACCTTAATCTTAATTACAGACGCTGACCACCTTTTACATTGGGCAGACACCGGACGAGATACACATCAGCGATTCCCGTTTTTATGCACATGTAACTCTTTTTTTCACATGTAAAGTAGAAATGAGCGGGAAAAGAATGCCCAAAGCTAATCGCCATTAGATATAACTTAGCGCAAACGTGCGTTTGCACAGGTAACAACTTAAGGAAATGCCTAATTAAATGGTTACACATCACCACCTTCCTTTGCACAGGTAACAACATAAGGAAATGCCTAATTAAATGGTTACACATCACCACTATTAGAAACAACGCAGCATTTCTTGTTCAATACTCTTGCTCGTTACGAGCATAATGGCAGCACTACGGCATTGCTAACGAAGGTCCATTTTTCTGACATTAGTCGGAACATCTATGGTTGATAAAGAAATATCGTATTTTAAATGAACTCTGAGCATATCATGACCCCGTTTCTTCGATTTTATAAACACCACACATTCAGGGAGAAGTATTACGAGGAGGATTGTTTTATGCATATAAAAACTCTTTTTACACAACCACAAAAAGCCTCAGAAAGTCAAACTAATTTTAATGCATTCTTAATAAATTCTCATTACAAATCTTGCATACCATTGTTTTCTGACCCAACAGAGTCTACATGCCCCTCCACCTAGGCGGACCATGGGGCATATTACTGCTAATGAATAAGTACGTTTATTCTCTGTCCAAACTAAGACCGGGACACTGTTATATGTTACATGAGCGACCTTTGACCCTGTACTCAGGTAGGTCGCCCTCCAGCCGCCACACAGTCCTCCTGTGATGCTGCCCCCGCTGTCGCCTTGCCCCTGCCGCTGCCTGATGCTGCGTGAGTCTCCTCTGGTCTTGCCCCTCGCTTTTCTATTTTGCCTTGGAGTTTGTTTTTTGTATTCTGTACTCCCCCATTTCACTTCCGCTGTGCCCTTTGTACCCCTTTTGCCTTCTGTGCCCCCTTTCCCCTGTATTGCCTTCTGTGTCCTCTCCCCACTTTTCCCCGGTTTTCCCTCTATGCCACCTTTCCCGCCGCTGTGTCCCTGTGGCCCCGCCCCCCGCTGTTCCCATTCGCTGCCCCACTCCCTCCTCCCAGCTGCTCCTCCCTCCCACAGCCCCTCATACGGAAGCGCAGTGGGCGCGCAAGCAAGCCCGTCTGTGCCTGTCCGTGCCTGGACCGCGACCAGCGCCAGAACCCCTGGGCACCGCAGGAGCCAGGGCACACGACTGAGATACGACACCGCCACCCTCAACGTGACCTCAACGCAGTCAACACCGGACGCTCATCCGCCTGCTACCGAGCCACCCAGAAATGAACCCACGGACCCTTTGCCTGCCAGACCTGCAAATTCACATGCCTCCGAAACTGCACCCCGCCCACCGAACAAAGCAACAACAACAACAACAACCTCAAGTGCATCCTCCTCAACGCCCGATCCGTCTACAAACACGCCATCGAACTCTGGGACCTCCTAGATACTACAGCACCTGACGTCGCCTTCCTCATGGAAACCTGGATGAACGTCTCCTCGGACCCTGACATCGCCATAGCCATCCCGGACGGCTACAAAATCACCAGGAAGGACCGCATCAACCAAAACGGAGGAGGAATCACCATCATCTACAGGAACACCATCAGCATCACAACCAACGCCGAAGACACAATCTCCGCTGCTGAACACCTACACTTCCAGATCCACACCAACGCCAATACCACACTTAGAGGAACCCTCATATACCGACCCCCGGGCACGTGCACAAAATTCAGCGAAACCTTCGCCGACTTCATCAGCCCACACGCCCTAGCATCACCCAAATACATCCTCTTAGGGGACCTAAACTTTCATCTGGAGAACAACAACAACAGCAGCAACACCACCACCCTACTCAACAACCTCGCCAGCCTCAGACTCAAGCAACTGGTGAACACCCCCACCCACTACGCCTGCCCCACGCTCGACCCCATCTTCTCCGCAAGCAACCACGTCTCCTTCAGCCACACCACAGGACTACACTGGACAGACCACAGCTGCATCCACTTCACTTTCAAGAAGACTACATCCCACCACCGCGCGCAACAGATCCCCCGCAGATGCTGGAGCAAAGTCACCACAGACCAGCTAACCACATCGCTGAGCCAAAACCCACCAGTCGACACCCCTGACACCAACAATGCAGCCCAGAACCTTGCACAATGGATCACCAACTGCGCCGACGACCTCGCTCCTCTCAAGAACTCCCCTGGCAAGACCAGCAACAGGAAAACCACGTGGTTCACCGATGCCCTCATAGCCTCAAAGAAATCCTGCCGAACCCTCGAAAAAACCTGGCGCCACGAACGGACAACAGAAAACATGACAGCCCTCAAGAACGTCACTCGTGAACACCACCAGCTGATCCTCACCACCAAAAGGACATCGTTCAAAGACCGGCTGGACAACAACACCCACAACAACAAGGAACTCTTCAACATCTTAAAAGAACTCTCCAACCCCATGGCCAGCAACAACGACATCGCACCGCCGCAAGACCTCTGCAACTCCCTCGCCACGTTCTTCTACCGCAAGATCGCTTCATACACGACAGCTTCAGCACCCAAACCCCGCCTCCAGCAACCGAACCAACAATCACAACTACCACCCTCAGCGTCTGGACCCCCGTCAGCACTGAAGACACCACCCACGTCATGAACTCCATCCATTCAGGCTCTCTCTCTGACCCATGCCCTCACCACATCTTCAACAAAGCCCACGCCATCATCGCACCCCACCTCCGGAACATCATAAACAACTCCTCGCGTTAGCCACCTTCCCAAAAATCTTGAAGCACGCAGAGATCAATGCCCTACTGAAGAAACCCTCAGCCGATCCTAAAGACCTCAAGAACTTTCGCCCCATCTCTCTCCTTCCCTTCCCAGCTAAACTGATCGAGACGATCATCAACAAACAACTGACTGCATTCCTCGAAGGAAACAACTCGCTCAACCCATCCCAGTCCGGATTCTGATCCAACCATAGTACGAGACCACCCGCATCGCAGCCACCGACGACATCAGGACCTTGATTGACAACAGAGATACAACCTCTCTCATCCTCCTAGACCTCTCGGCTGCCTTCGAGAACCGTCTGCCACCGAACCCTAATTACCCGCCTCAACAACACTGGGATCCAAGGAAAAGCTCTGGACTGGATCACCTCGTTCCTCTCTGACAGAACCCAGAGAGTCCGCCTCCCTCCCTTCCGCTCCAAGGCCACCAAGATCATCTGCGGTGTACCCCAAGGCTCCTCGCTCAGCCCAACCCTCTTCAATATCTACATGAGCCCCCTCGCCACCATTGCTCGCAAACACAACATCATCTCCTACGCCGGCGACACCCAGCTGATACTCTCCCTCACCAAAGACCCAGCCACCGCCAAAACCAACCTCCAGGAAGGAATGAAAGACTTCGCGGAATGGATGAAGCTCAGCCGGCTGAAACTCAACTCAGACAAAATGGAGGTCCTCATCTTCGGACAATGCCCATTCGCCTGGTACGACTCCTGGTGGCCCATGGCGCTGGGCACCGCACCGACACCCACGGACCACGCTCGCAACCTGGGATTCATCCTGGACTCCACCCTCACGATGACTAAACAAGTCAACGCCATCTCATCGTCATGCTTCAACACCCTGCTCATGCTCCGAAAGATCTTCCGGTGGATCCCCACTGGAACCAGAAAGACAGTCACCCAGACCCTCGTCACCAGCTGACTGGACTACGGGAACGCCCTGTACACAGGGACCACAGCCAAACTTCAGAAACAACTTCAGCGCATACAGAACACCTCCGCACAACTCATCCTCGACATCCCTTGCCACAGCCACTTAACACCCCACCTGAGAAACCTGCACTGGCTCACCATCAGCAAGAGGATCACGTTCAGGCTCCTCACCCATGCACACAAAGTGCTCCTGTGACATGGGCCACGAATACCTCAACAACCGCCTCTCATTCTACACTCCCACCCGCCAGCTCCGCTCCGCCAGCCTCGCCATCGTCTCATGGATCCGCAGAACCACAACCGGAGCAAGATCTTTCTCCTACCTGGCTGCCAAGACATGGAACTCCCTCCCCGCACACCTACGACTGACCCAGGACCACCTCACCTTCAGGAAGCACCTCAAGACCTGGCTATTCGAGCAGTAACAGCACCTCCCTCCCTTCAATGCCTTGAATCCCTCACGGGTGAGTAGCGCGCTCCATAAATGTATTGATTGATTGATTGATTAACATGTTGTGATTGTTTTTTTGTAAATGTGCAGCCTAAACGAGTGTGCTCTATGTGTACATATAATTGTATATTTTAATTTTAAATCCTTTGAACAGGAAAACCATGCACAGACGTAGATGGAGTACCACCCACCGTTTGTTTTGTTCTTCTGTTTTTAGGGACACCAGACTAAGCACCTAATGCTAGGTTTCACTCCATAGGCACAACACCACAAGGATCAACCAATGTATTTTAAGTTGGCCTGCCCACATGGGCAGGCATCATGTACTTACTTTCATATCTATTTTCTTCCTAAATACAGATACTATGGATACAACAGTAACCGTATGTATACCTGATAGATACACACATTAGGTGGGTCTATCCATTTATTTCTTAACCTTATTCTAGGTTTATCACTGGAGTGGCATACATGGGGCTGGCCCCCATGTTGTCCTGAAGAAAAGGTGTAGGGAAGACCTTGAGAGGCAAGATGGCGCCCGCACGACTGGACGTGCAGGACGTGTGAGCTGACCTCTCTCCCTGACCCACAGGCGATAGTGAAAGACTGCGAGGGAGATGCTGGCTTAACGAGTTGAATTAAATACGGGAAAGAAATGAAAAAAAGAGCGTGTGTTAACTTTTCTTCTCCTTTCCTACCTTGTGGAGAGCAGCGCACGACTGGAGCGACGGAGAAGAAGGAGAAGAGAACACTGATATTGTCGCCGATGCTGAAGGTGTTCACAGCGCTAACGAGTCTCCGCCGAGCCTGGTGGGTGGCAACTCTCACAGGTGCTGCTGCTTGGCTCCGCTGTGAGCATACTGAACGCCACTTCTCGGGAGGCTGTGAGCGTAGAGGAGCGACGAGAGCGTTTTTCGAAATGGCTCCAAAAGGCACACAAAAAAACGGGACCCCGAGATTAGTAACACTGTGGCAATGAATGGAGGTGAGAAGAATATAAGTGGGGCAGCGGCTGCGGCAAAGAAAAATGGGGCAGGGGTAAATCTAGAAGTCTCCAGTCCTGCTAGACAAACGATTTCTACCCTGTTTTTAGCTGTAGAGGAGAAAAAACGAAAAGACGCGGCGCGCAGCCCACAGTTAAAGAACAACACGGAAGAGATTATTACCTTATCGGCGGGGTTACAGAAAGACAACTTGCAAAAACAAGCTCCAATCGTGATGCCACAAATTTTTAACACACCATCGGAAAACTTGTTTTTAGAATAAAATATTGCAAATGGAGACTATGCTGAGCCTATTGAGATTACTAATAGACTATTAGAGGGACAAGCTACAGAATCAAACACGCTAGAGAAAGCCTTGAACGTTAGGGCAAATACAGCGGCATCTAACGAGGCAGAATCCTTGTATTTCTATTCAGTATCAGAAAATTCAACCTCATCATGCGAAGATCTGGCCACACAGTACTCCAAACAAATGCGTATGGAGGAAGTTGAAAGTGAGGTCGACGATGATGAAATTGACGAATTTACAGAGGAAAGCCCTATTACTGTGAGTGGTGAAGGGGACGCTTCTACGATAGAGGGAGCTGCGGGAGGGTATCAAGAAGGTCCAACTGGCAATATTACCTTAGATACGATATATCAAACAATCTTGAGCCATATGGACAAAAATGAGCAAGAAAGCTTAAAAATACAAAATTCCTGACGGAAGCTCCAAAACTCTATCCGTAGACTAGCAAAGGCACAGGCAGACTTCGGGGAAAGATTTGCGGAGGTCGAAACTAGGATATCCAATATTGAGGATGAATTGCAAAAACAGAAAGTGGCCACAGAAACATTAAGTGCTAATAAAGAGGACTTATTATGGAAAATGGCCGACTATGAAAACCGCGCACGGCGCAACAATTTAAGACTCATGCAAATTCCCGAAGGAAAAGAAGGACAAGATCCTCGTAAATTTATTGTGGAACTGCTTCAGAAGGCATTCCCAGACTTGAAAAAATGGGATTGGGAATGAGAGATTGAGCGTGCCCATAGATATCCTTTTAACATCCAACTTAGATCTGGACAGAATGCTACTAAACCGAGACCTTTTCTCATAGCATTCAATAGCTTTCCTGCTAGAGAAGACATATATATATGCATACACGTCCAAACAGCAAAGGCCAGGGCGAAGGGTTTACTTTTTTTACAACCTCAGATTATAGTAAATACACAATGGATACTCGTTGGCAGCTTCGACAATTAGTGAACCAATATCAAACAAAGGGAGCACAAGCTTACATTATGAATCCAGCTAAGCTCAAAGTGATATATAAGGAGAATACTCGCTTTTTCACAAATGTCTCAGCAGCAAAGGAATACCTTCAGAATATTAAGGACCCTTAGAACCTAATCTGATTGACCTTGAATGTCTTAATTTGTATTAATCAATGATCTAGCTAAGGAACTAACTAACGGATAGGCATTTTGTATGAAACTCAATATAGAATGTTGTTATTATATTTATTTATTTATTTATTTATTATTATTTTTTAAAGAGGAATGGCTTAATACTTAAGAAACATATAGCATATAGCATAGTCTAATTGTTCCTAAAATTGGGGTCAAGAATAGATCGGTTCTTTTCAAACTACAAAATGAAGGAAAAGAAACCTGTGGGGGTACAGGGGGGGGGTTGGTTGCTCATTTCCATCACCAGGACCAGGAGTCCGAAAGCCTCGGTAATGGAGGGGGGAAGGGGGTTAGGGGGTTGTTGGTGGAGGGGGGCACTGGGGTTAAAGGAGGAAAAATTCAAGTTGGGGGTCTAATGACTTTATAGAGAAGACAAAGGAATTCAGTTCTAACAAGAAAGTATTAAATAAGGGTAGGACAGGATATAGGATGGGGTGTACTAAAGTAATCTTTGAACATGCAGAAGGTACAGAGGACAGGGGATCATCATAATGGGTAGTAATATCAAAATTTGTTCTTTTAATGTCTCTGGCCTCAACAATATAAATAAAAGGAAAAGGATTGCATCTGAAGTTCGTTTTTTGAAGCCAGATATCTTGTGTTTGCAGGAGACCCACCTTCCCTGGGAGAAAAGGGGGCTCGCCACTGAGTTAGGATATATAGTTTTGGCGGCATCTAAGCAAACAGTTTTGACAAGAGGGGTAATGATTTTGATAAGACCGAATCTAGGTACGCTTGTACGCACCTTATCTGACAAATGGGGCAGATGGGTGATAGCAACATTAAATCTAGGAGGTATATATATAATGATATGCTCTATATATGGATCTAACTTAGATGAGGGGTAAGTATTTAAATATCTAAATTCTGAGTTGGCTAATTGGGGTTCTCCCCTAGTGATATGCGGCGACTTAAATATAAACTTGGCAGGGGGGGAATTAGAGGCTGGCCCAGAGAAATAGAAGGGGCATAAACCTAGTGTATTCAAGGCACTATATAATTTAGTCAAAGATCATGCGTTGGTTGATATTTGGAGTAAACATTTTCCAACACTACCCTGGTATACTTATTACTCCTCACCACATAGAAAGTTTGTCCGCTTGGACTATTTCTTTACTTCAACCAGTATTTAATCATATACTAAGATCCAACTCTATCCCAGGGTAACATCGGATCACTCCCCATTAATAATTAAGATTACCAAATTTGGTGAAATGCGACAAAACAGGAGCTTCTCGTTCGATAGGAAACTGTGCTTGGATGCACAATACAGAGAATACATGGGTAAATGGATAGCAGAGATTTTACAGAATAACATGTGCTCTGCTAATATTGAAACAATATGGGATACATGGAAAGCTTGTTTTAGAGGGGAGGCGGTGAGTTTCGGACTTTATAATCAAAATCTGCAACAGGGGAAGATGCGGGAATTGTACAATCAGCTGTGTAAAGCGGAAGAAAACCTGATAAAAGAAATAGAGAAGAGAGATAATATGACTAAAATTCAGGAATATGAAGGGATAATCATCAAATGTCGTGCTAATATCACAGGAGTTTGGTGTGAGGAAATAGCTAAGAAATATTTAACACACAGAAGGTACATCCACGAGTACGGAGAGTCTATAGGAAGGGCATTAGCCGTAAAACTAAAAATGAAGGACTCTGCCCGTCAAATAATGAAAATGCAAGATAAAAATGGGGCAATGACCGAAAACCCAGAGAAAATATTGGAAATACTAATTTTATACTGAATTATATACATGTCAACCTAATCCCTCTACTGAAGCTTTTTTGCAGGAGGCTATATTCAATAAATTAACTGATCTCGAGAAAGAACTATTAGACCAACCCTTCTCAATGGAGAAATTGGAAAGAGCAGTAAAAAACATTCCGAATGGAAAAGCTGCCGGGCCCGATTTTATCCCAGGGGAGGTGTATAAATGTTTTTTCGAACCCTTAAAAAACTTTATGTTGGAGACTTTTAGAATGGCACAATTGGGGAGGGCCCCACAGTTCTGGGATGATGCTTCAATTGTAATATTTCCTAAAAAAGGGAAACCACCGGAACAAACGGCCACATATCGACCTATATCTTTGCTAAATTGTGATAGCAAAATGTATTCAAAGATGCTTGCAAACCGAATATCCAAGGTTATAACACCATTAGTATCACTGAGCCAGCATGGGTTTATCCGAAACAGAGGGACCATATCACATATTAATAAAGTGATTACTTTGAGAGACATAGCAGAAATCGAGAAAAGAGACTTAGCGTTGATATCACTCGACGCTGAGAAAGCGTTTGATCGCGTAGAGTGGGCATATTTGTGGGCAGTAATGCAAAGAATGGGATTCGGCAAACACATCTTAAGAGCTATTAAAACACTGTACCGCTCACCTAATGCGAGAGTTGTAGCTATTGGTAGAAAATCGGAAAAGATAATTATTACAAGAGGTACTCGTCAGGGGTGCCCTTGCTCACAACTTCTTTTTGCGTTATTTATTAACCCATTTTTATTAAAACTATCACAATCACCATATATTAAACCATTTGTAGTCTCATCTATACCCCATTCAGTATTCGCATATGCGGATGACATTGCCATTATTACCACAGACCCAAGACAGGCTATGATAGAGATTGAACGCTTGGCTATAGATTTCGGAAATAGTTCTGGCTACAAACTAAATGCTGCAAAAACGCAGGTGCTTTGCTCAGATTCTGTCCTGTTTTACGATCACAGGGTCACTCATGAAATGACATATTTAGGAATTATAATTAAATCCCATACACAACAGATAGTAGAGGCTAACTGGGACAAAACAATGCTACAAATTAAACAATCATTAGATAGGTGGGGGAGACTTCAATTATCTATAATAGGGAGAGGCAACATCGTTAAGATGAATGTACTAGCTAAAATCTTATATCTATATCGTAGTATCCCCTTAGAGATACCCTTAAATCATATATATAAACTACAAAGTCTATGTACAACATTTTTTTGGGCACCCGGTAAAACAAGACGAGCAATGAAATGGTTGACCCTCCTTATTGAGAGAGGAGGGCGTGGGATTCCGGATGTTGTGTTTTATTATTATGTTTGTTTCTTACAAAGAATGAGAATATTGTTGACGGGAGAACAAATTGAGGATCCGGCAGAATCCCCGTCGATATTCTATCTATTATTAGGGGAACATGCGAAGGGTTGTTTGTTAAAAGAACTGGAGGGGAACTACTACAAACACACCCGATTTAAGGTGCTTGAATCTGTATATAAAGTTTGGAGAGAAGGGTTGTAAGGATATTGAAGCTGGAAAGAATTGTGTCCCATACTCCCTTTTCTGCGAAAAAAATACTACCATCAATATTCTGGGACAATGTAACAAAGGAATGGGGCAGGAAAGCTATGAGTAAAATCGGAGATTTATATGACACTGATGGAATATTCAAATCTTTCTCTAATATATGCACCAAATTCCATATACCTCAGTCATCTTTTTTTAAATCTCTCCAAATTAGAGATTTTTGCTTAAAGAAATTAAACAGACCTCGCCCTAATAAGATAATAGAGGCTGTCCAATCAAAAAAAAGGATAGGTATGCTATATCGATTACTCATGGATTACAAGCCAGATGATTTGAATAAATATAATGTATATTGGCAGAATCAATTAGAGGAAATTGATCTGAATATTGTGGATTATATCTTGATGGCCAAGGATATATGTTTGTCTGCCAATCTGAAAGCTCAGGTATATAAGACAATATTCAGACTATACTATACTCCTAAACGTGTGGCAACATGGGGGCCTATGTATGATGGAAAATGTTTTCGATGCGAAGGGGAAGATGCAGATATTGTCCATGTTTTTTATAAATGCTCGAAATTATCGTCTTTCATATCAAGTATAGAACAATGTATATCCTTGGTCATCCACCACCCGTTTAAAATATCCCCATCACTTATGTTAGTAGGGGGAGGGCAAATTGTTAATGAAAATATGAACATATGTAAATTTAAGAATTTCTTATTTATGGCTATAACTATAGCTCAATTATGTATAGCTACAGAATGGTTACAACTTGAAGCACCGACGTTTGAATTCTGGAGAAGGAAAATGTTTAATATATATGAGCTAGAATGGAATTTGTACGCTCTGAAGGGTATTAGGAAAAAACAATTAGGTATATCGACTTGGGGTATACTCAAAGAGTACTTAGATGAATAATTGTTTTCCTTATCACAGGGAATCCATCCTTCCCACCTACCTGTTATAATCAATTATTATTGTACAAGAAGATATTGATTGCTTATTTTTTTCCAAAGTTGTGAACGTACTACTTGTATTGTCAAATGACCCAACGATGGTAATTAAAAAAAAAAAAAAAAGAACACCTTGAAACAATTCAACAAGATAGCTAGAAAAGATTTTTCTTTTCCAAAGAAGGCATACCCAAACTGGGAAAACATGCTATTACTTTTCCAAAGGGTAGGTCCTCGCAATCCATTGATTATGTGTTATAGTGCTAAAATGTAGAATTCAAGAGGACGAACCTAGCCTTAGCCTCTCTCCCTCCTTTTTGATTATTCACTTCTAAACACTACCTGACTAATGTGTAAGCCGGAGGAAGGATACCCAGTTAGGAACTGAACAGATGCCTCTTACTCAAACAAAGAAACTTGTTCTGGAAGCAGCTCCTCCTATGACTAAAATGGGTTTTGGCTGGCTTCAATTATCCAGGGCTTTAAGTACTAATCATCCTCATGCCCAAAGTGAAATATAACTATATATTTGTAGGCTTCACCCTTCAATCAAGCAATCAGGCATTTGCTAAGTGCGACTACTCACTTGTAAGGATCTCCAGGCGCTTGGGGAGGGGAGGGGTTAGCATGCTCCAGTCCATAAAGTGTGGGGTCTGTCATAGAGCCAGCTTTTTAGATTTCTTGCGAATATGGGGAGTGATGTTGTCTGTCTGAGGTGGAGTGGCTGGACGTTCCAGGCTCGGACCGCGACGAAGGAGAAGGAGCGGCCTCCCAATCTGGTCTTTCTGATGCAGGGGACTACAGCGTAGGAGAGCTGGGCAGATCATGGGGGCCTCTGGGGTGCATGGAATTTGAGTCGGCTGTTCAGGTATGCTGGCCCGGTGTTGTGGAGGGCCTTAGGGTCATGGGTGAGCATCTTGAAGGTGAATCTAGCTTTGATGGGGAGCCACTGGAGTGTGCGCAGGTGCTGGGAGATATGGCAGTATCTTGGCAGGTTGAGGACCAGTCTTTCAGCAGCATTCTGGATGATCTGTAGCTTGCAGGTGAGGTTTAGTTTTATTCCAGCATAGAGTGCATTGCCGTAGTCGAGTCTGCTGGTGACAAGGATGTGAGTGACGGTCTTTATGTGTTAGAGGAAGATCCATTTGAAGGTCTTACGTAGAAGGCAGAGGGTGTGGAAGTAGGAGGACGAGACAGAGTTGATCTGGCTGTCCATTTTGAGCTCGGATTCCAGGATTATTCCCAGGTTGTGTGCGTGGTCCGTGGGTGTGGGCAGGCTTCTGAGGGTGGGGGGGCACCAGGTGTTGTTCCATGCATCGGGGTTTAGGCCCATGATGAGTACTTCTGTTTTGTTGGTGTTTAGTTGTAGGCAGCTGTTTTTCATCCATTTGGTGACAGCTTCCATGCCTTCTCGAAAATTGTGTCTGGCGTTATTGGGTTCGTTGGATAGGGAGAGGATGAGTTGGGTGTCGTCTGCATATGCCACAATGTTGAGTCAGTAGGTTCTGATGATGGGGACGAGCGGAGCCTTGTGGACTTTGAATGGTGTAGGGCTGAGGAAGGATCCCTGGGGGACTCTGCAGGTGGTAGGTGTAGGGTCAGAGAGGAAAGGGGGAGCCTGACCTGCTGCGTTTTGCCGGAGAGAAAGAAGCAGATCCAGTTGAGGGCCTTGTCTTGGATCCCTGCATCGTTGAGTCTGCATATTAGTGTACGGTGAGAGATTGTGTCGAATGCCACTCAGAGATTGAAGAGGATGACGGCTGCTATTTCTCCTTTGTCCAGTAGGGTGTGTATGTCGGCTGTTGCAGTGAGGTGGGCAGTTTCCCTACTGTGTTTTTTTGAGAAGCCGGACAGGGAGGATGCTGTGCTCTTCGATGAATGTGGCGAGTTGGCTGTTGACGGCTTTTTTGATGAATTTTGCTGAGAAAGGGAGCAGGGAGATGGGTCTGTAGTTTCTGAGGTTGGTGGGTTCCGAATAACGGTTCTTCAAGAGGGGGATAACCTCAGCATGTTTCCAGTCATCGGGAAACATGACAGTTGCCAAGGAGCAGTTGATGGTGTGGCAGAGCATGGGTGCTATGGTGTCGGAGTCTTGAAAATAAGGTGTGGGCAGGGGTCAGTGTGGGCTCCGGAGTGGATTGCCTTCATCGTCTTCAGTGTGTCTTTGTGGTGAGGGCTGTCCAGTTGTCGATCACTGGCTTCAGGGTGTCAGGGGTTCAGTGCGTTGGTTGCCTTCGTCAAAGTCGTCGTATATGCTCTTGATTTTGTGGTGGAAAAGATGGTGAGTTTGTTGCAGAGGTCTTGTGAGGAAGGGATGTTGGTGGACTCGCTGGTGGGTTGGGTGAAATCCTTGATGATGTTGTAGAGTTCTTTGCTGTTGTGTGCGTGAGTGGAGATTCTGTCTTCAATCGCTTTTTTCCTTGTTTTTCTGATGAGTTAGTGGTGGACGTTGGTGGCGGCTCTGAAGTTGTTGTAGGCTTCTGTAGATTTGGTGTTCCTCCAGGCATTTTCGAGGCAGTGGCAAGTGCGTCTGGACTCTCGAACTTTGGTGGTAAACCATCCGGCTTTCTTGGTATGGGTGTTGTTGTTCTTCTTGAGGGGGCCTATGATGTTGGCACTGTCAGAGATCCATCTGTGCAGGGTTCGGGATGCGGTGTTAGGGTTGTCGTTTTCCGTGATGGTTGGGGCGGAGTTGCTGAGTGATGAAGTTAGCTGGTTGTTGGTGATTCTGGTCCAGTTTCTTCGTGGGAGCAGGTGCAGGTGTCTGTGGATGGTGCGCGTTCTGAGGGTGAAGTGAACCCATCAATGATCAGTTCATGGGAGTTCAGTGGTGTGGCTAAAGGGGATGGAGTTACCTGTTGTGAAGAGGGGGGTCAAAGGTGTGTCCTGGTGAGTGCATGGGTTCAGTCATGATCTGGTGGAGTCCAATGTTGTTGAGGTTGTCCAGGAGGGATGTGGTGCTGGGTGCCAGATGGTTGTCGAGGTGGATTTGAGTGTAGTTGGTGGACTCGATGGCATGCGGGGAGATGATGTCCGTGATGGAGTTTGCGAAAAGTCTGCGGCGTCCAGGGGGTCAATAGATGAGGGTTCATCAGAGGGTGGTGGTAGGGCTGGCCAGTATCTTAAAGTGAAGGTGTTCTATCAGGTCTGTTGGCTCGTCAGGGAGTGTGCTCAGAAGGAGGATGTATTTGTGGATAATGGTGATTCCTCCTCTCGGGCAGATGGGGTGGTCCTTCCTGTAATGTAAATGTAAATGTATTGCGACTTATATAGCGCACGTATCACCCGAAGGCATCAAGGCGCTTGCTTAGGGAACCCGTCCTGGTATTCCCCTGTGAGATACCCCGGCAGGGTATCCACAAGGTGAAAGCCAGGCATCCCGCCGCGAGGGGCCATAGTGGAGATTAAGCAAGCTATTGCCCAGAGTCACAGAGTGTGACCCCGTGAGTCGAGTAGGCACCGGAGCGTGAATTGTCGAGTCCGTGGAATTTTTGAGCCCGAGAACCGCTGAGGCGAGGAATCGAACCCTGGTCCATGGCCGATCTCAGCTTCCGGGTCTGCCGCCTCTAACCACTGAGACACGCTTCTCCACCTCCTTCTCCTTCCTGGAGATCTTGTATCCTTGGGGAATGGCGATGGTGATGTCCAGTTCCGAGGTGGTGTTGGGCCATGTTTCGTGAAGAACGCTGCATCCAGGGTGGTGATGTCGAGGAGGTCCCAGTTTTCAGTGGCATGTTTGTGGAGGGATCGCACATTGAGGAGGATACATTGCAGTGTCTTCAGTTGGGTTGTGGTCTTGCAGGCGGGTTGCGCGGGTCCATGGTCTCAGCAGTGCTGAAAGTGTGCTTGCAGCGGTGACAGCTGAAGCTTCCGTGGGTGTCGACTGGTGATGCTAGCTTGCAGTTGTTGTTTGCGGCCTGGGTTGAGAGTGTGGGTGACACTGGGTCGTAGCGTTGGCGTTGAGGAGGTCCAGGGTTCCTGGCGCAGGTTGCGGTCGGGTCGCAGATGGGCGCAGATGGGCTTGCCTTTGGCGTGCCACCGGCTGCCATTAGGTAGGGGTCGGGGGGGTTGGAAAACTGGGAGTCGGGAGAGGGGAGGGGAGCTCGATTGGGCTAGTCGAGTTGGACATGCTGGGTGGGAGGGGCCACGGGGGCCGCAGCTGCAGGGAAGAACAGACAGAAAAGGCAAAAGAGAGGAAAGAATGAAATGAGGTAGTCAAAGGTGCAAGACAAGTGGGGAAAGAAAAAGAAGGAGAGTAGGAGGGGAAGATTAAATCAGTGAAAAACAAGTGAAAATGGAAGAATGACAGAGGGGGTGAAATAGGGAGATAGAAATCAGTAAAAACGAGTGAAAACGGAGGAAAGACACAGAGGCGGTGAAGCGGAGATTGGAATCAGTAAAAAATGAGTGGAAACGGATGAGAGAGACAGAGCAGTAGTGAAAGGGGGAGATTGAAATCAGTAAAAAACTAGAGAAAGAGACAGAAGGAGAGTAAAAGGAAGCGATTGAAATCAGTGAAAAACAAGTGAAAACGGTGAGAAAGAGCAGAGCGAGAGAAAGGAGACAGAGGTTCACTGGACCACCAGGGATAAGGCGCAGATAAAACCTGTGGGTGGAGGAGGTCCTCGAACACCAGCACTCGAGAGTGCAGAGGCTTGGGGGAAGGCCTCACTTGATGGTGGAACTGCGAGGGGGATAGCAATTTCACTTACAATGGGTTAGTGGTCTTGCTCGCCTGTCCCCGCTGCGGCCGCCTCTAAGTAGGGGTTGGGAAGGGATGGACAGCTGGGAAGCGGGAGCGGGGAGGGCAGCTGGACTGGGCCGATTGCTTTGTTCATGCTTGGGGGAGGGGCCGCAGGGGCAGCAGCAGCAGAGGAAAACAGGCAAAATAGAGGAAAGAGTGAAAATGAGGCAGTGAAAGGTGCAAGAAAAGTGGGGGAAAGACACAGAAGGAGAGTGAGAGGGGAAGATTTGATCAGTGCAAAACGAGTGAAAAACGGAAGAAAGACAGAGGAGGAGTGAAAGGGGGAGATTGAACTCAGTAAAAAACGAGTGAAAAGGGAGGAAAGACACAGAGGAGGCGTGAAGGGGGAGATTGAAATCAGTAAGAAAACAAGTGAAAACGGAGGAGAGACACAGAGGGGGAGTGGAAAGGGGAGATTGAAATCAGTAAAAAAACGAGAGATGACAGAGGAAAGACACAGAAGGAGAGGAAAATGGGGAGATTGAAATCAGTGAAAAACAAGTGGAAACGGAGAGAAAGAGCAGAGCGAGAGAAAGAGACAGAGGTCCTTTGGACCACCATGGATGAGGTGCAGGTAAATATATCACACAAAATTAGGGATCAAAGCATATATACCCGCACCAGTCTTGACATGCCTATATTTTAAACAGAAAGTAAGGTGCAAAAGGGCTTGAGACACAATCCCCTAGGTCCCAATAGTGAGAAACCAGAACTAAACTACCTGGTCTCTCCAATACCATACAAGAGAAAAACTGCCCAGCACACTTATAAGTATCAAATGTGTAAAATACGTTTTACTTTAAAAAGTGGTTTTTGCAACCATCAGTTGCAAAAAAGGATTTAAAAAGAAAAATGAATAAAGGCTGAAGTGCAATATTACACGATCACATCAACTCTTTTTTGGGAAAACAGTTTTGTCTTAAATCTACTTTATTGTGTATTTTACACATTTGAGATTTATAAATGTGCGGAGCTGTTTTTCTGTTATAAGGTGCAGGTAAAACCTGCGGGTGGAGGAGGCCTTTGAACGCCACCGCTCGAGAGTGCAGGGGCTCTAGGGATGGCCTCACTTGATGGTGGAGCTGCGAGGGGGGGAATGCAATTTCACTGACAATGAGTCAGTGGTCTTGCTTCCTTATAAAATTAAGTTACAGAAGTTCCTCAGCCCTCTGTAACTGCCCTTCCTGAGATAGCACGATTTGCATACCTTATACCTGAACTTCATGCCAAAAGGCCAAAGCCATTATTTCTGTTTAAATTCTCATTAACCGCATGCATGCAGCGGCTTTTCCCGCTGTATGCGGCGTTTTTTAAAAACGCGCGTTACATGACGAGCTCAGCTCGTCATCAGCGTGCGAGCGGCACAACTCATGACGAGTTGAGCTCGTCATGAGCGGGGAAGGGGTTAAGAGGAAAACCTGATGGGGATGGCATCAACTGGATAGGCTAATTATATTTTGCTCACTGGAGTTGAAAGCAGGCATAATGTAAGTTTTGAAATGGTACCTTTCCTGTGTGTTTCTGTAAAATCCAACTTCACCAATGCAATGGATATTTACTGAATATCAAAAACAGTGGTTGATTTGACTCTGTACCTTATTCCAAATCAAAGCTACCAAAAATGGAATTTAATGTTGTATTTTTTTCCTCATAGAAATAACTGCAGTCTTAAATCTTGTAACTAGCTTTTAGGGACAAGTCACTGTAGGATCATGCCACCTTTAAATTCTTACACCTTCCTTTTTAAAAAAAAAATTGCGCCCTAACATGTAGTTAACAAGGCACACGTATGGTGAATGAATATTTCAAAGTAGAGTTCCTCGCTTTCAATGAAGTCTATTTTGATAGATTCCCATTCAGGTTTAAAGCCAGCAGCAGTCAGGCTACGCATGCAGGCCTGAAACGAAGATTTACTTGTTTGCCTTGTGAATAGCCACATATGTGTTTCACTCCTCCTGTGATATTTAAGTTCCATGTCACTGGGGTATTTCCTGCACCATATGCTGTGATCTTACTGGGAAGTTAAAGATATTCAAATTTGGTAATAACCGATGTAACTATGTTTTAGGGAGTCATAGGGCATGCACTGAGATCCAGTCAGCAGTGCCCCAGTGTGCAGAGGCAAAAAACCTGAAATACCATTCAGCAAAAATAGGTGTTACCACTCAAAAAGAGGTATTTTCTGACAGTATGTTACAATTCCGTTTATAGTATTGAATTGACATTTAGTGTGTCCTCAAAATATGTTCAATAATCACCAAGTGCAAGATCACAACTTTAAACCACAGCACCCCAGGCAATATCCATCATGTTCACTCATAACTGATCTCTAATCCAAAAATATCAGTAGGCATTTTGTAGCAGACAGAACTGCATGCATAAGAATTCTGATGCATTTTCACTCTGCACTCGTTCTTTTTTGCCAGATTATATCCATGAAATATCACATAATAAACTCACCAGTCACCATGTCTGGCATCCTACTTGAACCATTTCCTTTCACCCTGGAAATGTCTCTAGTGATTTCTTGGTTTCAAAGTGGCAGTTTAGTATTCAATTGAGCTGATTTCTTGTGCAAATTAATCATCAGAGGTTATATTAATGCATTTGGAAGTATTTCTTTTCTTAAGGAGCATTGATTTCACCTTAATGCAGAGAGATAAAGGCTCTATTTCTAATTTAGTTACATAACTATATATATATATATAGAGGCCTTTGTTCCTTCCCTTAGAGAAAGGCCAAGGTGGCCGAAATGCATCACTGTACTTTTCAAATTAAACGCTAAATTCCACTGTAATGTGTGCGGCTCAACTTCTTTCTGCGGGAGAAAGACTGGGTGATATAAATATATATGTAAATGTATGTCCTTAACTATATATACATATTTCAGTAATTACAGCCTCTATTTATGAGTATATTAAATTGTATATGATATATGCTTTGTAAAGCTCACTGTTTTTGTCACTCCAAAAGCAAACATAGACCAAAGACTGTCCAAGAATTTGGAAACAAATTACATAGTCTTTTCCTCAATAAACCATGCCACATTCCTTTTATGGTAGCCCTAGCAGTGTTCATTGCAGTATCATTCGTTTTGATCTACATATCTGGTAGTTTTATAGCCATCTGTTCTTTTCAATAAGGGCCAAAACTCCATCCCAGAGTAAGCTGAGAATTGCTGGGAAAATAATGAAATATTTACATTCCAATTGAATTTCTTGGAATCTCCAAATCTAATATTAACTTTTGGATTTCTTCTTTCTGGGTGATCTAGTTGTTCCTACTACTAGAAAAGTGTTAACCCTGAACAAACCAAGTAAGTACTGCATCGCCGTGTAATTAAGTCTTGAAAGCATCATTTTACAGAATGCAAATAAATCTTATAGCACGAAATGTGTCTGATTGTCCTGAAGAATTATAAAAACAATCCTTTCACAATTGTGCTTTTCATCACCTCTGTTGTATTGTTGCAGATACCCTGGTGGGCCCAGAGAGATGATGTTAAGACTACATTAAAAATACCTACTTAACATTATTGCATTGAGAGCATTCCTCTAATACTGTTCAGAGTTTTAATTGTCAACTGCTGCATTGTACTTTTTATTTGTGATCAACCACCAAAACATCCCTACTCGGAGCTTGTGCTTTTTGAAAAAAGTTCCCTCCTTGCCCTTTGTATGTTTCATAATCACACAAAAAACATGAAAGGACTAGATACATCTACTATTACAGGCTGACAGAACTTTACTCTGACATGCAGCGCAGGTGTGAAGTGAATATAGTTTTTTGAGAACTCACTTCTAAGAGACAAGAATACAATTGCCAAAAATCTAATATGATGACTCGGAAAAACTGCAACCTGTGTTAAGTTAGGGATTGTGATAAACAAGTACCTGTTAGCTTTTGGCTCCTTTTCTCACTACTAGATGCTGATTTTCTGACTCTGAACGTACCATGGGCTCTGCTAACCAGATACAGGGTCTGTGCTCTGATTAAAAGTGCATGGTAATTAAGTATAACTACAATTGTTACTGACAATCTCTCTGTAAGACCCTAGCATGTGGTAGGGTATGTGGGACGAGAGGTCCAGTCGATTGAGTGTAGTTAAGTGTGCACTACTGTGGTGCCTGTCACCATTTTGGAGGCTGCTTTCAAACTTAAATTACATGCAAATTTGACTATGGAATTAAAGATACTAACAAAGTTTCAAAATACCTTTGTTTTACATATAAGTCATGCTTGAGATCTCACCTAGGTGCCCCGGTGGTAGAGTGCCTTTGTAACTATATGGAGTGATATTATAAATTATCATTTATATGCCCTGGTAAGGGAAATGTTGCCAATTTTATTTTTTCACAATTGACTCACAACAACTCAGTCCGCTAACATGGCGATATGTTATTAAAGTGGAAATATTGAAAAAAAGGAGCAGCTATAATGATGCTTCAAAATATCAAAATGTATTCTAACTATCACAGGAAGTAACGTATAGAAATTTATTTTCTAATAGTCAAAATCCAACCTTCCAGAGGCTCTCTCCTGCTTTGCCAGTCTGAGCAAAACTGTCTTAATGAGCTGTAAAGCAGCCTGCCGTGAGACAAAGAATATCCTGTGGGAGGAGAACTGCAAGCTGCAGAGCACAAGGCAGGAAGGTGGTGGAGGGGCCAAACAGTCTTCAAAAAAGCAATGACAGCTCCACCCCTAAATCCTGCACCAGCAACCAAATAGTAGCCCCACTAAATCGATTATTGAGTGGGCTGGAAGGGGAGTGTTAGGGAAACTTAGTCACACCATTGGGTTGGCTTAGCCAGATCTAACCATCCGGAGAAAGTTTCTCCATTGTGTATACTGGAAGAAGATTGATTTCTCAGTCAGGAATATGCCACACTTTAGAGGAAGTGGGCATACACCTGGGTGGTACCCTGCATTCCATTGGGAGGTGTGCCACATTACATTATACCCCAGAACTATGAATACATATGGGACTGTTGTCCAGCCACTCAAATCTGCTGCCTGAAACAGCAGAGAAAAAGGACAGCACTGCTGGAAGCCTGATCTGTACCCAAAGGACTGCACTCTGAAGGACTGTACCTGCTACACAATCTGGTACAACAGCTCTCAATACCTTTCCTGGCTTCACAAGGATTAAAGAGTGGACTCTCTGAAAGCAATAGGTTAACAGAGCCCTCCTGCATCGTCTCCACCAAGAAGTCCCCACTATGGAGTGCATCCATTTGACACTTTGAACCCAAAGGAGGAAATACAGGAAGAGGTTTTAGAAGTTTGGTGCAACTTTAGTATAAAGCTCCATAAATTCACCAAGTGGTTTGCGGGAGTTGTAGTCCCAGACCCCAAAAAGCAAACCATTGTACCTGAACCCTTGGCTGGTGCTATGGACCACTTTTCTTCATCAAGAAACACTTATAGAAGTAAGTGTGAAAGTGTGAAATGTAAACATTGATTGCCACGCATGCGATACACTGCAGGTATTTGCAATACAAGTCAAAGACTTGCTGAAGTGGGCAGAAGGTGTTGGATTTATAATCTAACACCTTTCCCACTGTTGTACAGACTGGAGTGAGAATAGTAAATTATACTATTCGAAAATCCAGTCCCCCCTACAGCAATGACTTGCATTGTAATGGTATACGATGTAACAAAGGGATGTATGACGTTACAACGCATACTTTTACCACGCCTACCATTACCACGCATTTTTTACAACGCAGGATCCATGACAACGCATACCATTACCACGCAGGTATTTACAACGCATATACCTTTACAACGCATACAATTACAACGTAAGTATTGGTAAGTATATAATATTTTTTAATGCGTGGTAATGGTAGGCGTGGTAAAAGTATGCGTTGTAAAGGTTGTATACCGTAACAAAGTGGTTGTTGAAATGATATGATTTGTAAATGCATGTGATAACGTGGCCTATTTGGTCTGAACTCGCAGCCAGCTACCAAGGTTTGATTGTACTATGGAATACTTTATTGAGACCATTGTGGTAAATAAATAATTAATTACCGGTACTATTTTTCATATAATCAATAAAACAGGTAGCTCAATAAATAAGAGTCAGGATTCGAGGTAACTTGAGTCGTCAGGCTTTAATCAGACATAAAGGACAGGAACAGGACAGCCTGCACGGGAAGGGAATGAAGGCAGAAAGGCAGCTGCCTGGGGTCGGACAAGGGAATAATGCGGGACTGGGATGACTTTTAATATGGGTGCACAATATATATATACTTAAACAAAATACATTACATTCAATACAGTATGCGTAGCAGTAGGCGTGACTCGTAGCAGTCGCGAAAGATAAGGGCAAAATGATGTAACAAGAAGGCGTGTACAGGGCGTATACATAGACATGTGATGTAAACGTAACAGAATATGTCATAAACGGGGCGGAAACATGGAGGGGGCTACCTGAGCAGCTGGGACCTCTAACCTAGTGGTGCGCGCAAACGGGCAATGACGTATTACCAGGGAGAACTGGGGGCTATGACTTCTGCGCTAGAAGAGGAGACTAAAGTCTGGAGTGTCAGAGCGACATGTACCCAAGGCATATCTGGTATCTGTTGTTTAGAGTACATGTTGATAGAAACCAAAAGTTATCAGGGCAAAGGCTAGTAGACTCTAAGACTGGAGCATGCATAACTCTATATGTATTGCGTGTGCGAGGAATATTCTATGAATATTAATTACAGTATTTCTCTTACATGGAGACAGAAAGGCTAGACCATGACGGAAACTATTGATGCGATTCAGTAGCTTAGGAATGCAGAGAAGGAGGGCTGGACTGATAACTAGAAACATAACATACTCTTGGCAGACTGGGAGGCAGAGCCAGGCCGGGCCGGGCACTGCGTGGCATGAAGTAAGCTAGGGGTCAGGGATGCAGGTGGGGGCTGTATCGCTCCTCGGAGAGGGTTCAGGAGACAGGAGCTGAATCTGAGTCCGGGCCCTTTTGAGGCCTGGAAACGGGGACAATTCAATGAATTAACGTGCACACTGTAAAATGTGGCAACGTAGGTTTACATAGGCCTAATATTCGTTGCTTTCACGATGACTGGAAACTGGCATACTAGAGATGGACACAACTGTAATTGCGTCTTTAATCGATCAGAGGGGAATACATGCATATCGATCATGCACATATAACAAAATATGGGGAACACGTAGGCACATATAACATGGCAAAATTTACTTTTCCACATTCCCTCCTTGTGCCCTACGTTTCCATCAGGAAACATCAATATTCATGATACCATCTATCATTTCATATAGCATCATTTGTTCGTCTCGAATTGTCTTGGAACAGGACTTAGGACTAGGAATACAAGAGGTAGCACACATGCCGCAAATCGCAGGGCCACATTGTATACAGAGGCAGCAACTGAATATGATCATTACTGCTATACCCAGGAATGATAATACTTTCCATCCCCAGGCAGATATAATACTCCAGAGCCAACCGGACCATGTCCAGGTGCCTGGATTCTGGTGTAACTGATGGGCAATTTTATGAAGTCTGGTTATAGCTGAATAAACAGACGGCGCGTTATTAGGAATGAAAATGCAGCAACTAGATCCGATGACTCTACATGCTCCTCCTCTATCGGCCAGTATGACGTCAAGAACGAGACGATTTTGGAGCACGACAAATCTCATAGCAGATTGCTCTTCAGTTAAGTTACCTAGAGCAGAAGTAGTCTCATTCACTACTGCTTCAAGGGTTCTGGTTAACCTACGTATTAACTTACTATTCTGGACAGGTCCTATAAAGAAGAAGAAACCTTTATTAAAGTCTTGATACTGTTCTAGAGTAGTTTCAGTTTGATCGACAATTGGGGACTCGATCTCCCTTCTAGGTCTGACGTGTACTAGATGTGTGTTTCTGTGATAATCAGATGGGGCTAGAAAAACTGGTGGCAGTAGGAAGGCAATGTAACATGTTCCATCCCAATCGAGGGGCAGACGAACATATGCGGTCTGACCACAAACAAAATATGAATGACGTGAGGCTTTGAAAATAGATTTCCCACTGTCACTATACTCGATAGTAGTAGTACAATCACTATGTCCCACATGTGCGGAACCATTCTTTCTGACACATAATTCGCCTTTGACTGGTAGTACTGAAATAGCAGGCAAATCTGGAGTAGTATCAGACTGAACATTCAGGACCATGAAATTCGAGGAATAATTACCTAGATCATATACTTCATTTTCTAGATCTAACCCTGTTCTATGGGAGAGACCTTGCTTGTCTGGGAAACATGTTCTATTCAGAAGGGACATATCATTGGAGGATGACGTTAACGTGGACCATGCTCCACACGAACCATTATGTGAAAACGGATAAGGAAAGAGTGGCAGAACTCCCTTCGGTGTCTGGAAAGGGGGGAGTCGACCACACACCCAACAATTAGTGGCATTGCTGGTCTGGTGTGAATAGTGTAACATCCTAATGAATGTGTTATTTCGCATAGCAAGACGATAGGATAGCTCGTGAGGAGGCAGATCACTAAATGTGTGCTCTACTGTAGTGTTAGAAAACATATGTATATGTGAAACTGGAAAACATAAATGTAAAGCATAACTTGTGCAGGTAACCATAAGACTCAAAAATAGCAGGAAACTTAGAACAATGATACATCGTTTAGAGTTTTTGACTAACTCTCTCACTACGGGGGTCTATCTCATACATGTCAGGGACCTGTCTAACCGTTTCACCCGAGAGGGACTTAGACAATTAAACTGGCTGACTTATTTTACTAGACCGAAGCTTCTGTTTATACTCCTGTTGCAGAGTTTTCTCTAACAAGGGAACTTTAAGTTCAGAGTCTGTTTTTAGGCAGTCTGTAGGAATGAGGTAGTCCTTAGCAAAAGTCTTTTCTGATTGTCCATGGAATTTCTTTATATGGGACAGGTGGACCCATCCTTTCCTGCCCTCCAGTTTCACGGCGGTCCTTGTTGTTAACAAGACGAGGCGGGGCTCCTTCCAGCGGGGCTCCAGCGGACTTGAACGATCAAAATTCCGCACCAACACCAGGTTTCCTGGAATGACTTCATGCGGTTTCACCTCGGTGTTGTCTGGAAATGCGGCGGCAACCTGTGAACGACAAGAGTGTAGGGCAGACATCAAGGAAGCTAGGTAATCTGTCAGCATATTACTGGAAACATCTGTAATACTGCGGGGTCTAGGTGTACCCCACATGTTTGGGGGGCGGCCGAATATGACCTCATACGGGGATAGACCTGATCTGGAATGTGCAACCATCCTCATAAAAAATAAAGCAACTGGCAGGGCAACTAGCCAGTCTACACCTTTCTCTTTACATATTTTCGTAATGCGAAATTTCAGGGTCTGGTTATGTCTCTCTACGAGACCGGCTGCTTCAGGATGGCGCACACAATGGAACTTCCACTGGTACCCTAACAGAAGGGAAACATGTTTCATAAGCTCGGATGAGAATGGCTGGCCGTTATCAGAATACACGACCCTAGGGAGTCCATAGCGGGGAAAGAATTCACGAACCAACTGCCTGGCAGTGGTCGCGGCTGTGTAATCTGGAACTGGATATGCTTCTGTCCACCTGGACAAAGCGCATACAACTACGAGGACATACTTGAAACCTCGACATCGCTCCATCTGAATATAATCCATCTGGAGGACTTCAAAAGGGTGGTCAGGAGGTTGGAATCCACCTTGTTCCACCGGGACACTTTTACCTGGATTGAACTGACAACATATCATACAGGTACGGACTTTCTGCTTGGCTGCAGCTCGTAAGTGTTTGTTGAACCAAAGGTTCTGAATACTGTCTAACATAGCTTTTTCTCCTAGATGTGCTGGACTATGTGCGGTATTAATAATGACTTGAACCATAGAGTCGGGGAGAAACCATGTGGCTTTTCCCTTCGTCAACCACCCTTGATCTGTCTGGACCCCTCCTTGTTCGGACCATTTCTTGATTTCTTCGGGAGTAGCATGTAACTGTATGTCTATGACATCTTGTGTAGGGTCCTTGACTGTCATACAAGTAGTCGGATCTGGAGTGAGTGTCTGTGTCGTGTTAACTGGAATGTCTGGAGTCTGAGCTGTAAGCTTGGCTGTTCGATCTGCTAGATCGTTACCTTGGGAAATGATGTCAGTAACTTTCGTATGTGCCTTGCACTTCATGATAGCGATAGCTGTCGGTAAATGTATTGCATCTAACAGAGCTTGAATGAGGAGACCATGCTAAATCTTGGTTCCATGAGAAGTCATGAAACCTCTCTCCTGCCAGAGCACTCCAAAGTCGTGTACGACTCCGAATGCGTAACGTGAATCTGTATATATGTTTACTTTCAGGTTCTTGGCACGTATGCAGGCTTGGGTCAGAGCGACTAGCTCTGCTGCTTGAGCAGACAGGGTGTCAATACGATGTGTTTCTATAACTTCAGTTTCAGTAGTCACTGCATACGCGGCTACTAGTTCTCCTGTACTTGTTCTCATACATGAACCATCCACATAAAGTGTCAGGTCGGGGTTAGGTAATGCAATGTCTGTCAGGTCTTGTCTTGGCTTTGTCATAGTGTTGACAACTTCCACACAGTCATGTGTGGCAGGATTTGAAGTAACTGTCGGTAACAGTGTAGCAGGATTTAGAATGTTGCAGCGTCTGATTTCTATGTGTGGCTGGAACAGTGTCAGTTCATAACCTGTTAAACGTGCAATGGTCAAGTGTTGAGTCTGGGTTCGGTTTAAAAGAACTTCCACGGAGTGTGGAACTTGTACTGTCAGGGAGTGTCCTAACACTATGGAATCACTTTGTCTGATTGCTAGAGCTGTGGCTGCAACTGTCTTGAGGCACGCAGGCAGAGCCTGGGCTACTGGATCTAATGTGCTCGAAAAATAAGCACAGGGCTTGTACTGTCCTGCTTGATCTTGTGTGAGAACAGATAATGCAGTACCATCACGTTCTGTGACAAAAAGTGTAAAAGGCTTACTGTAGTTGGGTGTCGCTAGAACAGGTGCTTGACATAAGGCTTTCTTTAATTCATTGAATACAAGTGTATGTTCCTGGGTCCAAGGGAGGACAGTCGATACGGCTGCCTCCTGTGTCGTTAACTGTATCAGTGGCTTGGCTAGAAATGCATACTGAGGAATCCATTGTCTGCAATAAGAAGTGAGGCCAATAAAAGCTCGTACCTCCTTCTGTGTCTTGGGTTGTGGAAGACTCGCTATTAACTGGATACGATCTGGTGTCAACTGCCTACCCCACTTGGACAGTAAGTGTCCTAAGTAGACCACTTGCTGGACACAGAATTGTAATTTGGAAGGGGACACCTTGTGCCCCTGCTCGGCCAGAAAATACAGAACTGTAAGTGACGCACGCTCGCAGTCACGTTCAGAACGGGCTGTGATCAGTAGATCATCGACATACTGGAGCAGGGCAGTGTCAGTTGGCATGTGAATATTGTCTAGTTGTCTCTTAAGCGCTTGACTATAAATACTAGGACTTTCTGTGAAACCTTGAGGAGCTCGTGTGAATTTATAGCTCCTTCCATTTAAACAAAAACCAAAAAGGTACTGGCTGTCTGGATGAATGGGGACACTGAAAAATGCGTTCTTGAGATCGATAACTGTGAAAAATGTAGCTTCGGAATCAATGGCTGTCAATAGGGAAGAAATATCTGGGACTACTGGGTACTGAGGTATGATACATTTATTAAGCTCTCGTAGGTCAATCACTAATCGATATACTGGAGGTGCATTTGGATCAGTACGTTTCAAGACTGGAATGATAGGAGAATTACATACATTGGAGTCAGTTTCTACAACCACTCCTTGAGTAATAAGCTCGTCAATAATTTTGGTTAAGGCTGCTACAGCCTCAGGTGGCAATCTGTACTGTCTGATTCGTGGCAAAACTATACCTTGCTTGAGAGTCACACGATGGGGTGTGATATACATACAACCTACATCAGTTGGACCTTGCGCCCATAAATGCTGTGGTACATTCAGTAATCTTGGATCAAAATCACGTAATACATAGTGACCTTTAAAGTCTCTCAAAAACAATCGGACGCCTTCTGGGGAGCAGCAAATTACTGCACCTAATTCTTTTAACGTTTTAAGTCCTAACAAATTTTCTGGACATGACTTCGTAAGTAACAAATCAGTAGTTCGGGACAATGGACCAACTTCTAGGGAAACTGGCTTCGAAATTTCATTAACAATCGGCTTTCCTGAAAATCCAAGGGAAACATTTTTAGAGCCTGAGAGCGGAGCCCCTGGAACCTCGTCATGACTGATAGTAGTCCTACTTGCCCCTGTATCAATCAGAAACTTTCTGTCTTTCCCTAATACTTGACTGTGTACATAGGGACCCTCTTGATCTACAGGTATCTCGATGAGAGGCAAGCCTACCTCCCTCTCTAGGCTGTTTCATGAATACTGTTGATACTCTGGATACTCTGACTGTGCATACTGGTACATCTGCTGTGTAACATGCTGTGTTGCAGCGATAGGCTGCAGTACTGGAACTGTCTGTTGTGCATTCTGTGGTGACTGAGAAGTCTGTGAAACTTGTTCTTGTCTAGGCGGACGTGGTCTTTCTTTAGTCTTACCAGTAGCTATGTTGTGTTTCAGAACTGCACACTCGTTTATAAAATGACCTGGCTGTTTACAATAATTGCAGGTCCCTTTAACGGGAGCTGCAGGATGACTGGCTTGATTCGGACCCCTCTTCTGACTGTCTTGTGGAACAGATTGTGCAACTAATACTTTCATTTTCGTGTCTTTCATACGTCTCCTTTCGTGTTCTTGCTCTTCCCTGATTCTATTCTGGTGATACTGGAGCATCTGGAGCATTTGTGACGGAGTATTAGCTTGCCAACTACTTTCGACTTTCAAAACTCGATTTTTAACTTGTGGACTTGAATTCTCGACTAGTTTGGTAACAAAAAGATGAGGGTACGATTCACTACTCGTCTTCAGACCACTGTTAATTATAAAACATTTTTCAAATCTAGAATAAAAATCACTAGTGTCTTCATCCTGTTTCTGTTTACAAGCTGAGATTGCATCCCAATCTTCCTTTTTCGTGGCTAGTAATCTTGGCAAAACCTGGATCAATAACTCGGGCAATTCTTTAACTTTACCCCCAAGACCGGTACCTGGTACTCGTGAATTGTCTTCAGCTTCTAGAGCTGTCCAATCTATCTTTTTCTCTCCCACCTCCCATTCCTTTTCCTTGAGTTTCTCATATACCCCTGCGGGCAACAGGACCTTTAACATTTTAATGATATCAGGATACGTGTATTCTCCCATACGGAGCATGTCTTTTAATTCTCGATGGAACCCTGCTGGATCTTTGTCGTGACAGGGAATTAACTTTTTCATCTCTAAGAGTTCCATCTTTGTGATAGGGGTGTAAACAAATACTCGTTCTAGATCACCACCCGTTGTCCTAACTGGGTGTACTTCTCGTAACGGATGCTGTCTATCTATGTAAAATGATTTACTTTCTGGAGGTGAGACATGAACAAAATGCGGATTCAGAAACGTTCGATATTTGTGGCGCTGTTCTAGAATGATACTAATTAAATCAGTACCTAGACCTCTCCATCTATACTGGAGTAACTCGTTCAGAACATCATGTAACGGACCTGGATCAGAATGTTGTCCCTCATACAGTGTAATGAGGTGCTGGATCATATACATACCCACCAGTCGCTGCTCGGCTGGGGGCAGTTTCAGAAACATTTGTGCCACTATTTCGTCTGGAAAAGTGGTAGAATCAGTAGTCCATCGGACCGCTGATCGAGCTAGTTCTTGTTCATGCATTGTACTCAGTTCACTATAACCGATTCGTGATTTCAGAATGTGATCGGTAGCTTGAAATACTTGCTCAAGAGAACCTTGTTCTGGTGCTGGAGGAGGGAAAACTTTCTTGTGTTCTAGGCGTGAATGTCGGTCGGGAAGTCTAGTTCTACCTACATACGCTATTCTGGAGGGATTCTCGTCGTTTACCTCTTCGGTATCAGAAGAGTCTTCTTTCTCGCTTACTTGTGCTGCTTTTCGTTTCTCGTGTAACTTTATTATTTCCCTACGGATCTTCTTGTACATACTGTCTTTACAGTTCTGTGTCTTGTGTCTTCCCTCGGCTATGTGGTCACTCCACCTGGTCAGGACTTTCATTTCTTCCGGATCTTTATCCGGAACGTCTTGTTCTCTTATTAAACAATTAATTAGAAACTTCAAAAGCATGAGCTGAATCTCGACTTTTCTTTGAGACATGGCCTCGCCAATACTTCCTGGATCTGCTCCTGTACGGATGAAACGATATATTCTGTCTAGATATTCTTTCATATTCGGTAGGGTGTCCAAATATTCGGTCACCCGTCTTACACGCAATGAATATAGGACCATATCATCGTCGCCTGGGACTGGATCATAACGGCATTCGGTAAGGGCTCGCTTAATATCTGCGACTGACTGAAGTTTGGGCGAACGCTGTAACGCTCGTGCATGTAGCTCGAGAAGTGTCAGACGTCTGTGTTGAGGCGGGGTTCCAGGAGGACTTCCCCCCGTGGCCCCTAGACTAGAAGCGTCGGCGGGTACTGTACGTGCTGGGAGAGTGACATGGACTGTAGGCTGGACCGGGGGTACCCTAACAGGTGCTGTAACGGGTGCCCCGGTGGCTGGAGGAACAGGAATTACATTATTTACGGGACCTGGCGGAACAGGATTTGCATATTCTGGGACTGTGTCGTCCAAATAGGACGAGAGAAAAATATCAGCTGCGGTTGGTTTGTGACGTAGCTTAATCGGAACTAATGGCGGAAAATTACATGGTGCTTCCGGGGTTGCTTTCGGCAAGCCCTCGGCAAGAAGAGGATACATACCCTTAATAAGGGCATTTCTCTGTCTGTCTGACTGTTCGGCTTTAACTCGTTCACCTACTTCGATTAATTCCCTTTCTTGGGCTCTTTCTGAGGATTCCCTACTTAATTCTGTCTTTCTGATTTCTTTTTCTGTTCTTCTGTGAGATTCTTTACGCCATAACTCGATGGCATCTTTCTGGGACTGTCTGGATTTCTTTTTCCATAATACTTCTTCTACTCGCATGATGCACTCGGCATCCCATGTACCTGGCACGGGCCATCTATATTTCTCTTCTAATTCCTTGGTGTAATCCACCCATAAGTCTAGATATAATATGGCACTTAAGCCATGCTTATGATACATAAAATGACCTGGACTGTCCCTAGGCGGGACAGGAACTGCTTCCTCGAGCAGACCTTTTCTGGTTTTTAACTGACGTAACCTCGAGAATAGAGGCATAGTTTAGGCTGGAGTCTGGACACAATACCATACACGATAAACACAATAATAACTGAAAAACAAATCACTCATACCACGACATTGAAAACACATGAAAATAACATTTAGAATAACAGTTCGGACAGAACACATAAATTTCTTGAGAACAGAACTTACTGGAATGACTAGATGCACTGCTAAAACAGCATGAAACTTACCGGTCCCATAAAGAGACACGTCAGGACCCGCATCCACCTAGGTGAATACTTCGTGTTGGATCTGTGTACCCAAACCCACGGAACAGAGACAAATTAATTGACCCTGTCTAGATACTACCCCAGCAATGGTACTCACCGGGCAGCAAGAACGGAAGGCCTCGGACTGGACTGGACTGCTACGACGACGGACTATGAACTTCGGACTTCAGTTACAGGTGGGCCTCCGGATACCTCGGACCTTGGACTCTCGGCTTGGGCTCTGGTAGGGACTCGCCGCGTTCCTCACCGCCTCATCTGGACGCTGGACCGCAACCTCCGTCTCCTCCGTGGGCCTGAGGGATACTTGAAGCAGAAATATCTGCACGTGCACGGTATGGTTCCGTCACGGCTGCAGAGGATCAGGGGGCCTGCGTGGCTTCTCCGGCGCGTGGGGAAAGGGCAAGTTCCTATTCGGGCGCCATTATGTGGTAAATAAATAATTAATTACCGGTACTATTTTTCATATAATCAATAAAACAGGTAGCTCAATAAATAAGAGTCAGGATTCGAGGTAACTTGAGTCGTCAGGCTTTAATCAGACATAAAGGACAGGAACAGGACAGCCTGCACGGGAAGGGAATGAAGGCAGAAAGGCAGCTGCCTGGGGTCGGACAAGGGAATAATGCGGGACTGGGATGACTTTTAATATGGGTGCACAATATATATATACTTAAACAAAATACATTACATTCAATACAGTAGGCGTAGCAGTAGGCGTGACTCGTAGCAGTCGCGAAAGATAAGGGCAAAATGATGTAACAAGAAGGCGTGTACTGGGCGTATACATAGACATGTGATGTAAACGTAACAGAATATGTCATAAACGGGGCGGAAACATGGAGGGGGCTACCTGAGCAGCTGGGACCTCTAACCTAGTGGTGCGCGCAAACGGGCAACGACGTATTACCAGGGAGAACTGGGGGCTATGACTTCTGCGCTAGAAGAGGAGACTAAAGTCTGGAGTGTCAGAGCGACATGTACCCAAGGCATACCTGGTATCTGGTGTTTAGAGTACATGTTGATAGAAACCAAAAGTTATCAGGGCAAAGGCTAATAGACTCTAAGACTGGTGCATGCATAATTCTATATGTATTGCGTGTGCGAGGAATATTCTATGAATATTAATTACAGTATTTCTCTTACATGGAGACAGAAAGGCTAGACCATGACGGAAACTATTGATGCGATTCAGTAGCTTAGGAATGCAGAGAAGGAGGGCTGGACTGATAACTAGAAACATAACATACTCTTGGCAGACTGGGAGGCAGAGCCAGGCCGGGCCGGGCACTGCGTGGCATGAAGTAAGCTAGGGGTCAGGGATGCAGGTGGGGGCTGTATCGCTCCTCGGAGAGGGTTCAGGAGACAGGAGCTGAATCTGAGTCCGGGCCCTTTTGAGGCCTGGAAACGGGGACAATTCAATGAATTAACGTGCAAACTGTAAAATGTGGCAACGGAGGTTTACATAGGCCTAATATTCGTTGCTTTCACGATGACTGGAAACTGGCATACTAGAGATGGACACAACTGTAATTGCGTCTTTAATCGATCAGAGGGGAATACATGCATATCGATCATGCACATATAACAAAATATGGGGAACACGTAGGCACATATAACATGGCAAAATTTACTTTTCCACACCATGACTGAACCCTTTATTGCATTTGTGGCCTTAAAGTTAATGGTTTTCCCTACTTATCACTACTAATAAACCACTATCCTCATTTGGAGTTCAGCAGTAAGGATACTTGTACATACTTATGTTTAAATTACACTATCTTACTAACCTGTCCAAACTCACAGCTGCTAAGCTTAGGTTACAGTGTAGGGGTAGGGTGCTGCCAGTTGCTAATCATATTAGAAGGAAGAGCTGACAGAGTCCTATAAGGCCTGGGCAGAGATATCTCTTGGAAATTATGGTGATGGGCAGGATGGCCCCTCCAACAAGTTGCAGGTGGAGGATGTCAACATGGACATTACTCTCAGTATTATATTCATACTTCCAGCTAAGGAAGGGAGAGGAGGCTTCTCCCACCAGAAGCAGGGATGTCATTTGAGAATAAAGAGCTGAAGGCTTAATTAGCTTCCATAGAAGGGAGGAAGTTGGCCCAAGGTGAGAAGTGGGCTAGGGAGGAAGAGAGAAGAAATGGTGGTAGCAACAATGAACAAGATGCAGAGATTCCCAGGAGTTGTGGATTTGATTGCAGGCTTCCCCAAAGTAATAGTCCCCATGTAGGTATTGGGGGAGGACATTGACAAATTGCTGACTGCATTTGAAATGGCTCTTGAGATAAGAAGGGTCCACTCTAAGTATTGAGGTGCCCTCCTGTGGAAATGTATTCTAGTAGCGAGGTTGGATATGCCCCAGACCCCGCAAGGGTTGAGGCAGAATCCTACCCACAAGTGGTCACAAAATGTGATCTTACCCCAGAGCAGTACAGAGTGAAGTTCAGGGACACCCAAAAATTAAACACAGTCCTAGGTGGACTTTTTTGCACCTAGGACTGTGGCTGGATTAAAGGTAACCTTTTGAGGGCATTTATACCTTAATTCTTAACCGCATGCGTGCGGGCGGAATTCCGCCCGTACGCTGGGAATCTGTAAAGTGCACTTTACATGACGAGCTGGGCTCGTCATGAGCGTGCAAGGAGGCTACCTCATGACGAGCCCAGCTCGTCATGAGCGTCGAAGGGGTTAAGGACCACTGCTTGACTCATTGTGTACAAGAAACGTTATGCAATTACCTAGTAGACTCTAATCTGTCTAGTCCCAGGGAACTAGGACAGACAGCTAAAATGGAGCTGCTCCTCTCACCCGAGTGCCTTGAGACCCTCATGGATGGGTAAAAAATTCCCTGATTAATTCATTGATGAGTGGATGAGAACCCAAGTTTCCAATCAGCACCAGGGAGGAGACTCCAAATAGGTGGAGGTTAGATCTACAAAAGCCACAGGTGGTCGGCTGTAATCCCACTACAAAGACTCCCTCAGTACCCCAGAACCCTTACAAGGAGGAAGAAAGATCCCACCCTGACTCAGATAAACAGAGGCAGAGAACCCAGAGACGAATAAATACTTAGACCGTAAGGTGTTCGTTGATTGCCAGTAGTCAGTTCACTTCAGGAATGATGACACCTGTTCTAAAAAAGTGGTTAGCACTGAGCTGTTGAGTGTAGCCATAGAGCAGAATTCCTGAGATGAAGACGTCCTCTTAGCATTTTGTTTGAACACATGTCCATATGGTAAGCTGGTGTTCCCTTAGAGTAGACGTAGTCACTTCCACTCCATTCAGGTGAATGGGATCGCTGGCATTTGAATGTGAGACACATGTGCTTGTTAAAATATAGTGAGTGACGGGTTGGCGTTCTCAGACATGTATCTGTCGGGAGACGCCAGAAGGGTAACCCCAGGTGAGGTCACAACCTAACCTGTAGCCATAGTGCCTATACAGTGGGATGTAACCTTGGCTGGTATAAGGTGATAGTGCAGTCCTCCCTTCAGGTTATCTCCTGGGCAATGACCTAACAGAGGTTGATCTGATTTGAAGGGCGCCCCCAACCCAAAGGTCCTGGGCAGCTAGCCCCTACAGATATGAAACTGGAGTCCCAAAAGAAAGAAAAAAAGAAGAAAAAAGGTAAGTCTTAAAGAGAGTTCCAGGGAACCAAGGGTCTTCTGTCCCAGTAAGGGAGAAACTCACTGCTGGCACTGGTGAAGCTTCACGTAACCAAAAGAGAGTCTTGAGAAGGCAGGCAGCTGTCTAACAGCAGGGTCTCACTCCTGCTCTGACCCAACAGAGAGTGGAAGAAGAGTGTCTGCCACTGCATGTGGTAGCCACCTACTCTAAACAGCGCAGCTCAGCCACCTGCCAGTAGAGAGCTTAGGGTGTAGTTCTGGATTCTGAAAGCTGTCAGTACCCTCTGCTGGGTTTTGGTGTTCATGGAAGCATTGTTGGTGGCATGGGAGGCAGACCTCATGGCCAAAAGTAAGATTGGTTTCCGGACCCTGTTGGTCATGGTGGGGGTTGCTCAAGTGCTGGGTAATTTCTGTGGGTAAGGGTTGCTAAAGCAACTTTAGTTATAGAGGAGGTGGGCACCTCACTACCCAAACTAAAAAGGGAGAAAGATAATAAAACAGCGGTTATGAGGATTCACTTTAAATGGGTCCTTTTACTGTATGGGTGGGTCTGTTTTAGAGAGCAAGTACATTGGCTGGAGGATGTGATTCAGATTAGGACAGGCAATTATACAGCCGGGTTTCTTCACTTTCTTCCTCACCTGACAGACCAGCTATATACTCCTATGTTTGGTTGAGGCTCCAGGGCTATTGGCTGGGGCTGGTTGTGTGAGAAACCAGCACCTGTTTGCAGTATCCCCTCACTTTTTACCCCCATTTTGCCTACTTTATGCTGTTTTTAGGACTCTGATTGTGCCCTGGGCTCTGATAACCAGACCAGGATCCTGTGCTATGATTAAAAGTACATGGTAATTGCAATTGATAATGAAAACCTACTGTAAGTCTCTAGTCTGTGATAGGACATGTAGTTCTAGAGTCCCAGTCAGTTTAATGAACGTACGTATGCACTGTTCTGGTGCTTGTAATCATTTTAAAAGCCAGCCCTGCCTTGCAGGTTGCTTTTAAACTTAAATTATATGCAAATTCGACTTTGGATGTAAAGGAATGTCTGCTAACATGGGAATGTTTTATTAAAATATAACCATTAATAGTAAGGAGTGAAAAATATACCTCAAAGTATCAAAATAATAGAATAAATACAACAACTCGTCACGGTTAGAAGCATTCTAACTGCCATAGAAATTAAGTTCAGAACTTTCTTTTCTGTAATCAAGCCTTCCCTTCCAGCTGCTCTCCCCTGATTTTCCTACCTCTGCCAGGGCGAGCAAAGCTGTCTTAGGGATATATTATCAAGAATGGCATTAAAATGATCACCGGTTTAGCAGCAGAAAACCGCAGCTAAAGTGGCGATAATGGGCTTGATAATATGCCCTGGAGAATTCCAATAGAAGCCATTGTTTACACCGGAACATGGACTTCTATTGGAATTCTCAAGGGCATATTATCAAGACCATTATCGCTGCTTTAGCGGCAGTTTTCTGTCACTAAACCGGTAATAATTTTAACGCCGTTCTTGATAATATGCCCCTTAATGAGTTGTGAAGTGGCCTGCCTTGAGACAAAGAACTTCCTGTGGGAGGAGAACTGCAAGCTGCAGTGCACAAAGCAAGAAGGCAGTTTGGACATGACACAGCCTCATCCCCAAATCCTGCATCCCAGACAAACAGGAGTCCCAGTAATTAGATTAGTGAGAGGACTGTAAGGGAGTACTAGGGAAGCCTAGCCACACTAGTGTATTGGCTTAGCCAGATCTAACCCTACAGGAGAAAGTTTCTCCATTTTGCATTTTGAAAGTCACATATATACCACACTTTGGAGGAAGTGTTTATACACCTCGCTGGAACTCTGCATCCCATTGGTCAGGGTAGCCATATGCTTGATGCCAAGGATCAAGAAATAAATATGGGAGTGCTGCCCAGAAACTTAGAGCTGCTACTTGAAATAACAAGGAGAAGATGGACGGCCATGTGGGAAACCTTACCTGCACCCAAGGGATCAAACTAGGAAGGACTGTACCTGCTGCACAATCTGATACTAAAACCTCAAGGACTGTTCCTGGATTTGGAAAAATTAAGGAGTGGATTACCTGAAAGTTACATGTTAACAGAGCCCACTTGAATCTTCTCCACCAAGAACGGCACATCTTGGTCTGCGTCAAGTGGACATTTAAGGATTTGGCTAGGTGCATTCTGATTATTGTAGTCCCAACATCCCAAGGACCATCTCAGAACTTCTAGAACATTGGTGCTGGTGTTGTGGACACTTTGTACCCACAAGAGGAACTTCAGCAAGAACACTTGTTGTTGTTTGGTGAAGTTTAGAGTAACATTTGTTAAAAGTACTATAAGCTGACCAGGTATATTGTGGGAGTTGTAGTCACAGACTCCAAGGGGCAAACCAGATCATCTGTACTCTTGGGTGGTGCTGTGGACTACTTTCATACATCATGAAATACATCTGTCAGTAAGCTTAAAAGTGTTACATCGTGGATGACCACAACTATGGTCCTTTAAAAATAATTGCTTGCTAGTAGTCAGTCCTGCCTCTTTGTCCCTCCCCTTTCTCTTCCGTCCCTCCAACACAGCTGAGACTTAGTACAGTCTCATTCTGCTATAGTTCTTTATCTGTACTTTGAGGGGATTTATTTGTCATGATTTCCTGGTCTGCTGCTGTTTGCCTCTGTTCAGCTGTGGCACCATAGCTGCTTACATCTAATTATAAGATTCCTACCTCTCACCTCCTTTTAATGTCACCGTTGGGACCTTTCTCCCTGTTTCAAAACTGCATTTGCTTCCCTGTCCGCCTCATTCAATTTATTTTCTCTTTGACTTTCTATGTTTTATGGTCTTTATCTCTGTGCCTCTCTCAAGACTGTTGACCCCTTGTTCATTCTGTGTCTCACTCCCTAAAGTCACTGACTGCCTTATCTTTTCGATGCCAAAGCCCAGTTTGCTCTCCAGTGTCTATTTTCAAACTCTCATCCAGCAATAGGCTGTACTAGAGTGACATTTTAGGAAAAATCACGCAGCAATTCATTTAAACAAACCATGGGGAAAAGGGTCATTAGCTCAGTCACTTTAATTCCAGGTTGCGTGTTTATTCTACTACATTCAATATTTTTAACTGGCCTGTCTAGCTTCATGGTGGTCCCCCAAACAGCGCTTTCTTGAATTGACTCAGTCGGAGTTCGGCTAGGCGCCTAGACTAATCAGCTATGAAGGCCTGTCTCTCTATTTGCGTGACATTGTTTGGTTTCCCATAGGACACAGTGCAGCACATTATTACCTTTCTCTCATTGGTATTTATAGTAGATGACCCCCAAAGTACACATTTTATCATGCACACAGCACTCTGGTTCCAAAGATTATTTGGATGCTTTTATAAGAAGTTATACGCCTGGGGTTAATCAATCGATCAAATCAATCAGGATTTAAAAAGCACGGCAGCCCTTGCCTGGTGTTATTGTAGTTTGAAGCATCTTGGCATAATTTTTCATTATTCAAGAATGTTTCGACCTCCTTGGCTCTTCAGTGGATAGGTTGTGATTTTAGATTCTAAGTTTGTTTGGCCATTGCTTGGATGCAATTTACATAGAGCAATTCACATAAAAGTTTGGTTTATGCTCTGACAAGTGTGATGCTGTATAATCATGCAACTATTATTAAATTCAACTTTTGAATTAAAGGTACTTCCAAAGTCTCTAACTACCTTATTTTTACATATACTTCACACCTAAGGTCTCCCCTAGATGCATCAGTGCACTTGTAACTATAAGCAGGGACATTATAAAGTATGTTTTATATGCCCCTGTAAGGGAAAACAAGCCGATTTGTTTTTCCCTGTTGTAGCACAATACAGCCTTTGGCCTAACATGGAAATACTTAAACAAAGTACAACTATAGATAGAAATAAGCTAAATATATACTTCAAAGTATCAAAATGCTGGTTAGAATAAATCTATCAACTTGTCACGGTTAGAATTCTTATAAATATCACAGAAAAGACCTTCACCTCACCCCTATTTGTCTAAACCCATGAATGGGAGATAACTAGTCCTAACATGGAAATACTTAAACAAAGTACAACTATAGATAGAAATAAGCTAAATATATACTTCAAAGTATCAAAATGCTGGTTAGAATAAATCTATCAACTTGTCACGGTTAGAATTCTTATAAATATCACAGAAAAGACCTTCACCTCACCCCTATTTGTCTAAACCCATGAATGGGAGATAACTAGTCCTGCCTACCTGACACTGGGCTGCATGTGGCCAAAGTTAAACTTAGTCTGGGTCTCTCAGGAAGCAGGTGGAAATATTTAACAGCTTTAATTAGGAGGTAGACTTAAGTAAAGGAGAAGTTAGCAGCAGAACAAGTTCACCCACAGGTCTCAAACACAAAGGATGCATGCAGTCTCTTGACCCACTTCCTAACTGTCTCAGAAGCATTTCTTCATCCCAGTCAATCTGTCTTTCTACTACCAGTACCGTGATGTCTTCAGTAGGGGCCAGGTGTGGAGAGGCAGGTTGGTCAATCATGATGAGTGTCAACAAGTGAACAACCTATGAATAGGAAGTAATACATTATTCCCCAGAGGTAGGAGTAGGCACCCCGATCGGTATATGATGATCCAGGTCGTACCCAGGCAATCTGGCCACAGCCACTGGTGCGCCTTTTGCGTGAAGGGATGCGTTGTAAATTCTCACCTCCCAGGTCAGGAGTCACAATAAATAGTGCATGCCATATTGGGTTGCACCAGGCAATTCTGATCACACTCAGCTAAGAATTGAAAATCTGTACCTCTTTGAATATGAGGCACAACGTCCAGTGCAAGTTGACACAGATTACACCACACCAGTCTGGTCACGCACAAATATGTGGAAGTTCACCAGAGCCACATAAGTTGGTATGAGGCACTACTATGGGTACACATCCACCTCCAAAGGTTGCAGCCTGTGAATTGGACACTGCAAGCAATGTTTAACATACTCCTAATGTCACCCATAGCTAGGTTAATACCTGCAGTGTTCTTCTCACAGCATGCAATCCATTTCTATGCTCCATCCAGCAAAGGCAGTAGCTTTGTTCTTACTTTTTCTTTGTCCTCTGGGATCATGACACATACATAACCCAGCCAAATCATTCTGCTGCAGGGGGCACATTCTCAACCTGGATGGCGCTGTGAGTTTATCCTCAATAAAGCAGCCCCCATTGCGAGGCATTGCTCCATGTAGGGAAAGTTCCAGTTGGGATTTCCGCCTTCATGTCTGATGCAATCCTCAGTTACTGCCATGTCCTCGGGCTAAGCCGGACCTTCCCTAGGCAAAAACCTGTCACATGGGCCCCTCTCCTCAGTCCAGTCTGCTTATAGGGTCCGAAATATATAAACAAAACTCTTGTCTTTTGCTATTATTTCTCTGGGGGTAGGTCTATTTTTGCCGTGCACACGTGTGCAGCACTGCGTATCCACTTTTGTCAAAACAGGAATGGTTTGTTTGTTTAAACTGTTCAGCCCAAAGAACAGTTACAGGCATGAGCCTTTGAGGACTATTACATTTACATTGGGTTTACGTGCATCTTATATGCAGTTTTACAGTAAGTAATAAAAGTTTCTGGCATCCCATATATAGTGAGGAATGTTTGTTACAGCCTTAGGGGCAGATTTACAAGCCCCTTGCAACATCTTTACAACACTGTTGTTTCACTTCTGGGATGCATCAGCGTCGTAAACAATGCACCACTATGCAACATATTTACAATGTGAGGAACCTATAGAGATGGGTCACGTTGTAAAGCCTTGTGCTACATTATACCTACATCAGGTATACTGTCTTCAGGGTGGTCATTCCGACGTAGGAAAGTCTTGCAGTGAAATCTACTAGATTTTACGGAGTCACTTTTATGAAGCCACTGCATCAAAACCTTACACCTGCTTTAAGCAGACGTAAGGAGTGACTCAGCATGTTAGTGTTAGATCTGGGGGTCTTTAGTTGGAAATGTTATTCACATTTGTCCAAATAGGAAGCCTTACTTCTAAGTCAGGATAAAGGGGTAATATCTCATATTGGGATTGTTGCCAAAAGACACAAGCCATTATTTCTGTTCTGAGAGCAGTTTCACATCTAAGCGATAGGAAAACACTAATAGAGAGGGCAGCGACTGGATAGGATAATGCTAATTCGCTCACTAGATTTTCAAGCAGGCAGAGTGTACGTTTTGAAAAGGTAGGTTTCCTGTGTGTTTTTGGAAAATTTAACTTCATCAATTCAATGGATATTTACTATCAGAAACAGTGGTTGAATGAATGCTGTACCTTACTCCAAATCAAAGTTACCAAAAATGTTATTTAATATTGTAGTTTCTTTCTCATAGAAATCATTGCAATCCTAAATCATGGAACTGGCTTTTAGGGGCTAGTCACAGGAGGATCATGCCACCCTTAAATTCTTACATCTTTTGAACTCTAGGTGCCCTAACATGTAATTCAAGTCAAGTCAAGTCAAAAGTTTTTATTTGTTTCGGTACTCAGCTGAGGACCACAAATGTTATATAAAACAATTTACAGATAAATTCATTACAAATTAGTACAGTGTTAAAAAAGATTTTAAAAATTTATAAAAATTATAACATACAAGTTCGTTAGGTGGATATCTACACACCAATAGTAGTTCTTTTACTGTTGAGATTCTTGTTTTGCGGTATATAGGGTCTAAATATCTTGATCGAGCTTTTACTACGTTAGGGCTAGGGCATGCAAATAGAAGATGTTCAATGTTCTGGTCACCCCCTTGACATAGGGTACATAGTGAGGATCCACCAGGTGACCATCTTGATGTAAACATTAACACTGGAAGAATTCCTAGTCGCAAAATTATAATTGCCCTCCTTGCACCGTGTGTAAGGGAAAACCCTATGTATGGCTGTCCCTGCTTATACTCCAATGTTTCAGCAAAGAGTTTGTAGGTAGATAATTTGTTGCAATGAGCAAGGTCAAGTTCGAAACTCAGTTTAGGAGTAAAGCATTTTAAAAAAAATTTCAGTTGGAGGGTTGATCAGGTAAGCAAAAGGTCCGGACTAAGTTTGGCGATTTGAAAAACCATAGTCATATTCTGATAGAATGTTTGCTTTGAGGCATCTGATTCAAAAGTCTAAATTTTTTGCAAGAAGCGCAGTGATTCTTTTTTTGCATGAAGAAGATTGTAAGCCCATCTAATGACATTAGCAACGGCTACCGCATACGAACTTGTAAGTGAGAGTTCTAATCTTAGAGCTTGGACTGGTGTGGATTGTGAGACCTTCAAAATTTTTCTCAGGATTTTCCCTTCTTTTTCGTCCATATATGCCCATTGTTTTATGGGAATGTGCTCCGTAGCGTAAGATAAAACGGGGGGGATTTTTACTCTCTATATTTTTAACAGTGAGAGGAAGTGCCTGTTCCCTGTAGCAGAGTAGAGTCTTGAGAGGGCACCAGCATGTAGTTCTGATTTCCTTTTCAAATTGTTTATTTGCTTTGTATTTTTTAGATTCTTTGAAAGTATCCTTCCAAGATAAGTATATTCATCAACTTCTTCAACATTTTCTCCGCCGAGCGTCCAACAGTACTTAGCACTTTGTTTTTTACCAGAAAAAGAAACTACCTTTGTTTTTGTTGAATTAGGTTTTAGAAAATTGTCCGTTGAGTATTTATGTAAGATGTCTAGGAGCTTTTGTAGACCAAATGGTGTAAGGTCCAACATCACAATGTCGTCGGCATAAAGTAGGGCGTGTATACTTTGTTCTGCAATCTTTGGTGGTAGACTTGAGCCTTGTTGTAATTGGTGAGGTAAGTCACTGAGAGATTGCACCCCGGAGACACACCGATTGACTCCCCCAACATGCCCCTGATTTATTCGGTCAGTTGCCGCCACGCCATGCCACGCCCCGCCAGACCGAGTGCAGCGATCACCGAGCAGGAGTAAGGAGCAGGAGCAGGAGCAGGAAGGACTCGGAGTAAGCCTACGACCGCCGGACGAGGACGCGGTCAATCACCAGTGACAACCGGGCATACCGCTGCAGATTTCACCCCAGCCTCGGAAAACAGCGGAGCCCTCGGGGGTGAGGAAGCGTGAGCCGGAGGGACGCCGAGTGCCTCGAGATACGTGTGCATGCACCAGAGCGGAGAACGCCAACGTCCGCCAGCCCCCACTCAGCCGCCAGTCAGCCCCACTCAGCAGACTCGGACATTCAGCCGGATCAGCGATTCAGCAGAGTCTGCAAAGGGGAAACTGTGCTAAACAACGGAGGCCCCTAAATGTGCAAGTTGGCACTAAAGGAGAGCTTTGTAATTTAAATTCCAGCCCAAAGAAGTCGAAGCTCCACAGAGAAGTCGGAGCCTTATCAAACACGACAGAAAGTGTAATCGTGGCAAGGCAAGCAGGCGGAAGGTAACTAAGGCAGAACAGAGGTAAGCGAATAACTATTAATAAAGTAAAAATTGTTAATTAAGAGTTCTCACCCATAAGTGAACAACAGTTTTGTACCTAGAAATGGTACCTAAAAAAGGGACAAAATTACGTACAGGGGACGAACAAGGGAGGAGTAAATCAACAGAGGGCTCAAAATCTCTTGAAGAGAGCCAGGAAAGTCATGTATCATCTTTGGATAATAGTAAGGGGAAAAGAAAGAAAAGAAAAGTCAAAAGAGCAACGAAGAACGCCCAGAAGGCAAAAAGAGGTGGCAACCAAACAACTAATAAACAGAAAGAGAACACGGTAGCGACAAAGTCCATAAAGGATTTTGTGGGTAAACATTATAAATCATTAAACCCAGCGATAACATCGGAGATAGATGGAGAAATAGTGGAAATTGACGGAGAAATCGGTGAAAATTCAGGCAAACCGGACGAAAGTCAAAGACGGTTAGATAAGGGAGATTATCATGAAGAAGTCAATCTTGACACCGAAGATGTAGTGGTGAACCACAAATCTTTAAATCTGACTCTACAGAGCCAAAATCACCAAATTTCGGCGCCTCGATTATCATCATCACCTAAGATGTTCTCACTGTTGTCACCAGGGAACGAAGGTAACAGGGGAAATGAAGGCCAGAACCAGAGCGTTATCTGGGGAGGTGCGCCAGATCAATTCCAGCAGTCCCATCCACAGCAAAAAACCCCAATACATCAAGACAGCATAAGGACAAGTTACCCAGTAAATCCAGTCAGAAACACTACACAGGATTCGGTGCTCTCTGAAACTCCTACACCTTCGTTGATGGATTTAATCTTGTTACTTCAGAAGGCATTACAAGGAATCCTGGAAGTAAGTCTCTCAAACAATGGTCTGATGAAAGCTCAGAAACAACATTTAAAGAAAATTGAAGAAGAGCTAGGAGAAATAAAGAGTAAAATGCCAAGTAGGATAATGCCAACGGATATAGCCCCACCAATTGAGAAAAGTGACATGATAGTACCAGAAGAAGAAAGTATGGTAACTTTGGAAAGAGCTCCCCAACCCATAGAACAAACAGCAAAGGATGAAGAAGAGTCTGTAGACAATGTATATATATAAAAAAGACCTATGCTGATAAAAAGGCGCAGGGGGTATGTCACTCTTGGGGCCATGAACAGGACAGGAAAAATTAGGCAATTGAAACAAGCAGGAAAGAGAAAAGGGAAGGAAACAATGACGGGGGGGTACAGTCAGGATTAAATGCCTCAGCTCTGACTTTTACAACTCATAGACCCACATACGAAGAGGCAAAAACTACGAAGACCCCTAAGACCCCAAAGACCCCGAGAGAACTAAGGAAAAAGCACTGTAAGGAGGCAATTGAGATTCCCCACTCCATCCGTACGACGAAAGAGAAAGTAAGGCTAATGGATGAACGAGTTACAGAACACTGGTCAGTAAGACCTCAGGTACACGAAGAAGCCAATAGGAGAAAGAATGGACGGCAAACGGAGAACAATCGCCAGTCAACAGGCGCATGTAATAAACACGAATCTATATGAGAGAGACAATAACAAATGGTTATTTCTGGACCTGGTACCAGCTGGGAGGAAAGAGAAGCCGACAAGGAATTCCAGACCACTAAATAGGGCACTGATTTTGACTGCATTTGAAAAATGCGGCAGTTTGAGGGGGATCGGCACTAAAGACCTCCAGCAGGTTGGTTTTGTAGAAAATAGGTATGGAAAGGAAATAACAAAAATCACCCTTCACTCAGACCTGGTAAAAAGGGCAATTCAGAAAGCCTCAAATGAGATAATTCAACAGGGAATAAGGATTATCCCAGAGAGAGAAATAAAAACCTCTAAAGATAACAACTTCTTAAAACAGCATGCCGGGCTACAGAAGAGACAAGTGAATCTCTATAGAGAAACAGAAGAGGGTCTAAGCTGCCTGAACGTCGTAATAGATAATACAGGAAACGACTCCTCATGGGGCAACTGGTCTTTGCATAGTAATCCCTTGGGAGAATGTAATGAAAATAATTCGTTGGATACGGAAGAAGAAGGTGGTCTGAGTGATGTTGAATAGGATGGAGGGGGGTCGCAAGAACTAGGTCTCTTAACTTGGAACGTAAATAGGCTAGGAAATGAGCAAAAACTGGAATATATAAAGGAAGTTATAAATAAAGTGGACATTGCCTGCCTACAAGAGACCTGGCTATGCGACGACACCCCAACGGTGGATATGTCCAGATACATCAGCCAGCCATAAAGAAAAATTATGGACGGCCCTCGGGGGGGCTGCTGACATTGGTATCAACAAAAGTAATGAGGGAAATAAAACTGTTGAATACAAAATGTAAATGGGTACAATTATGTAGAATTGAATTTATGACGGTGGAACTGAATTATAAAATGATGATTTTAATGAATGTATACATGCAGTGGGATAATGGGGAGGAGTATGAAAGGGAAATGAGGCATTTTAAAGAGGATGTAGACAGTACTCTAGAAAAATACCCCGCAGATATAATAATAATAATGGGGGATTTTAATCATAAACTAAACCCAAAAAAGGCAGACCTTTGGAATTGGGAACAGTGCGAGGTGTACGGAATAAACCCAGCTAAGTTCCCAACTGGGGAAATTTCAAAACAAGACCTAGGTCTAGTATACACCTTAGGAGGAAGGGGCTTTCACTGCGTAAATGGGAGAATAGAGACAGACTCACCAGCAGGAAAGACGTTCACCCAAGGGCAACAGAACTGCCCAATTGATTATATATTCTTGCAGGCCTGGAATTTCACCCAGATTAGGGACTTTAGGTTAGAACTAAAAGAAGTGAGTGATCACAAACTCCTACACATAATAATATCGGGGGGAAGGGAATTACAGAGAGAAACGGTGATTACCCAGGAGGTCGAGTACCCCAAACGGGTGACGACACGGCTAACTGAGGAATATATTGAAAAACTGAAGGCCATGCAAATAAAAATGGCACCCGAAAACTGCGAGAATAAAAAACTGGAATGGTTCATAGGGAAATTAGAAGAAGTGGTTCAATGTCTAAAGGTAAAATTAAAATGGGTTAAACCCACAAGGGTAAAACAAACAAACCGAGGTAAAGGGTTCTCTGTGGCGTGCCAAAATAAGAAAAAGGAGATACGAGCAAAAAGAACTTTACTCTAGACAGACAGGACCAGCTAGTTAAGCAGAAAAAAGAATGTAAGTTAATGGTAACCAATGCTAAAAGAATATATAAAGAAAAATGCTGGATAGAACTATTAGAAGCCATAGAGAATAAAAATCCAAGGCAATTTTGGAAACTAGTAAAGGCCGGAGCGGGAACATCAGATGGAGAATTAAACTGTGTGGTGAGTGAGGCCACATGGGAAGGGTACATAAGGGAACTGTACGGGGTAAGGACTCCCAGAGAGGAGGTGGATACCAAAATATGGCAAGAAATCTCAGATGACCTATTTATTAAATCTAATGAAGAACAAGTTGAGCTCACAATAAAAGAACTTAAGCTAACTCGGGCAGCAGGACCAGATAATCTCCCTGCTATCATTTTGAAATCCGAGGTTAAATGGTGGGCAAGATTTCTTGCCAAGATGTTCCAGGTAGTTCTAAGAGAAGGTGTAATGCCACCAACCTGGAACGATTCAGAAAAGGGGGTGGTGATGAACAGAGTGTCTGAATTAAGCAGACCACTCTTACCCAGTCCAAAGATCAGGGCTTGATCCATCACCGTTATTTAGCTCACTGCCCCATCCCAGCTCAGAACCTGGCTATATGCAAATTAGTCTGTCCCTGGCCCAGTGCATCATGGGAATGGAAGGGGGCCATAATTAGGCCAATCCACAAGAAAGGGAGCAAAGAGGCGCACAAAACTACCGGCTGATTAATCTCCTAGATATAGGTGAGAAAGTGTTTTCTAAAATTGTACTGAAACAATTGAATGCATGGGTAGACGAGTTTCAAATAATACCCACAGAACAGGGTGGATTTAGAGCAGGCCACTCTACAATAGATCATGGATTTGCTCTATGGGCGATGGCGAGGAAGTCGACGGAACAGAACGGCAAGTTGGGCTGCTGTTTCGTCGACTTCAGAGCAGCCTTTGACTCTGTGGATCGGGTCTGCCTATGGGAGTTACTAAAGAGGTTAAATATTCCTAAAGATCTCCTCACAATAATAAAAGAACTACACAGGGAAAACTGGGGGCAAGTAATTAAGAATACGGTGGGTTCTCTGACCCCAAAAATACCCATTGCCAATGGATTAAGACAGGGTTGCGTGCTGGCCCCACAGCTATTTTCGATCTTCTTGTCAGATCTCCCGGCACATTTAGAGGTGGAGGGTAGTGCCAGCCTGAAAATGGATGGCAATAAGATACCCTGCCTATTGTACGCGGATGATCTGGTAATAGTAGATCAGACTGAGAGGGGCCTCCAAAGAAAGCTTAATGCTTTTAATACATACTGTGCCAGTAAATTCTTAACTATCAATCTGGATAAAACTAAAACCCTATGTTTCGGGAAAAAGATAAGCAGATTCAGTTGGTATATAGGGGATCTCAAATTGGAGACAGTTAATGAGTACCGATATCTGGGTATATGGTTCGATAGGGCTTTAAATTGGAATACCCACCTGGAAACTCAAAAAGCAAAGGCACTCTCTTCCATATGTGGCCTAAAAAGATTTAATGGGGACTATGGAGAGATGTCACACCGACCTCTGCTGGGCGCTTTTGAAGCAATGATCCCCTCACAAGTTTTATATGGCGCTGAGATCCTTTATTTGAGCGGTAAGGGATCCTGGGACGTGATAGAGGGGAATTGCATAAAAAGGCTCCTATCACTTCCTCAGTCTGCTATGATACAAGCCATCAGAACTGAAATAGGCACAAAGTCCTGGACGATACAAACCCAGATGGCTGTGATTAGATTCTGGAAGAGATTGGAAGACCCTGAAAGCCAAAAAGTAGCACACTGGTGCCGCAAAAAAATTCTGAGAAGTGAGCTAAAATGGGCAAAGGTCAGTAGGGAAAAACTTAAGGGAATCTGTAACTCATTAGAGATCGACTGGGACCAGGAAACGTTTCAAGTTCTAAGTACCAAAGGTGAGCTGAAGCAAAGGGGGAAAGAATCTTCTAAATTGCTTGATATAGGTTATTTAGCAAAGAAAAAATCAGTGGCGCATATGCTAAATGCTTGGTCCTATGAAAATTGGTTCCCCTACCTTGATAGATTACCCAACCGCGGGTTCAGGCAAGAGATCCTGAGGTTTCGAATTGGGATTAACCCGTGGCTATTAAACAAAGATCTTAAAACAAAAATGATAGATCAAGAAGGTCGTTGCAGGTGTATGTTGGGAACTAAGGGAGACCTGCTACACATCTTGTTGGATTGTCTGTCACTCCTAGAGCAGAGAAAACTGTGGCTGCGCCCGGTCTTTCTAAAATATGATATAAAAACAAGGTCGCAGGCAGCCAGCCTTTTAACAGAAATCCCCTTTATTGACATTGCAATTGCCCTCGGGAAATTTATAAAGGTGGCCCTGAGTGCACTGAGAACCAAGGAATAACATGTAGTACTGTATGAATTTTAGCCGACTGAAATAGCTGTGGTGGTAAGAAAGTGAATAGGTTTTAATTTTACAATTATAAGCTTTAAGGTAACTGGAATTTTTATTGTGATTTTGTACTTTGTACTTCGAATTTTGTATTTATGATAATGGTGTGTAGGATTGTTTTTAACGGCCTAACTTTTAAAAATAGGTTTATGAATTTATTGTACATACTCCATATTGCGTTATGCTCACTGCATTGTTTAAAGACCAATGGTCACAATAAACATACATTTGACTTGACTTGACTTGATATAGAGAGAATAATAACGGAGCTAAAAGGCACCCTTGTTTGAGTCCATTTGCAGTTTTAATTGTTGTAGTCAAACCTTTTTCACACCCCATTTGTACTTTGCACCATGTGTTAGTATGGAGAATAATTATAATCTGCAACAGTTGTTCTGGTATTCCCAATCTCCTTAGTTTGTTCCATAGGGTTGGTCTATCAACACTATCAAAGGCAGTAGAGTAGTCAATGAATGCTGCATATACAATCTGGGATTTCCGCACTATATATTTGTCGAAGATGGTCTGGAGAGTTGATATATTGTCAATGACAGAATAGTTAGGTCTAAAACCTGCTTGGAACATGGGAATTAAACCTGACGAGAAGGCCCAGTCTTTTAATCGATCTAATACCTCTGCAGCGAAGATTTTCCCTGTAGCATCCATCAGTGCTATTTGGCGATAGTTGCCGGCGATGTTTTTATTCCCCTTTTTATAAATGGGAATAATGATACTCCCTTGCCATGACTTTGGTATTTTCTTTGTTGTGAAAATATAATTGAAGAGGGGTGATAGCATCTGACTCCATTCCTTGGGGTCTGCTTGTAGGACCTTGATGGGTATTTGGTCAGGGCCGGAAGCACCAGTACTTTTCGCTTTTCGTATATGCATTGCTATAGAGAATGCTGAGGTATGTTTAATCTGGGAATTATTCTTTCCCGTGATGATATCAGTGTCCTTTTCGTCATGATTGGTTGGATTTGCCTCATAAAGATCATTTAGGTAGATTTCCCAGTCATAGGGAGGGGCCGGAATAGTTTGAAGTTTCTTTTTCGATCTAGTTATTTTAGCGATTAGAGACCAATATTCTCTCTGGTTGTATTTTTTGGTGGCTATTTGTATATCAACCCAATTTTGATCTTGCAGCGTTCTTTTATGACTATACTTCTCTCTTCTTAGTTGGTTTTTTAGTTTGTTTATTTCTGCCTCAGTTGATGGTGAATAGCTCTAATATTGTGCCCGTATAAGTTTATTAAGTATTTTTGCAGTTGGTGTGTTCCGATTCTTATTTTTGTTATTCTTATTGTTGTTTATTGATGAGTCCCGTTGTAACTTATCTAAAAAAGCATTTTTAAGCTTGTTGACTATGTATTTAAAGTTTATTATAGGGTCATCCGAGTTTATTTTTGTTAGAAGTTGAGTGTTTGTAATCAAAGCGGTTATATTGACCAGGGATGATGAAGTCCAGAATATCCGCCTCTGATCAACATTTATCAAGATAGTACTATTATGAAATGTAATCTGGTTTGAAGAGGAGTGATTAGCCATCCATTGAGTGGATATATGGAGTAATGCGTGATTGCTCACTTCGGTGAAGTTGGAATGCAAATAAACAACTGTCTCCTGCAGTTCCATGCCACAAATTATATAATCAATGATTGAGAAGGTTCCATTTCCTCGTCTAGTATACGCAGCCGGTATATCTCCTTCTACATTGCCATTCAATATCATCCCGTTTAGATTTGGTAGAAATGATAGTAACAATTTACCTCTTTTTTCCGATTTAATTCCTTCAGGAAATTTAGGAGTGGATATTTCCAATGCCTCTTCTTTATATAGATTTATCCACTTTCTGATTTCAGAATTGGAAACTTTTCCATTAAAATCGCCCATGATTAAATATGACAAATGTGAATGGTCATCTATAACCTGAGTGATTCTTTCCACTGTATCCACAAATAGTGCGTCTTGATTTGTGCCAGGTGGGGCGTAAACATTGAAGAGCAGGATAACCTTTGGTGGGGCCGAGATGTGTGTTTTTAATAATACCTTAATACATTGTAGATTCTCAGAATTGGTCTCAACAATCCTTTGGTCCCATAGGTATTCCTCCCTGAGTAGGATTGCCAGACCACCCTTTGCATGGCCCCGTTTAGTTGCTTTTGCCGGAATATCATAAACATAATAAGGAAAGATTTTGTTGCCCAGGTTTCCTGTAGAATCAGGATATCAGGTTGATTTATAGTAGCTTCTGACATTTTGTTTTCAGATTTTCCAGCCATATTCCACGAGGTAATCTTCAAGCCTTTGTTAAAGAGTAGGTTTTTGGCCGTTAATAATTTTGTTACTGTTTAATGTCTCCGAAACCCATGCCCAAGATTTTGTAGTTTTTCCAGACTCTTTCACTTCTAAGTCATTTCACCAGACTACCCTTTCGTCATTGGTCAGGAGGATTTTCAAAGTATCCTTCCCAGTACGAATCGACCTTAAGTTTTCTGATGCTGGAATATTTTTGTGCATGCTCAGATGTGGCCAAAGAAGACCGTTGGACCTTTTGTTATGTTTATTTTCTTCCAGATCAGATATTTCAATTACGTCGTAACCACATTTGTGGAGTATCTCCTTTTCTCTAAGAATAATCTCAGGTAAGACTGATGACCAAAAGGATACCGTCGCTATTTTGTTATTTTCTTTTTTGGGGAAGATCACCAGATCTATTTCTTGGCTGGTCAAGGATTGTAAAGGTAGTATTTGTTGGAGAAGATTTATTATCCTTTCACGATTGAGGGGTACGTTGTCAATAGGGAAAAGCTCCTCGAATTGTAAGAGTTTGGATGGTTTTGTATCCCCACGTAAGGATTTCTTATCGTCATCTTCTTCTGTTCTTTTATTTCTATGCCCTATTTCAGAAAACAGTGTGGACGGAAAATATTCATGAGCTCTTGGATTCAGAGTTTGAACTTTCCGAGAGATTTTTCTATCGCTGATTTCCTCTTTTTTGTCCTTATAAAGAATTGGGGTTTCCTCTTGCCTCTGACTGATTTTTCGGGGTGTAGTAGATTTTTGAAATTTGAGCTTGCGTGTTTTCTTTTTTTGGATTCTTCTTGTTGGCTTTTTTCTCCTTTTTTTCCTTCCGTCTTCTTGGATTTCTGTTGCTGTAGAGATTATTTCGCCTTGATCAGCGTCAGGTTTATGTTTAGTGTTGTTTACCTTGTCGTCTTCGTCAAGAATAGTTTTGTGCGAGTCCGTTTTTTTGTTGGAGTTAGAAAAAATAGCGTACTGTTTTACATTTTTTGGAGAATCTTCTTTGAAGAGTTTCTTTAGGGAGAATATATCAGTATCTTTTTGAATTTCCTGATTTTCCTTTATTTGTTTTCCTGTTTTTTCTATCTTTGATGTTTGAGTACTAGCGTCACATTTTGTTTGTATCTGGAAGTTTTCGTTAATTTTATTTAAGTTATTCTTTTGCAGTTGTGTCATATCGGAAATTTGTTGTTTTTTCATTGCTTCGACGGCTTCTTTTTTCTTTTTCTCCTCCACTAAGAATGATAGTATACCAATTTGTACGTCTAAGGTTTGATCCGAGTTTTCCAGGATGTGTCCTAGGAAAGATAGGACTGATTCTAAGATTTCCTGTAGGGAAAAAAGAGCCTTAGAGATTGGATTTTCGGTGTTTGTATTATTGACGGGTTTAGGGAAGAAAGGGTCCAGTGAAGAGTCTAGTGCAAGATCTAGTTCTGGTAGTTTTTTCTCAGAATTATTTAAAAGATTAACTGAGTTTGACTGTACATCAGATATATGGTCCACTGATTTCAGATTGGATCCTTGAGTAACTTCAATACGATCTGGACTCCCTGACCGTTTTATTGGAGTTGAAGAGGTTAAATGAATCGAATCACTCTCCAGGGATTGTAATTCCTGTAATGAGCAGTTTTTCTTTTGGTTAGATTCCAAAACAAGCACACTTGGGTTATCCGTGGATTGTTGGTTCAAAGAATAAATAATTTGTACCTCCTTATTTTCAGTAGGATCCAAGTTATTTTCCATTTCCGGGAGATAGGTAGATAGTTCCCTATTTAATGATAATGCAGAAAAGTAATTACTAATTGCCGAGGTCCCGGATAACCGGCCTTGTTTTACTGCTTTGACAGAGGATTTTCTGATAGCTTCTTCAGTGCCCATTCGCTTCGTAAATATAGTACGAGATCTTAATTTCTTGAATCCCATTAGGCTTTCCTATAATAGGTCTAATAGTTCTAGACAATCGTGGTTTTTCCAATGATTTTTGTGCGTGTTATTGTTAGAGCTTCAACGCTTTTCAACATGACCTTTTTTTTGTCAGTCTCAGAGACCTTGCTGTTACGTTTACCGCTATGGCAGTCAGATTTGTTACTTGTCATACAGTTCCCCAATACTTTAGATGTATGAAAGTAAATGTTAATAGGGTGGCCCGTCCCGTCCTTGTACGTCCCCGGACGGCCACAGACTGCCCGCCCTTTGCCCGGGCTTAGGCCCGGGCTATGCCCCGCGCGCGTCCCGCGTGCGCGCTCGCCGCTACGTTGAAATAGGAGAGTTGGGGCGGGAAGAGACACCAGGTGCGCTGGGATCTGAAAGCGCTAGGCACCCTGGGTCTCGCAGTCCCAGCCCCCGGCAGCGTCCGCGTGTGCCCAAGCTCCTCGTTGGTCAGAAAGCAGGGACTGTTCAAACAACGGCAGTCTGGTCAGAGGCAAAATCCAAAGTGCAGCAAAGTTAATCCAGGAAGGCTGCGAGCGGCTCCCGCGGAGCGGGGGCCGCGAGCCTTAAATAATTGATGAGAGGCGGATGAAGGGCGGAGAGCTGGGGGCGGGAAGAGACACCAGGTGCGCTGGGATCTGAAAGCGCTAGGCACCCTGGGTCTCGCAGTCCCAGCCCCCGGCAGCGTCCGCGTGTGCCCAAGCTCCTCGTTGGTCAGAAAGCAGGGACTGTTCAAACAACGGCAGTCTGGTCAGAGGCAAAATCCAAAGTGCAGCAAAGTTAATCCAGGAAGGCTGCGAGCGGCACCGTACTCAAAACACTGGGGACCAGCTAATAGCACAGGGCACCGCCCCAATTAGGTGACCAAAGATATGAGGCAGAAACCTCTGGGACACACCATGCTTACAGTATCCAACCAGCCTGATCAAAACCCCCTAGAAACGTGTCCCTGCAGGCCCGACTTCAGCCTGCAAATAAAGTATTCAAAATACACCCACTGGGTGTCAAGAAGATTTCCACACACACACCTATTTAGAGATCAGTCTCCGAGCGTCATTTTTTTGGGGCCCAAAAATGTGTACAGACCCTCTAAGGAGGGTGTCTGTCTCTAGGGGTGGCAGAGGCAACAGGCAACAATGGGCAGAATATGTAATTAACAAGGCAGGCTTATGGTGAATTATTATTTCTGAGTTTTACTTGTCTACCTAGTAAATAGCAACATATATGTTTCACTTCTCCTGTGATATTTAACTTCCATTTCATTGGTGTATTTCCTACACCATAACCTATGATTTTACTGGGAAGTTAAAAATATTTGGGATTAGCCGATTTAACTATGTTTAAGGAGTCAAAGTGCATGTACTGAGATCCATTCAGCAGTTCCCCAGTGCGCGAGTTAAAAATCCTGAAATACCAGTCTGCAAAAATAGGGCTTACCACTTCTCCTGAGTAGGTCTGTGACAGCTAGGAAGTCGTGCAACTTTCTCTGAAAATTTGCAGATGTAGATGGACACATACTTTAAATAGACACTGTTTCTTATAAATGTATATATATTTTTTTAATTACGGACACTTTGTGAATTGGAGGCAAGTAGGGTAGATGATATTCCATTGTTACCATGCGTAATAGTTGACGAGGTCTAGTGTTTTTTGTATCTTTTTGCATGGTTTCTTTCATGATGCTGTAAAATGAGGTTGAAAATTAAATTATGATTAACGTGATACGTTAAGAATGTGTTTTGTTAAAAATGTGAGGAGAAATTGTTGGCACTAACTTAAAACGGAGGCCTTGAGTCAAGGAAAATGGCTCCTTTGCTTGGTGACTTGAAAAGAAAATTCCCAATTACAGGGTGCAATGTGTTGCTGGTGGTTCATGGCCCCGGTTCATCCACACCTGCTTCACTAGTGCTAGCTGTGCCCCTGGTCGTTGGTCATGTGATAAAGACGATGCTAGTATTTAGTTATATTTGCAGCTATAGTTTATTGCCAGGAATTAAGCTGTAGCACGGGTACTGTAAAAGAAATGGCCAGTTGAATGTCTTCAATCAGTCTCTGACTGGCGGCCGTAAAACATATAGTCACTCATTCCCAAGGGGATGCTCTCCACAGTGTGTGCCTTACATCTTTATTGGATGCTGTGGCTAGCCTCGCATCAGAAGCCGAAAGCAACAGTTTTTAGTGGTGTTGGGGGGACTCCGGTGCAGCAACTTGACACATGGGGAATGTGCCACTGACCTACTTGTCATATTTGATTTAGGGACCTTTGCAACGTGGCTCTGCCAATGAGAAGTTCTTCAGGTGTTGCCTTCCACAGTGGAGCTGTTTTTACACATTTGGCTATGCTTTTTTTTATTGCAGTATTTCTCGAGATCAAAATAGCCCTAGGGGCAGATTTACAAGACCGTTGCACCACTTTGCGTCACTTTTACCATGTTAAAAGTGATGCAAAAGTGGCGCAAGGGGCTGATAAATCTGCCCCCTAGTGTGTTGTTCTGGTTTGAGTCAGACAACATTTCCCTCATTGAATATCACCTCCTCCAGAATTCACGCTCTGCTCCATCCTGCATGCTCTTATCCAAAGCATCAGCACATTCCACAGATTTAGTTATGAGTTGAGAAATAGTCATCAGCATTCTGATTCTTCAATGACAGCCCTCAGCGCTAAACTGATCCCTGTTCATTTATATGAATCACTAGCGTGTAACCTAACACAATGATATAAATAAAATCTATATAGAGTTATACATAAGTTCTCCGTTGAAACTACAATCAACAACACCACATTGTAAAATTAGACTGGATTTCAACTTAACTTTGCTTTCTACTCGGTACATCAGAACAGCCCTCAATTACTTCAGTGCTTGTGTGAACTCTCCCATTGTGTTCTGAAAAGGCTTATTTCTTGCTGAACTGAAACAAAAACAAGTTCGCATTGTGGGCCCACATGTAAATACGATTTTCAACTTTATAAAAGGATACATCCTTCCATCCTTAGATCTATTGACTTTGTTGAGCACGCCCTCACATCAAACTCAGATAAGGATCTCCTTGTTGGACCATAATCGAAACACAGATTTGTTGCCCTTTCAAAATACAAAAACTCAGAGTTATCATTTGATTCTTGTATCTTTAGAGCTCAAGAATGTCCAACATGCTTTAAAACCACAAATAAAAAATAAATACTTAAGATTCAGGTTTTTAAATATCTCATTACTACAGAGGTTTGACAGGTCATTGACATCTTGAGGAGCTGAACATCAGCATTATAGATTCTGTGGGTATAAGGAAAAACACTAGAGCATATAATTTGTCTCTGCCCAAAACTATTTCATCTACACAAGAAGTATTTATGTGACTCTTTTAATTCCGCTAATGTCTGAACAACTGATGAGGGCATAATAACCTGTTTTGCCCAACACACTGATGCCTTTGTATCCAAGTTTATCACATTTTTGGATTTAGTTTTAACCAGATAAATTCATTTGGGTCAGATTGTAAGATGTTGCTGTTTTAACCCCAGCTGAGCCTTGGCTATTTTTTAATCATTGTTTTGATCTGCTTTATCATTTCTTACTGTCCCATTATTATAACTGTTTTATTTATAAAGAATAAAAGTTATTTCATTCATTAATTTACTCACTCCAGAAATCTGTGTTAGATCTCATGGTCAAATATTTGAATCTTGGTGTGGTCACTCTGCCTTTCATCCTTCCTAGGTCAATACATGTGTGTACATATGCAACAACCCGGGGGCAGAGTCAGCACAAGGCAGGAAGCCTTCCTACACGCGGCTCTGGGCTTAAAATAGCGGGACCCCGATGAAGCATAGGGCTCTTCTGAATCAGATTTTGGAGGAGTTGTTTTCAGAAACACATATCAGAAAACGACTATATCGAAATATTACTACACAAATTGTGTAAGTACAAATCTCTGTTTATTAGTCCTGACGAAAGCTCCATAGACCCTTGGGACCCAGTGAGCTGAAACATGTCGACGATTTATTCACTATACTGCTAGATCCAGTAACTTGGTCTAATGAGTAGTATCATATACTTTTACCCCTTAGTGGAAATCAACCTTACATTAAAATTCATCGGGTGGTTTTCCATTTTTTAACATTTTTTCCTTTTTTCAACAGTTTAATTTTTTACACTTTTTACACTTTTTTCATTTACTTCTCTGGACACTGCACCCCAGACCAGAGGCGCCTCGGGTTGAGGCTGGCAAAATCACTATTTTGGGGTATCCAATGATAACTGCCATAACTTCAATGTGGGGCGGATGAAACAGATATACCGCACTACCAAAAAACATTGAGTTTTTGAGGATACTCTAATTTATCCCTTTTACCAACGGTCATAAGGTGTTACAAGTGTCCGTTTCTCACTTGATAAATCTACATCTTACCTTGGGGAAAGAAACGGATGTTCCAATCCCTTATCCCTCCTTTTTGATTAACTAATATATATGCAACAAGCCTGGAGCCTCTTATCTTAGTTCTTCAGACACTCCAACATTCCTCTCAGAACACTCACACAGGCTAAGCAGCTAGGGACAGAATAATATAGGAGAAAAACCATAACATCAGAATACTACATTGACTCTTCCCTATCGAACAGAAGAACAACAAAATCAATGTATTAAACTGTGGTATATAAATAAATAATACCGGATCTATTTTTGAATGAATGAATGAATAACAGATAGCTCAATAAAATAAGAGTCAAGATTCGAGGTAGTAGGAGTTTCTGCAGGTTTATTACAGCATAAGGACAGGATCAGGACAACCTGCATAGGAACAGAGGTGACAGGGCCCAGCAGGACAACTGGGGCCCAGCAGCTGCCGGGGCTTGATCTGGGATGAGCGCGCTAACTTTTAATAACAATACATCAACTTATATACATAGCGCAAACACATAGCATTACATTGCAGTAGGCGTAGCAGTGGGTGGAGCAGAAGGCGTGACGCGTAGCAGTCGCGAGAGATAACAGTAAAAGTAGGTGTAACTGGGAGTATACATAGACATGTGATGCAAACGTAACAGAATATGTCATGAATGGGCGGAAACTTTGGAGGGGGCTACCTAAGGAGCCGGGACCTCTAACCTAATGGTGCGCGTAAACTGGCAATGACGTGTTACTAGGAGAAGCTGGGGGCTACGAACTCTGTGCTAGGAGCAGAGACTAGAGTCTGGAGGGTCGGAGCGACATGTACCTAAACCCTATCTGGTATCTGGTGTTTAGGGAACATGTTGATATAAACTAGAAGTCATGAGGGGAAAAGCTAACTTGATTCTAAGACTGGACCATGCATTATTCTACATGTAGTGCGTGATGAAGAATATTAAATGACCATTAATACAGTATTTCTCTAACGTGGAGCCGAATAGGCTAGACAATGACGGAAACTATTGATGCAGTTCAGTAGCTTAGGAATGCAGAGAAGGAGGACTGAACTGATAACTGGAACTATAACATACTTTTGGCAGACTCAGAGGCAGAGCCAAGCTGCACCGGGCACTGCGAGGCAGGAAGTAAGTGAAGGGTCGAGGATACAGGTGGGGGCTGTATCGCTCCTCAGCGAGGCTTTCAGGAGACAGGAGCTGAATCTGATGTCCGGGCCCTTTTGAGGCCTGGAAACGGGGACTTTATAATGGAATAACGTGCACACTGAGAAACGTGGCAACATTACTTTACATAGGCCTGATATTCGTAGTATTCACGAGGACTGGAAAATGACATACCAGAGGTGGACACAACTGTAATTGCGTCATCAATCGGACATGGGGAATAACATATGCATATTGGTCATGCACACATAACATATGATGGATGAGGCATAGGGACACAGAACATGGCAAAATTTACTTTTCCACATTCCCTCCTTGTCACTACGTTTCCATCAGGAAACATCAATTTTCATGATACCATCTATCATTTCATACAGTACCATTTGCTCGTCTCGAATTGTCTTGGAACGGGATTTAGAACGGGGCTTGGGACTAGGAATACAAGAGGTAGCACAAATGCCGCAAATCGCAGGGCCACATTGTATACAGAGGCAGCAGCTAAATATGATCGCTACTGCAATACCTAGAAAGGACAGGACTTTCCATCCCCATGCGGAAATTATATTCCAGAACCAACCGGACCATGTCCAGGTGCCTGGATCTTGGTGTAACAGATGGGCAATTTTATGGAGTCTGGTTATAGCTGAATAAACAGACGGCGCGTTATTTGGAATGAAAATACAGCAACTAGATCCGATGACTCTACAGGCCCCGCCCCTATCGGCCAGTATGACGTCAAGGACGAGACGATTTTGCAAAACGACAAATCTCATAGCAGATTGTTCTTCGGTTAGGTTACCTAGAGCAGAGGCAGTCTCATTTACTACAGCTTCAAGGGTTCTTGTTAACCTACGGATCAGTTTACTATTCTGGACAGGTCCTACAAAGAAGAAGAAACCTTTATTGAAATCTGTATACTGTTCTAGAGTAGTTTCAGTATAATCGACAATTGGGGACTCCCTTCTATGTCTAATGTGTACTAGATGTGTGTTTCTGTGATAATCAGATGGGGCTAGGAAAACAGGTGGCAGTAGGAAGGCAATGTAACAGGTTCCCTCCCAATCGAGGGGCAGACGAACATATGCAGTTTGACCACAAATAAAATAAGAATGACGTGAAGCTTTGAAAACAGATTTCCCACTGTCACTATACTGGATAACAGTAGTACATTCACTATGACCTACATGTATGGAACCATAACTACGGACACATAATTCGCCTTTTACAGGTAGTACTGAAATAGCAGGTAAGTCTGGAGTAGTATCAGACTGAACATTCAGGACCATGAAATTCGACGAATAATTACCTAAATTATATACTTCATTTTCTAGATCTAAACCTGTTCTGTGGGGGAAACCTTGCTTGTCTGGAAAACATGTACTGTTAAGAAAAGACATATCTGTCGAGGATGACGTTAACGTGGACCATGCTCCACACGAACCATTGTGTGAGAATGGATAAGGAAAGAGTGGCAGAACTCCCTTCGGTGTCTGGAAAGGGGGGAGTCGACCACATACCCAACAATTAGTGGCATTGCTGGTCTGGTGTGAATAATGTAACATACGGATAAATGTGTTGTTGCGCATAGCGAGGCGGTATGAATATTCGTGAGGAGGCAGATCACTAAACGTGTGCTCTACTGTAGCATTAGCAGACATATTAGCATGAGGAACTGGAAAATACAGATAGAACGCATAGCTGGTGCAGGAAATCAAAATGCTGATGAATAATATGAAACTCAGAAAAACGATATATTGAATTGAACTTCGACTGACTCTCTCACTATGGGGGTCTATTTTATACATGTCAGAAACAGTCTAACCGTTTCACCTAGGGGAGGACTTATACAATCAAACTGACTGACTTATTTTACTAGACCTGAGCTTTAACTTATACTCCTGCTGCGGAGTTTTCTCTAACAAGGGAGGGGTTGTAATAATGTCTTTTGCGGGACAGTCCTTTAAAACAATGTTTTGACAGTTTTTAAAATCCTGGGAATCCTGGGAAAGGTTCTTGGAGACGGGTTTCAATCCTTTAAAAAGTTTAATATGAGAAAGGTGGATCCATCCTTTTCTGCCTTCCAACTTGACGGCAGTACGGGTGGTCAAGAGGACCTGACGTGGCTCCTTCCAACGTGGTTCCAGCGGACTTGATCTGTCGAAATTCCGGACCATCACTAGGGAACCTGGAACGATCTCATGCGGTGCCACCTCGGTATTGTCTGGAAAGGCGGCAGCAACCTGTGAACGACATGAGTTGAGGGCAGACATCAAGGAAGCTAGGTAATCTGTCAGCATATTACACGAAACATCGGTAATACTTCGGGGTCTAGGAGTACCCCACATGTTAGGGGGGCGGCCGAATACGACCTCATACGGGGACAGACCTGATCTGGAATGTGCAACCATGCGCATATAAAACAAAGCAACTGGCAGAGCTACTAGCCAGTCCACACCTTTTTCTTTACAAACTTTGGCAATACGGATTTTCAGGGTCTGATTATGTCTCTCGACTAGACCGGCTGCTTCAGGATGGCGTACACAATGGAACTTCCACTGGTACCCTAACAAAAGGGAAACGTGCTTCATTAACTCTGAGGAGAATGGCTGACCGTTATCAGAATATACGACTCTAGGGAGTCCATATCTAGGGAAAAATTCACGAACCAACTGCTTGGCAGTGGTCGCGGCTGTGTAATCTGGGACTGGATATGCTTCTGTCCACCTGGACAAAGCGCATACAACTACAAGGACATACTTGAAACCTCGACATCGCTCCATCTGAATATAATCCATCTGGAGGACCTCAAAAGGGTGGTCAGGGGGCTGGAAACCACCTTGTTCCACCGGGACACTTTTACCTGGATTAAACTGACAACATATCATACAGGTACGGACTTTCTGCTTGGCTGCAGCTCGTAAATGCTTGTTGAACCAAATATTCTGGATACTGTCTAACATAGCTTTTTCTCCTAAATGTGCTGGACTATGTGCGGTATTGATAATGACTTGAACCATAGAGTCGGGGAGAAACCATGTGGCTCTACCCTTCGTTAACCATCCTTGATCTGTCTGGACCCCTCCTTGTCCAGACCATTTCTTGATTTCTTCGGAAGTAGCATGTAACTGGATATCTATGACGTCTTGAGTAGGGTCCTTAACTGTCATGCATGTAATCGGATCTGGAATATGTGTCATGTTAACTGGAATGTCTGGAGTCTGTGCTGTAAGCTTGGCTGTGCGGTCTGCTAGATCATTACCTTGGGAAATAATGTCAGTAACTTTCGTATGTGCTTTGCATTTCATGATAGCGATAGATGTCGGTAAATGTATGGCATCTAACAGGGCTTGAATAAGGAGACCATGCTGAATCTTGGTTCCATGAGAAGTCATGAAACCTCTCTCCTGCCAGAGCACTCCGAAGTCGTGTACAACTCCAAATGCGTAACGTGAATCTGTGTAAACATTAACTTTCAGGTTCTTGGCATGTATACAGGCTTGTGTCAGAGCAACTAGCTCTGCTGCTTGAGCGGACAGGGTATCAATACGGTGTGTTTCAATAACTTCGGTGTCAGTAGTCACTGCATACGCGGCGACTAGTTCTCCTGTACTAGTTCTCATACATGAACCATCCACATAAAGTGTCAGGTCAGGATCTGGTAACGGAATGTCTGTCAGGTCTTGTCTTGGCTTTGTCGTAATATTAACTACTTCCACACAGTCATGTGGGTCAGGATTTAAACTAACTGATGGTAACAGTGTAGCAGGATTCAGGACGTTGCAGCGTCTAATTTCTATGTGTGGCTGGAACAGTGTCAATTCATAGCCTGTTAAACGTGCAATTGTCAAGTGTTGAGTTTGTGTTCGGTTTAAAAGAACTTCTACTGAATGTGGGACTTGTACTGTCAGGGAGTGTCCTAAAACTATGGAATCACTTTGTCTGATAGCTAGTGCTGTGGCTGCAACTGACTTGAGGCACGCAGGCAACGCCTGGGCGACTGGATCTAATGTGCTCGAAAAATAAGCACAGGGCTTGTATTGTCCTGCTTGATCTTGTGTGAGAACAGATAATGCTGTACCTTCACGTTCAGTAACGAAAAGTGTAAAAGGCTTACTGTAGTTCGGTGTAGCTAGAACTGGAGCTTGGCATAGGGCTTTCTTTAACTCGTTGAAACTAAGTGTATGTTCAGATGTCCAAGGGAGGACAGTCGATACGGCTGCCTCCTGTGTCGTTAACTGTATCAGTGGCTTGGCTAGAAATGCATACTGGGGAATCCATTGTCTACAATAAGAAGTAAGGCCGATAAAGGCACGTACCTCCTTCTGGGTTCTGGGCTGGGGAAGACTCGCTATTAACTGGATACGGTCTGGTGTCAACTGCCTACCCCTCTTGGACAGCAAGTGCCCTAAGTATACCACTTGCTGGACACAGAATTGAAGCTTCGAAGGTGACACCTTGTGCCCCATCTCGGCAAGGAAATACAAAACTGTCAGTGACGCTCGCTCGCAGTCACGTTCAGAACGGGCTGTGATCAGGAGATCATCGACATACTGGAGCAGGGCAGTGTCAGTTGGCATGTGAATGTTGTCTAATTGTCTCTTGAGTGCTTGACTGTAAATACTAGGACTTTCTGTGAAACCTTGAGGAGCGCGTGTAAACATATAGCTCCTTCCATTTAAACAAAATCCGAAAAGAAACTGGCTGTCTGGATGAATTGGAACACTAAAAAATGCATTCTTAAGGTCTATGACAGTGAAAAACATGGCTTCGGAATCAATGGCTGTTAACAGGGAAGAGATGTCTGGGACAACTGGGTACTGAGGAATAATACATTTATTAAGCTCTCGTAAATCAATCACTAATCGATATACTGGGGGTGCATTAGGATCAGTACGTTTCATGACTGGAATGATCGGAGAATTGCATACATTGGAGTCAGTTTCTACAACTACTCCTTGAGCCATGAGCTCGTCAATAATTTTGGATAAGGCTGCTACAGCCTCAGGTGGCAATCTGTACTGTCTGATTCGGGGTAACACTACACCTGGTTTGAGAGTCACACGATGGGGTGTGATTTGCATGTAACCTACATCAGTTGGACCTTGCGCCCATAAATGCTGCGGGACATTAGACAATCTCGAATCAAAATCTCGTAATACATAGTGACCCTTAAAGTCACGTAGGAACAGACGTATTCCCTCTGGGGAACAGCAAATAACTGCACCTAACTCTTTCAGTGTCTTAATGCCTAATAGGTTTTCTGGACATGACTTAGTAAGTAACAGATCAGTAGTACGGGACAATGGACCTACTTCTAGAGTAACTGGCTTGGAAATCTCATTAACTATTGGCTTTCCTGAAAATCCAAGGGAAACATTTCTTGAGCCTGAGAGCGGAGCCCCTGGAACTTCGGCATGACTAATTGTGGTCCTACTTGCCCCTGTATCGATCAAAAACTTTCTGTCTTTCCCTAATACTTGACTGTGAACATAGGGACCTTCTTGATCTACAGGTATCTCGATGAGAGGCAAGCCTACCTCCCTCTCTAGGCTGTTTCATGAATATGGCTGGTACTCTGGATACTCAGACTGTGCATACTGGTACATCTGCGATGTAACGTGCTGTGTTGCAGCAATGGGCTGCGGTTCTGTAACTGTCTGTTGTGCATTCTGTGACTGAGGAATCTGTAAAACTGGTTCTTGTCTAGGCGGACGTGGTCTTTCTTTAGTCTTACCAGTAGCTATGTTATGTTTCAGAACTGCACACTCGTTTATAAAATGACCTGGCTGTTTACAATAATTGCAGTTTCCTTTAACGGGAGCTGCAGGATGACTGGCTTGATTCGGACCCCTCTTCTGACTGTCTTGAGGAACGGATTGTGCAACTAGCACTTTCATTTTCGTGTCTTTCATACGTTTTCTCTCGTGTTCTTGCTCTTCCCTGATTCTATTCTGGTGATACTGGAGCATCTGGAGCATCTGGGACGGAGTGTTTGCTTGCCAGGTACTTTCGACTTTCAAAACTCGATTTTTAATTTGTGGGCTTGAATTCTCGACTAATTTAGTAACAAAAAGGTGAGGGTATGACTCACTACTTGTCTTGAGACCACTGTTAATACTGAAACATTTTTCAAATCTAGAATAAAAATCACTAATATCTTCATCTTGTTTCTGTTTACAGGCTGAGATTGCATCCCAGTCTTCTTTTCTCGTTGTCAATAATCTAGGTAAAACTTGAATCAATAATTCTGGTAATTCTTTACATTTATCTCCAAGACCGGTACCTGGTACTCGTGCCTTGTCTTCAGCTTCTAGAACTGCCCAATCGATCTTTTTCTCTCCCACCTCCCATTCTTTTTCCTTTAGCTTTTCATACACCCCTGCGGGTAGCAGGACTTTTAACATTTTAATGATATCTGGGTAAGTGTATTCTCCCATACGGAGCATGTCTTTTAATTCTCTATGGAACCCTGCTGGATCTTTGTCATGACAGGGAATTAATTTCTTCATTTCAAGAAGTTCCATCTTTGAAATCGGAGTGTATACAAACACTCGTTGCATTACGCCACCCGCCCCTTGGACTGGGTGGACTTCTCGTAACGGATTCTGTCTGTCTATGTAGAATGATTTACTTTCTGGGGGTGAGACATGAACAAAATGCGGGTTCAGGAACGTTCTATATTTGTGGCGCTGTTCTAGAATGACACTAATTAAATCGGTACCTAGACCTCTCCATTTATACTGGAGTAACTCGTTCAGGATATCGTGTAACGGGCCTGGATCAGAATGTTGACCCTCATACAGAGTAATGAGGTACTGGATCATATACATACCCACCAGTCGTTGCTCGGCTGGGGGCAATTTCAGAAACATTTGTGCCACTATTTCGTCTGGAAAAGTGGTAGAATCAGTAATCCATCGGACTGCTGATCGGGCTAGTTCTTGTTCATGCATGGTACTTAACTCACTATAACCGATTCGTGATTTCAGAATGTGATCGGTAGCTTGAAATACTTGTTCTAGAGAACCTTGTTCTGGTGCTGGATGATGAAAAATAGACTTGGGTTCTAGGCGTAAATGGCGATCCGGAAATCTAGATTTTCCTACATACGCTATTCTGGCGGAATTCTCGTTCTCTTCCTCTTCAGGATCAGAGATACTTTCTTTCTCGCTTACTTGTGCTGCTTTACGCTGTTCGTGTATCTTTATTATTTCTTTACGGATTTTCTTGTACATACTCTCCATGGCACCGACGGTCTTGTGCTTACCCTCGGCTATATTATCACTCCACCTTGTCAGGATTCTCATTTCGGCGGAATCTTTAGACGGGTAATCTTGTTCTCTTATTAGACAATTGATCAGGAACTTTAATATCATGAGCTGGATCTCGGCTTTCCTTTGAGACATAATCTCGCCAATACTTTCTGGATCATCCCCTGTACGGATGAAACGATATATTCTGTCTAGATCTTTTTTCATATTCGGTAAGGTGACTAGATACTCGGTCACTCTCCTTACACGTAAGGAATATAAAACCATATTATATTCGCCTGGAACTGGATCATAGACACATTCGGTAAGGGTTTGCCTGATTTCTGTAACAGACTGATGTTTGGGCGTGCGCTGTAACGCTTGAGCATGTAATTCGAGTAATGTTAAACGCTTGTGTGGCGGCGGGGTTTGAGGAAGACCTCCTCCTGTGGCCCCTAAACCGGAATCGTCGACTGATGCCTTTCGTGCTGGCAAGGTCGGTAATTGTAACGTGGGCTGGACTTGTATGGCGGACTGGACCGGGGGAGCTGTTAAGGGCACCCCGGTGTCTGGAGGAGCGGGAAGTGCCTGATTTACAGGGACTGGCGGAGCGCGAACAGGATTTGCATATTCTGGGACTGTGTCGTCCAAGTAGGACGAAATAAAAATATCAGCTGCGGTCGGTTTATGACGTAGCTTGGTCGGAACTAATGGTGGCGGGAAATTACTGGATGCCTCTGGGGTCGCTTTTGGCAAACCTTCGGCAAGGAGAGGATACATACCCTTAATAAGGGCATGCCTCTGTCTGTCTGACTGTTCGGCTTTGACTTGTTCACCTATCTCGATTAATTCTCTTTCTTGGGCTCGTTCTTGGGATTCTCTACTTAACTCTGACTTTCTGACTTCTTTTTCCGTTCTTTTATGAGCTTCTTTACGCCATAACTCGATGGCATCTTTCTGTGACTGTCTGGCTTTCTTTTTCCATAATGCTTCTTCTACTCGCATGATACATTCGGCATCCCATGTACCCGATACGGGCCATCTATACTTTTCTTCTAACTGTTTGGTATACTCTACCCATAAATCTAGATACATTATGGCGCTTATGCCATGTTTCTGATACATAAAATGACCTGGACTGTCCCTGGGCGGGACAGGAACTGCTTCTTCTAATAAACCCTTTCTAGTTTTTAACTGACGTAACTTGGAAAATATAGGCATGACTGAACTGTAATCTGGACACAATACAATATACAATGAAAACACGAAATCACGTCACACTCATACCACAACATTACAATACATGAAGAACATTATAAATAACAGTTTGAACAGACTTATTACCTGGAATACTGAGAGCAGAAATACAAGAATTTTCTCGAGAACGGAACAGACTAGAATTACTGGATGCACTGCTGTAACAGTACGGAACATACCGGTCCCATGAAAGGAACGCATCAAGACCCGTATCCACCTAGGTGAACACTTCGTTTGTGAGTCTGGGCACCACCAACCCACGGACCAGGAGTCAATTTAGATTGGTCCTGTCTAGATACTACCCCAGCAATGGTACTCACCGGGCAGCACGGAACGGAAGGCCTCGGAATGGACTGGACGACGGACGACGAACTTCGGACTTCAGTTACAGGTGGGCCTCCGGATACCTCGGACCTTGGACTCTCGGCTTGGGCTCTGGTCGGGACTCGCCGCGTTCCTCCACCGTCTCGTTTGGATGCTGGACCGCCTCCTCCGTCTCCTCCGTGGGCCTGAGGGATACTTGGAGCAGAAATATCTGCCAGTGCACGGTATGGTTCCGTCACGACTGCAGAGGGTCAGGGGGTCGGCGTGGCTTCACCGACGCGTGGGGAAAGGGCAAGTCCCTATTCGGGCGCCATTATGTGGTATATAAATAAATAATACCGGATCTATTTTTGAATGAATGAATGAATAACAGATAGCTCAATAAAATAAGAGTCAAGATTCGAGGTAGTAGGAGTTTCTGCAGGTTTATTACAGCATAAGGACAGGATCAGGACAACCTGCATAGGAACAGAGGTGACAGGGCCCAGCAGGACAACTGGGGCCCAGCAGCTGCCGGGGCTTGATCTGGGATGAGCGCGCTAACTTTTAATAACAATACATCAACTTATATACATAGCGCAAACACATAGCATTACATTGCAGTAGGCGTAGCAGTGGGTGGAGCAGAAGGCGTGACGCGTAGCAGTCGCGAGAGATAACAGTAAAAGTAGGTGTAACTGGGAGTATACATAGACATGTGATGCAAACGTAACAGAATATGTCATGAATGGGCGGAAACTTTGGAGGGGGCTACCTAAGGAGCCGGGACCTCTAACCTAATGGTGCGCGTAAACTGGCAATGACGTGTTACTAGGAGAAGCTGGGGGCTACGAACTCTGTGCTAGGAGCAGAGACTAGAGTCTGGAGGGTCGGAGCGACATGTACCTAAACCCTATCTGGTATCTGGTGTTTAGGGAACATGTTGATATAAACTAGAAGTCATGAGGGGAAAAGCTAACTTGATTCTAAGACTGGACCATGCATTATTCTACATGTAGTGCGTGATGAAGAATATTAAATGACCATTAATACAGTATTTCTCTAACGTGGAGCCGAATAGGCTAGACAATGACGGAAACTATTGATGCAGTTCAGTAGCTTAGGAATGCAGAGAAGGAGGACTGAACTGATAACTGGAACTATAACATACTTTTGGCAGACTCAGAGGCAGAGCCAAGCTGCACCGGGCACTGCGAGGCAGGAAGTAAGTGAAGGGTCGAGGATACAGGTGGGGGCTGTATCGCTCCTCAGCGAGGCTTTCAGGAGACAGGAGCTGAATCTGATGTCCGGGCCCTTTTGAGGCCTGGAAACGGGGACTTTATAATGGAATAACGTGCACACTGAGAAACGTGGCAACATTACTTTACATAGGCCTGATATTCGTAGTATTCACGAGGACTGGAAAATGACATACCAGAGGTGGACACAACTGTAATTGCGTCATCAATCGGACATGGGGAATAACATATGCATATTGGTCATGCACACATAACATATGATGGATGAGGCGTAGGGACACAGAACATGGCAAAATTTACTTTTCCACAAAACTATTAACTTAAAATTACAGCAATAGTAAATAGTCCACAACCCAGGGATGAAGGAAACACCGCCCGCATGATAAAGTGGAAATTAACTATTTAAATCAGATGAAAAAGCCCAGACCCAGGGATGACGAAAACACAGCATCACACAAGGGTAACAAACTAAAGACAAGAAGGAAAGATGGATACAGAATGCCCATCCCCCTCCTCTAATAAGCAAAATTAAATGTCAAGATGTAAGTTTTCCATATATGGAGACTAGTCAAGTGGACCAAAGGGACTAAAACCCAATATCCTGCCCCCAGCTAAAATAAGGGACAACAATGTTACATATTGTGCTCTCCATATGAGGAGAGAAGTCATGTGGACTAAAGGGACTAAACCCAGTGTCCTGCCCTCACCCTTAACAAGGGACAACCTGTGAAACCTGTGTAAATGTATATGCTCTCCATGTGAGTAGGCCCACAGGGGCTACCCCTGCAGCAAACAAATAAATTGCGACACAAGGTGTCTTATGCATGCATGGAGCCCAACACTGCATCAAAATTGATTGGGCAGCACAAGGTGTCTTAGGCACGCAAGGAAAGTTTCTCCATGCAACAACAAAACCCTGTAAGATAACCCTCATGTAAGGGTACAGACTGCGAAAAACAACATGGTCTGTTACCCAAAGCCATCCACCCACAAAACACATGGGCCACCCATTTGTAATCAAACGTTAACTGTGGTATCACGACACACGAAAACATCATTTGTAACTATGCAAAAACATTTAAAATTGTAGTGCATTAATAAACTGTGACCCACACCGGTGAGCAATCTCTCACCCGAGAAAATATGCAAAAAACACCCCAAAAAGAATTAACACTAGAGCTTTAACTAAATGAACCACAATTCTAAGCTGCTAGAACAAGTTCTCTAAAATGTGCTCTAAAACTGAATTTTCTTCACATGTAGACACCTGAAACATCCATTAGTGGTACAGGGCTGTATGTCTGTCTCCAGAAAACATTCGTTCCATCGTAAATTTGTGTGAAGGTAGAAGTATCGTTTATCAGAAACTTCTCCTTAGCCTGAAGTCTTCCTCAGTAGCAGCCTGTTCTCCCCAGGCAGCAATGCTTCCTCCCACTTGTAGGGCACCTGTGTGCCCAGCGGGAGCCAGAGTTAGGGGTCTCCCCCCAACGACCAGTACACAGAGGTTTTAGAGATCCTCTCCCTTTTAAGGTACACAGTACATCCACCCCTCTACTGTCCTGCAAAGGAACCGGGTAAAACAGTGCTACTGACCCACGAAGCATAGAGCCAGTGTTGAGTGTCCCACCACTCCAACATAGGATCATCTATGAAGAGTATGTCTGTCCTTGGCACCTTGAGATTTCAGTGCATCTCAAAATGTCTTCTTTGAGTGGGGCAAACAAGTGGAGTAGGAAACTTCCAGAAAGTTGGCACCTTTGCCCAATCCAAAACTGATCCACCACCCTTCTCTCATCCCTGATACAAAGCATTTTAGGACTTGAATCAATACAGTAACTTCTATTGCTGACTCATCGGCTCCAAATGGCAATAAAAATGGATTCCTATCCAAGGGGAATCCCTGTAGAAAATAGAAGCTTACTTCTGGATTCCCCCCTATTGGTTTTGGAGGTAGTGCATGCACATGTTTCTCAGGTAGTGTGAATGCAATTAAACTATTCAGGTTTTGCTTCTGCTCCCTTCCACTCCAGACTGACCTTTTTGGTGGGATAGGTTTTAATCTACCTGCTAGCCAGCAGATTAATTTTCTTGACTCACCAGGGTGGTTAAAGACCTTTATCTAATTAAGAGCTGACTCCGTGAAATATGAACAAAACCCAAAGTACAGGTATGAGTTTGAAATATGGCAACATTAATAATATATTTCCACTCAGGCCTGCCTTTTACTTGTAGAAAGAGACATTCATTATTCAGTAAGTTCAGCCTATGTGCAATCTTATTTTAGTCAGCTTTCACTTACAGCTTGTATACAGTAAAATTTTACAAACATACAGTAAAGCACTACAGACTGACAGTAGTAAATAATAAATTGTGACATTTCTTTTCAACTGCCTGATTAAATTATAAAGCTTGCTCAGACCATAAGAAATTAATTGAAGGCCCCTTCTTTAAGGCTTCTTATTTGCAGATAGTAGGCTTAATGGCTGATTTCGACTTTGGCTGGCACACCGCCAGCCCGCAGCGCGGTATGGAGAACGCTGCCAAGCTGCCATAATCCAGACTACAGCATCAGGACATTCCTGAGGTGCCGTGCAGTCCCTTCGGCACCAAGCTGTGGCTCTAGGAGAGAACCTGCAGCATGCCAGCCATACTGTGGTGGCTTCAGTCATTCTGGCGCACTGTTGTCTTGCACCATTTTGTGCAAGGAAAACAATGCACGCACCAACCTAACGTCAGAGGCCACCAGCTTAGCACCAGCCATGTCACATAAGGGTGTTTTCATCATAGAGCCCTGTGTTATGGGCCCATTACCTGCCTTTCTGCAGACATTTTCGTGGTGGTGTCCTCGACTTGAAAAGTTTGGCTGTAAGGAAAGTCGTATGAGGATGGCAGTGCAGGAGCAGGGATGCCTCCATTGGCCACCTCTGCCTCTCCCACTCCAAGAGCAGGAATAATGGTGAAGCTGTAGTCTGGAGGAGGTATCCCCACCCGCATCATAATCTGGCAGTTGGACCTCTAGGTATGAGGGCGGGTGGCCACCAAAAAGCAATGACAGTTCCAAAACTGCTATGGTCGTAATCAGGTCTTTAGAGTTAGATAGCTGTCTTACTCACTCAACCTGCAGACAGCTGCAAAGGATTGCAGACATGATCATGAGTAATCAACCTAGAGCCTCTTACCCCAGCTGTGCAATAGAAGATGGAAGAACACATTTTACTATACAGGCACTGGTGGATACCTCTCAATTACTGAAAGTGTCTATTTGTGGCTAAGAACCTTGAGAAACAACAAATTGAATTGAAACTGAATTGATTGAATGTATTCTGTGGATGTCATATGTTGTATATACTTACATCTATGAGGTTCCAGTATGGGTGACTTGGGACTTGTGGAGAAAACTGGAGAACAAACAATTAGATGCATACTTTTACAAGTGTAGCTATCATTCACAAAGGACATAGAATTGCTTATGAGTAGTGTACTGTTGTTGGAGAGTAGGAACAATTTAAGATTCTAGAATTCACACGCTATGGTTAGCTTTTTAGAATGATTTATTTTTGGAAAACAACCTTCTTATTATAAGAAATCTCCTTCATTTCATCCTCATTAAGATAGGGAAACACGATATAAGGGGATCTATCAAAAGTGCTTTAATCTCTAGGTGTATTAACACGAAATTATTTGGATCAGACAATGTAGTCCCAAGTTCAAAAAGGTAAAAACAAACTTTGCAGAGAAAAGGATAACTAGCAGGAGCCTTTTCCTCCTTCCATAATAATTAATACCCTAGTGGAGGGGAGAGTTAGGAATCAGGCAAACCTGCCATAGAGTATGTAATGTATAGGTGATATATGCATAGAGGCCTGCTTCAAACCCCAAAATAGGTATACACACACATAATGTTATGGCATTTTACAATAAGATTATTTTGTATACAGTAGTCATCTAAATAATGTGCATTAGCCTGTGATTGCAAGTATCACAAACACTTCACCAATAATTCTAAAAAATTAGTCAAAGGTCAAGTAAGACTGAACTTTATTTTTTCACACTTTCCTATGCTATTTGTTATATCTATGTTAAATTCCACCATCTAACAGCAAGGCTAGGCAATATTAATGTACCAAATTCTGATGGTATTTCTCCAATGAACTTCTAACATCCGTAGCCACTGATGTTCAAAATGCTCCTATGTAACATATGGATGGGTGAAAAAATTGCCTTACTTCAGTCAAAAAAAGGTATAGATTCATGAATGTTTTAAAAGGGCCTACTTTAACATGAGACCCGTGGTAAAACACAGTGTTGAAATATTTGATTTATTGTGCTCAGCTGAACTAGACCTGAAGTTGCCCAATAAATCTACTCTGCATTTAATAACTGCAGTTCCAGAGAAATGTTGTGTAATCAACCTTAATAGACTAGCAAACACAGTCGCTATCATTATCAAGCATGGTTTACATATTTCCACCTTATCAATTAATCCTATTGCAGATGCATCTATGTGTTCTTAAAATTTGAACGTAGTTAAAAGCTCACTTACAATATTATATGTGTGGTTTTCCATTACAATTTTAAGAAGTGGTCTTCTCATTCTTGATTAACCATTCAAATCTAATTTGAACATTGGACTGCTGTGTGCTCCATTGAAAGCATGTCTGCCCTGGGGTGGTGTGGAGTGCAAAAAAACGATGGATTTAGGCCCAGATCTCTGTACTGGGGTGAATATATAACATTGTTCTGCATTCTGTCCATCAATTGTTGTTTTTGCATTTGTCACCCCGAGTGGGATGGGTATGCTCAGAAGTGAGTCCAATGCTCTCCACACCACTGGAATTAAGCTATTCAGGCTGATGAAGGCTGATAGCCAGAAACCGGTCCTTGGATTCTTGAATCCGGTCCAGGAAAGACATGGCTTGGCAGTTCGGGCTGGACTGTTCCCATGAGGCACAGGGTCAAGGCTGATTTGCATATGGACATGTCTGACCTGGGGTGGTGTGGAGTGCCAAAAAATGATGGATTTAGGCCCAGATCTCTGTACTGGGGTGAATGTATGATGTTGATCTGCATTCTGTCCATCAATTGGTGTTTTTGCATTGAAAACAATAGCATTTCCTGGGCTTCTAACGGCCGGTAGAAGGCCAGAGCTGCAACAGCCCAATGTTTCCTCTCAGCTGTTGCTGTGAACAAATGGCCTCATGGAGCCCAAGGGGATTTCAATCCCCTCGGGTTCCCTAAGGCTTTTGTTTTTACACATTAGAACATTCTGCCCTCTAGAGACATAATGTTCTAATAGCCTTAGAGCCCTCCTAGTGGGCTCTACCGGCAATTAAAGACCCACTCCCAAGTTAAAAGCCCTCGCCTTTGGCTAGGACCTTTAATGCTGAAGCAGGCCTTTAGTGGCCAGTAGAGCCGCTACGGCCGGCTTTAAAACTGTACGAGAATCAGTGATGTTGTTTTGTTATGTGTGGGGTATGATCATTTATTATTACGTTTGATCTTACTAAATTGGAGCAATTTCAAAACAGTCATATTGAATTCTAAATCACTTGCAAATGGTGGAAGGTCAACTCAAAAATCTAATTAGCAACATTAGAATACACCAAACTGAGACTGACCATGTCTTCATGTAAGGTTGAGAAAGAGTTAACTGTTCTGGGTTGAGGAAGCAGGTAATCAACATTCCCCCAAGAAGAGATGCAGATTAACCTGCTTGGGCCTCATGGTTCACTCAAGAAGTTCTTGATGCCAAACTGAAATTAAACACCCTGAGAGCCGATGGCAGCTGTATTATAGGGTTTCTAGTACAACTAAGTTGAAACAAGTTTTTAAAAATCATCTATTAAAATTAAAAACACATATTATTCCAATAAGGTCTGTGAAGCCTACAGTCCTCAAAAATTGATTTACAAAAATGAACCGCAAATTAAATTTTGGAGGTAGAGTCCCTCAAAGCAAAAAACACTTGCAGGAACTGTGTATTGAAATTTATTTTTTATTTAAAAGATAAGTTCAATTGAAGAAAGTCTTGAAAAAGAGCTTAATAGTGTAACCAACTCCATTAAGAATTAAATGAATCCAGTTAGGATTTTGTGCAGCTGGTTATGAGTTGTTTTAAAGATAATGAGGACTGTGAAGTCGGTGTCTCTACTTGACCCTTGCCCTCTGGAAGTTATGGAAAGAATATGTACCGGTGCTTTCTGGTACTTAGCACCGACACCTAATTATCAGGGCCTGGTCTACACTAATCTGCTGTACCTCACATATTGCCTTGATGAGATTGGCATATTTACCTCACTACTAGACTCAGAGGCGGTGCTGAGTCAGTGAGTGTTCTTCTCGTCTCCGGAGTGAGTCCCAGTGAATTGTTGCAGCTGCTTTGTGAGTAGAAAACACAATGCTGACTGGTGAAGCCAACTTTTGCAGGTGCAAGCCGAGTAGCTAACGTCATTCCGTCTTGGTTTTTTCAGCTGGCAGGAGACAAGTGTTTTTAAAGTAACAATGCTCCCGTAACTGAGGTAATGCACGGAAATAATTTCCAATTGCTTTTCTAGCCAGACAGTGTATTCAAACTAAGTATCTTCTTTGTGTTAAGAGTGGAGAGTGGCCCACATTTTACTCATTGGGCAGCCTGCCAGTTGAATGTATCTCTTAAAAGACGTGTTGCAGATTTTCACTCCGAGGGATGCTCTATTTGGCTCCAGTGTTTTCAAGCACTGTAACAACAGTAACCGTTTAAGAGAGGCTGTGCCGAGTGAACTGAAGGCTGACTTGTGAGATAAATCAAAATAATGGCCCCCCTGCAGTATTTGTTTATTGTTGCAGTTTATGTAGCGCGAACTCGACCCAAAGGTATCGGAGCACGTAACATTTGTACCAGCTGCATCGCAGATGGAAAAGTTTATTATTAGACAGAGGGTAATTAGGTACATTACCCAGAATCACAGATTGTTTGAGCCTGCCACCGAGACTCGAACCCGGTTCCTTAGCTTCAAAGTCGGACGCTCTAGCCCCTAAGTTCTGTATTTCACAGATATACATTTCCCTCTCACCCTCTCGTTACACCCGAGGCTGACGTCTCTCAAAAACTGTATAACAGTTGTGCAAGCTTGAAATCCTGTTCGGCTTTGCTCTTCTGTAACCATATCTACCTGCAAGAGGAGAGTAGGGAGGGGGCAGGGCCGGACTGGCTACCGGGCAGTTTTGTGTGCTGCCGAGCTAGGGGCTAATTTCTCTGTGGTGGGGGCGTATTTCGTTGATGGGGACCTGCGTGCGATTTGAAATTAACAAAGCAAAATGAATTTTGTTTTGCACACGCAGGTCCCCATTAACGAAATTAGCTCCCAGCACGGCAGCACACACAACTGCCCGGTAGCCAGTCCGGCCCTGGGAGGGGGGGACAGGTGAGCAGCTGCAAGGCTCGGAGTTAGGGACAGGTGAGAAGCTGCAGGGCTCGGAGGTGGGGACAGGTGAGCAGCTGCAGGGCTCGGAGGTGTGGACAGGTGAGCAGCTGCAGGGCTCGGAGGTGGGGACAGGTGAGCAGCTGCAGGGCTCGGAGGTGGGGACCGGTGAGAAGCTGCAGGGCTCGGAGGTGGGGACAGGTGAGCAGCTGCAGGGCTCGGAGGTAGGGCCAGGTGAGCAGCTACAGGGCACGGTCCCGCCGGCCCCTCATCAACCACATCTTATAATTCTTAGCGATAAGTGGAGGGGGCTCTTGGTATGTTTCTCTTTTTCACCTAGCTTTGAGACTGAGCCTGAGCCAAGAGGAGATTCATATGCAGTACTGTGCATATGCTATGTGTTTTGCGGCCCGTAGTTCAGTGTTGCCAGCACACTGATTGTGCTGAATTTTGGTTCTGAGGGGGTAGAGGGTGGACAGCAGCTTGTGCAGTTTTCCAAAAGATTATCACGCCCCAGCACATCCCCATCCCTCGAGGCATTCATGTCAGCCCGATGACGTGGTTGAGGGCAGGCAGTAGCAGCACCTGGCCCAGGCCTAATCATCAGTAAATAAAGGCAGGCAGTAACGGACAGTAAGCAAGTACTAAGTAGTAGTAGGCGTACAGACGTGCCAATATGCCATGCCCATTGCCAAACGAATGCTGCTGTTTTCGGGATTGTGGTGCCAGGACGGTTATCACCGTGGTGGTAGTTCCAGCTCCACAAGATTTGATGAAGATAATGCACTGCCTGCCGGGCCTAGTAGCGACCGCCGGACAACGCCTTGCAGTACACTTGTACAAAGGATGCAGTTCATCTTCAAAAGGTGCCTCAAAAATTGTAGACTACTTTTGATTCAACAAGTCTTATCGGAGAGAACGATTTTCATCAAAAAAATTAGCATCAGGGACTAAAGGTCACATACATTTAGTTTAACTACTTCTTGACTGCCTCACAGTTTTTCAAAAAAAGAGCCTTCCAGAACGTGTTTGGCCTATTCTTGCATCGCTACCCATATAACCACGATGATTATAAGCTAGGATGTTGTACGGCTTTCAGAAACTATGTATGGTGGTGGACAGCACGTCATTCTGAGCTGCCAGCACATTGAAGCAGGTGTATATGCACGGAAAGAATAATAAATAAATAAAACACATAAACCAGCCTGCGACAGTTGTAGGAATGTGATGTTTAGTAGTTGTGGTCTTACTATCATTAAAAACAAGGCAAGTGAAAGCTGCAGTGGCCTTATTACGAGAGCCCCAGCACTTATTATTTTACAAATTAAGCACTGGCACAGCCACAATGGAACCTCTGCTATCAAACCTTAATGCCTCTTTTATAAGGTGAAATTCCAGAAAACTATTAGAAATCCATTATAATCCCCCTTTTAAAAAAAAACCTATGTGATCACCCCCATACTCTGAAGAACGATTTTACAATCACCCTGCTGCCAAATTATGCCAAAGTTTTGGCATGTGGCACAACTAATGTGTAAATATCTACAAGGAACTTACTATTTATAACCTTATAAGCCGGTTTCCGCTCAGCCAACACTACAAAAACAATGATGAAATCCTGCCTAAAGTATCGGATACAAGCAGTTCAACTGTCCTCTTTCCTTACAGAAAGTGGGTCAGTCAAATGTTGAGTCCGCAAGCTTGTATGAAATTCTCTCACTTGTTTAATATCCATGTTATACCCTTAATTTGAGAGATGGTGTCCTTTATAGAATTTCGCTGAAGGCTTGCGCATCTTGCTCCGTTTAGATGGAAACACTACCTTCCAACAACATTTACAAGACACCATGCGTTTTACCTGCAGATGGGTGACAAAGAGTTGCTTAAAAATTAAAACATAAAAAAGCAGTAATTATAAGCAAAAATACAGATCCGTGGACCCCGTGTTACTCGTCCTCCCAAACGCTCAGATATCAGCACAAATCCTGCGGTAATAGTGGACAACCATCTTTAAGTGAAACCACAAATAGATTCTAAGGTTGCTCAGTGACTTCTTTCTTTAGCGAACATCTAGAGAGTTTCTCTCCTACATTTCTGTAGAGGCACTGAAAAGAATAATGGCGGCCAATATTGGGTCCAAACTTCACTATGCGAATAGGAACAACCTAGGATTTCCCAAGTATGATTAACACTGATTACAACAGGCACAAATAGCAGCAGGAAGGCTACATTTTTCAGTCTGTAAGATAATAAGCGTCACTCCTCTCTTGAAATTATTGGCTCCCAGGAAAACACAGGGTCCCTTTCAAAACCAGTGCTTGGTATTTAAAGCCTTACATGGCATGATATGTACTGTTCTATGTTCTTCTTCACAAACTATTTAACTGTGCCTAGAATTTCTAAACATAGGCTCAGAGGTTGGAGTGTCTTGCTCATAACAGCAGCCAAATGGAATTTTTTTCCTGCTTACCTGCATGCCTAAACTATTCAAATAGTTTAGAAAGGATTTAAAACATGCCTGTTTACATGATCCTATCTTTGCTGACTCCTTGTTCTGCATCTTGGCGAAATGCCTTTCCATCTCTGCTCATCACACCCTCCTTTTTCTTAAGCGCCAAGAAACCATTGGTAAACATGCGCTTTATTAGGTACTGATAACATAACACAACATAACCCAAGTCATGCAATGCCTCCCTATGTACCTCGCTGTGACTTCAGACCTGAGATTACAACTTCATGATTCAGCATGACTTCCAGCAACATGTTCCTTTATCATTACACTGGACATTTGAAGACTGCTTCTTATTCACAAAAGTGTGCACAGAAACCTACTATTACTTTCCTCCCTTTTTAGGTCGAGTATTTGCAACCTCTTGTATATACTTTATTATATACGTATATGTGTATGTAATTTGTGGACTGTAGAGATCAGACCTAGGACTTGTATGCTTCCACTTAGGGAATTTATTTCCTGTTCAACAGCCTCTGTTTAACTGTCTTGATAGAAAATGACCAGAATAGGTCAGTAAAATATCAGAACTGCTTTCTCCTGATGGACTTTCTTTTCTTTTAATTTTCTGGATCTGCCTCTATTTAGCTTTCTTGATAGAAAGCGACCAGCAGATGTCAGTAAAATACCAGAATCAGATTCAGATTCAGAAGTAGCTTTATTCGGTTTCAGTTTGAAAATCCATAAAAGCACATACAAAATACAAAAACAACATTTCATCACTAATGTTGGTTTTCATATATACATTAGTTCAATTATTAAGCCTCATATTAATAACAATCATAAAAAGACCGAAGTGCCACTATTACCATTACTAAATTAAAAGAAAAAACTTTTGTTCATCGATAATCTGAATCTTAACAAACTTTTTAAAAATACTGAAACACTGAGAAGTTCAAACTCGTCCTCCGACATTTGCAGTCTTAACAGGGCTGGTCTGCACTGTCTTATTCCCCACTTTCTAAGTAAATTAAGTAGATACTTTCTCCTAATTGTGGAATAAAATTTGCAAAACATTATACAATGTATGGTTGTTTGTTGGGACATATCATCACAGGGACAGGGGGACAATGGTTCTATCCAGGTATTCACCTCGGGGAAGGTCACGAGTCTGAAAAAGCTACCCCTCCTGAAGCGAGTGAGCAGCATTCGCGTGAAACTGCTCAGAGTAAGTGATAGATATTTCTGTAGGCCTGGGCCAGCCAACAACAAGTGGTTGTGCATGACCGATGGCTTGTTACCCTCCAGCTGCCACCTGGAATCCTCAGGTCTATAAGGCATAACTCCTTCAGTTTCTTTCTGGTGACAGCTGCCATACTAGGCGGATTGTCAAAATATTCCTGGTGGCCTATAGCAGTTAGAAAACGTCTCACATATCTTAGCCACTCAATTTTCACACACCTTTGAAGAGCCGTACAGTCCCTAAAAATGTTCAACTCTGTCTCTTGAGAAACCGAGACCCTATGCCATAACAGGATTGGGCTCATTTTTATACTATCAGACACATAGGCTATGCCCAGCTCTTTATGACACACGTATGTGGAGGTTGACTTTGGTACTGCCAGCATATATCGTAAAAAGGCGTTTTCACATGCCTGAATCTTACTAGGATCCTTAATACCCCATATGCCTGCCCCATAGATTACAGTAGACACGCATTTTGCCTTGTAAATGTCTATGAGAATTTTAACTGGTCTGCCCCCTAGCTTGATAGCAACATTTCTCAGGGCACCAATGGCACGAGGGAATGCTAGTTTCCTAGCACTTGCGGCCGCACCCCATGTCCCATTATTATCAAAAATTATGCCTAAGTAAGAAAAGGTTTTGGTTGAGGCAATCTTTACCCCTGCCAAGGAGATGTTACACTGAGCCTTGCTACTTTTTCTTTTGGGACAGGACATACTAAAAGTAGTTTTGCTACTATTCATTTTTAGACCCCGTGCGCTCATAAAATCAGAGAAAGAATTGAGTGATCTCTGAAGTCCCAATGACCGCTTCATCCGCATATTACAGGATTGGAACTGGCCTGCCTTTGACCTGTGGGTAGTCCTGTCGATTCTCTATCAGGTGGGATGCAACACTGTTAATATATAAATTAAATAAAAACGGTGCCAGTATGCATCCCTGGTGAACGCCCTTTTTAATCGGGAATTTTTAAGTGCATTCTCCCTTTAGGCCAAAGGGGACCTTGGCGCCTGCCCCCCGGTAGAGTTCCTTGATGAAATTTATGATGATGGGGTCGACTTCTAAATTTAAAAGAGTTTCCCATAAAATGTCATGACTGACACAGTCGAGCGCACTGCTTAAATCAACAAAAGTCAGAAAAAGCTTATCCTCTTTTGCAACTGCGTATTTACCAATGACAATTGCTAGATTTAAGCCTTGCTCAACTGTGCCTAACCCTTCTTTGAAGCCATATTGATATATAGAGAGGGCTCCCGTGTCCGCCGCCCACATCTGTAGTCTGTTTAAAATTACCCTACAAGCCACTTTCATTAGCGAGTCTAGCAGTGATATGGGCCTATAACATTTTGAATCTTGGCGGTCACCCTTTTTAAAAATAGGGATCACTATAGCTTCCTGCCAAGTTGTTAGAAATCCTATTTTATTAGAGCAGTTTAACATGTTTGTTAGGCGAGGGGCCCATAATTTATCATTTGATTTATAGATATCCACGGGTACCTCATCCGGCCCCGGGGCTTTTCCCCCTGAGCTCTCAGCTATAGCCACTTCGATCTCTGAGAGTTAAAAATTTATGTTCAGGGGAAACAATCCAGGTGCAGTTGTTTCTAAAGCTCCCAACCTCTCAACATCTTTAACCCCTGATAACAAATCTCTTTCATCGAGGCCGGTGAAGTGATTAACCCAGGTTCCTTCCTCTATTGCTAGGTCAATACAATCAACTCTCTTCTCCTGGAAGAAGGGGCATTTACTGCCTTCCAGAAACTTGTATTGTCTTTCTGGAGACTGGCTTTATATAAAGCATCCCATGCCTCTTGCTTTATAACCTTCTTCCTCTCCTTTACCGCGGCTTAATATGAGTTTCTTGTGTTTCGTATGGCTTCTACATTTTTAGGTACTCTTTTAGGAGCTGTTTTTAAAACTGCATGGGCTTTCAAGCATTCCGAGTTAAACCAACCCTTCAATTTGTCATTAAGTTTTATTCCTTTCTACTCCTCCAGGGAATGGCTGATCTCCTCAGATATTTTTGAGAAAGCCATCAACACAGTTTTCGGCTTACTAGGTTCCGTAAGACATGCCGTGAAGTCATCTGCTCTGTTTGTTAACAGTTTCTGGAGGAACGGGGCAGGCTCGATTTTGCTCCATTTGTGGGCATAACCATTTCTTTTCTCAAGGTTTAGCTTATGGGAATAAAGATTATTAACTACTCCAAAGCGATCGTTTCTATGCTTCATTGGTTTTAGGGGAAAAGTAAGTGGATAATGATCGCTAATTGCAATTTCGCCAGTGTTAACATTTAGCATACTGGGGGTGAGACTACTAGAAGCCATGGCGAAATCAATTAGCGAATTGCAGCCCCTACCATTATAAGTGGGTTTGAAATTAACCTGTGGGTCGCACATCAATTTCACACATCAAATTGTTTATAAGGTTGCCCGTTAATGTGTGTGAGAAATGAGTGCAGGGTTCTCCTTTAATGTCTGCTAGTCCGCATATATCGGATTGACTATACGGGCACAGCATGCAATTAAAATCCCCCAGCCATATAATCCTATTTCCTGATGGACCATCCCTGTTTGAGTTCAGCATGAATTGAGTATGACCCTAAAAAACAGTGGATACTTCGGACGGAGGAATATTATTATAAAAATGTACGATGTTAAAAGTCTCAAATCCCTTCATTGTAAGCTCCAACATCTGGTAGTACTTGGATGTAGCGATACATTTTCCTACCTTTACACTAGAAGTGTTTGAAATTAAACAACACAACCCCCCTTTATTTCTGCCCCTGACTGATTGCTCAGCTGGGGTATGAAAAGTGCGGTACCCATTTATGTGTACTGCCTCCTTCTTCCACGTCTCCTGCAAACAAATTATGAAGTAATCCCCTACATAATTCAGAAAAGTAGGATCATTTAACTTATGTGATAGACCCGCAATGTTCCATGATAGGAAGGTTATGGGGTTCCCCTTTTCTCCTACCTCTTGCCCCATTTCTATGTGTGCTGAAATACAAGTCGCCTCTTGTTCTAAGTACTGAATAGTCAAAGATATACAGGAGTTTGGGTGAGGGGTATCATCTACAGTACTTCCCTCCCCCTGCTCTAGATCCGGGAAATTGGTTCGAAGTTGATCCCCAAAATGAGGTACATAGGCAGGTATTCCATTCAAATAACAGTACTTGTTTTTTAAAGTTGGTTGCTTCAAGAGGATATGCTGTTGCTCCATTTCCCCACCCCCAAATGTAAAGTTAACAGTGGTTGTTGAATTATTCAGTCAGTCAACCATTTCTAAGGGGCTAAACCTATTCTGTAGAGGTAAATAGTTCTCAGGATATTTTGGTCCCTGCCTATAGCCACCCACCCTACCCTGTCCATGCCCCACATTTAGCCAAGGTTCCGCGTTGTCCCGATGATTAGTAGAAGGAAAAAAGAAAGATAATGATCTAGCTTCAATGATTGTCCCTTGGTTTGTATTAAAATTATTTTCATTCCAAGAGCAAATATAGTCCACCGTGCGGGGATCTCTAAAATTAACCAAAATGCAATCTCCCCCGATTGTGTTTGGTGTATGTCCCACTCAAGATACCCTGCGCACCATCATGATATTACTACACATGTAGGGTGGGAGTGGTCTGTTGGTATTGAACCAATGTATTACTTTATTTTTTAACCCCTTCCCCGCTCATGACGAGCTCAGCTCGTCATGAGTTGTGCCGCTCGCACGCTCATGACGAGCTGAGCTCGTCATGTAACGCGGCTTTTTAAAAAAAGCTGTGCAGCGCGAAAAAAGCCGCCGCACGCATGCGGTTAAACAAATAAATGGCTCATGGGTGGAATCATTTAATTTGGGCACCCCTGTAAGAACTACAACATAAGGGCTTGATTGCGGAGGAAGAGATACCGATTTTGCCCTCTTGAGTATTTCTTTAGTGAAAACATTTCCAGCAGTTTTCAATTGTGTTACAGGCTGCAGGAATTCTTTGCACCCAGTACTGGAATTCTGGTGCGTGGCTATAAGTCCTATTGCAGCGTGAGGGTTAGGGGGATTTAGGGTAGCTTGAGCAGCTGGTCTCTTGTGTTGCATTGGAGGCTGTGCAACAGGAGCCACCGTTACTTTGTCTGTGCTCATAAGCTGATTCTTTTGCTTTCCGCCACCCTTGTTGTTATTCTTAACCTCAACCTCAAGCTTACCTAACTGTTTTTCTATCCCAGTGAGCCTTACTTTCAGTGGGGCAAGTAGGTACTTTAATAGAGATGCCAGCTTATTTAAAAAGGAGATATCATCAGAACAGACAGGGTCAGTTCTGTCAGATATATTATTTATGTTGTCATCACCACAATTGCCTGGGATCGCATCCCGCTTGGAACTACAGGGCTAAGGCCGTTCATTCCAGGAAGTTGAGTGTTATGTCCTACCAACAGCTGTGCGTCAGACTGTATTAGGTTTTTGCCCAGACCCTTATTGGGTTTTATTTGTTGTTACTTACAGCAACGGGGTGTTTCCTTATAGGGATTGCATCTTCTTTTCTCCCTCGTAACCGTCTGGTATTACCCGTCTTTTGAGGACAATCCTCACGTACCTCTACTACCTCCCTCTCCACCTCTGGATCTACTACCGCATCTCATGGTGTATAAGCATTAGGAGCCGGAAGGGGGCAAAAGGAACCATGCAAGCTTGGTGGGCTATGGATAAGGGCCTCTATGTCGGTGGAATTTATTCTATTATTAGGTTCCGGTGTGCGTGCATTTGCTAGATACACCATAGACGACCTCTTCGCCAATGCTAGGTCCTGCGACACCCGCCTTTCCATTAATATAATCCCCTGATCTATCACTGTATTAGTTCTAGTTATGAAGCTATCTAATGTGCCCAAGAGCAAAGACCCATCAGCAGTTTTATTCCGTCTCTCTCGGGCAGGCATTATGTGACCAGTGTTCGACCATTCGTTCTGCTTGCTTCAAGATCAGTGAACCCTCGAGTAGCCAGACAGCGAATGCCGGGGGTTTGAGGGATGGCCCAGTCCAGTCTCGAGCAGTCTCGAACGGGCTACAACGGGCCCGCCCTTGGCCCGGGCTTCGCCCAGGTCGCGCCCGCGCGCGTCCCGCGGTAGCGGATGTGGGCGTAACTAAATAAGAGGAGAAGGGGGCAGGAAGAGGAACCAGGTGCGGGAGATGTCAAACCGCAGTCGCCTCTGGTCCTCGTAGTCTCGCTCCTGTTCGTAGTAGCCCAAGGTGAGAGGTAAGGGTTTCCAGTCAGCAGCAGTGCCTAGTATCACACAGGATATGTGCTTTTTTTTTTTTTTTTTCTTTTTGGGTTAAAATTTTTTATTGAGCAATCAGATAAAAAGTACAGAGATGGGCCTACAACCACACGGGCTGGCCGCTAATTCGCAAAGCACGTACCATGTAGTAAACATTAATCTCCGTGGCCAGGCCCAAATCACAGATTAAATATTGCACAAAGCATATGACAGGACACAACAGTTTTTTGTCATAAACATTAAAATAACAAACCAAAACAAGGCGAATGTAGCAATCACGTCAGCCCAGATGAGAGAGGGGAAGTACACTAATCAGGAAGATAAAGGTAAATCAATGAGACTCGGCAAGGCCGGGGGGGGGGGGGGGGGGGGGCAGCAGGGAGGACAGGAAAATCTTAAAAAGAGAATGAAAGATTTCGGGAACGTCAGCCTAGGGAGACAGGGTAACATCGGATGTGTCAACCAAGGGAGGGGTACAAATGTCTCCACGATATGCATTCCACTGACCCCAAATTTTAGTCCACGCCCTGGGTCTGCCCCTAGCCACATAGACGGTCTTCTCTCGAAACATGGACCAGTCCATGTTATCCTCCCACACCGAAACGTCCGGAGGTCTGGATGCGCCCCAAAGTTGCGCAATGTCCCGCTTCGCGACCATTTACCCCAAGGTTGCCCATCTGGTCTGGGCCACAGAATAATCGGTGGGTTCCCACACGTTCAACAGGCATCGTCGGGCCTCAGGCCGCAGGGCAACACCAGTCACGACATTCATCACTTCAAGTACATCAATCCAGTAGGCCGCCACCAACGGGCATTCCCAAAGTATATGCATAAAGGTAGCACTCATCCCACAGCCACGCTTACATAAGCCATCCGGGGAAAAACCCATTACAACCAGGCGCGGACCAGTTACATACACGCGGTGGAGGATCTTAAGTTGCACCAAACGAAGACGGGCGGGAATGGCTACCTCCTTAGGAGAAGAGAGTGCTGACTGCCAATCCTCGTCATCTAATTCCAATCCGTCACCGACCCACAGCTCCCTCAGGCGGACCAACAGGTCGGCGCGACTATGAATCAATTTTTTATAAATAAGGGAGATAGTACTATCAGGCAGGTGTCCATCTAGTATACGATCTTCAAGGGGGGAAGACTCGGGCAGGGTCACACCAGGAGTTAGAACTGAGGCCAGGGCATGTCGGACCTGCAGATACCGAAAAAACTCTCTATCACTCAAGTCGTATTCTGCCTTAAGGGTCTGGAATGACTTCACGCTACCTTTCGCACAGACATCACCCACCTTACATATCCCAATCATATCCCAGCGGTCGAATCCCTTAGTAGACCAGAGACACCCCAAACGTTCAGAGGCATAAAGCGGCGTCGCCAGTGTCAATCGATTCTCCCAGCCCAAACTCACATGCGCGGCGCGCCACACAGTGACTGCGATCCTGGACGGGCCCACAAGATGGCGCCCGGCCGATCTAGAATAAAGCGCTCTATTAAAGTCCCCTCCCAGCAGCTGGAGTCTATCCATCTCAAAGGCCGGATCCCGACCCGGTGAATACATCGCGTGGTTGATGGCAGACAGCTGGGCAGCCCAGTAATATCTCTTGATGTCGGGGAGCGCCATGCCCCCGTCATACCAAGGGATGGTGAGTTTCGCAAGGGCAATACGTGGAGATCAGTTGTCTTTGAAGACTCTCGATCTCTCGGAAATAGGTAGCGGGAACGTCGTCATAAGAATTCTGAAGTGCGTAGAGGAACCGCGGCAAGGACATCATTTTAAAAAGGGCTGCCCTGCCCAGAGGAGACTGGGGCAGCTTACGCCAACGGGCCACATCTAGTCGCAGTCTAAGAAGCGGGGGGAGGAGATTGCGCTCGAATCGGAGTGAGGAGTCCAGCGTAATAAAGATCCCCAAATACTGGAAGCCAGACTGGACCACCTGGATAGGAAATCTGTCCGGCAATGGGGGCAAAACACCCGAAAGAACATACACGCAGGACTTAGCCCAATTAATAACTAGGCCCGAGTTAGCTCCAAACGAGGTAAGAACATCAAATAAAACATTTAAAGATTTACGCGGGGAAGTAAGATATAAAAGAATGTCATCCGCGTAAAGTGAGACGCGGTCCTCAAAGTCCGGTGACCAACGGATCCCCTTGAGTGAAGGCTCCCATCGAAGCCACGCAGCTAACGGTTCCAGGGCGAGCGCAAAAAGCAACGGAGACAAGGGGCAACCCTGACGGGTCCCCCTACCAAGGCAGAAGGGGACAGAAACTCTACCGTTCACCACTACCTGCGCTAAGGGTTCAGCGTATAACAACTTCACCCAACCGATAAACTCAGGACCAAAACCAAACTTTTCAAGAGCAGCCCAAAGATAGGGCCAATTCACAGTGTCAAAAGCCATCGAGGCATCCAACGAGGGCAAAATGGCCGGTTCCGTCAGAAGCCCCACCCTCGCAACAGCACCGTGGAGACGACGTAGGTTAAGAGCCGTGTTGCGATGTGGGATAAATCCGGATTGATCCGGATGAACCAAGTCACTAATGACCGTCAAGAGGCGGGTCACCAGGAGCTTAGCCAGGACCTTGGGCTCAACGTTTAACAAGGAAATGGGCCTATAAGACGAACAAAGGTCCCGCGGTTTACCGTCCTTGGGAATGACGACTATCGTAGCCAGACGCTGATCATACGGGAGAACACCCCGGTCCCGGGACTCCAAAAACATGTCGCGAAGATAGGGCGCCACCTTATCAGGACGTAGCTTGTACAGTTCAATTGGCAACCCGTTCGGGCCCAAGGCTTTGCCCGAACGGAGTGAGCGAATGGCAGTAGCTATCTCGTCAGTAGTAAAAGGGGACTCCAACGATTTACAGTCTAAATCGGAGACACTGGGCAAAGCTATATCGCGCAACAGAAGGCGAGAGTCAGCAACATCCCGTCCAGACACAGGGGTATAAACCACACGAAAATACTCAGCAAAACATGCAACTATTCCAATCGGGTCCGTCACTCTCACACCATTCGATGATTGAATCACGGGCACCACACGATTCGCCCTCTCCTTCTTATCCAACCACGCCAATAATTTGCCCGCTTTGTCCCCCACATCATACAGACGACCCTGTTGCTCCCGGAACATCTGTTTGGCCGCATCCGTGACCAAAGACTTATAAGCAAATTGTTTCAGACCCAGGGCATGGAGTTTATCAGATGTGACTTCCGACTCTAAGGCAGCCTCCCTTTCAGCAATCTCCCTCTCGAGGTCCACCACCTCCCGATCCCTCGCCCTCTTGGATTCAACAATAAGGGAAAGGGCCTGTCCACGAATCACTGTCTTAAAGGCCTCCCACAGGGATATCGCAGAGGAAACGGATCCCTCGTTGTCTAAAAAATAGGCGTCCAAAGACTTAGTCAAAAGGTTGCGGGTCTCGGGGGAGGTAAGGTACCATGGGTTGATAGGAGCAACCCGGCCTGCCGCCTCCACCCCCATCTCAAAACAAAGCCAGAGCGGAGAATGATCGGAAATGCCCCGGGGGAGGTGTCTAATCTCACGCACCGCCGGCGACTGGGCCGCAGGCATCAGGAAATAGTCCAGTCTAGACAAACTCCCATGGGCCCCAGAGTGGAAAGTGTATTGAAGCTGGGTAGGATGCATAAGCCTCCAGCAATCAACCAAGCCAAACGTGTCCAGAAACCCACCCAGCCACTGTTGGGCCGAAGGAGTATCCCTAGGGGGGTGGCGATCGTGTAGACCGGAGAACACAGAATTAAAGTCACCTGCAATGAAGAGAGTACTATTAGGGAGGTCCAACAAAACACGGCCCAAATCAGAAAAGGTAGAAGTCTGCAGGCCGGGGGGCACATAAACAGCAAATAAGGAGAGGGTACAACCCTCATAACGACCCACGAGGACAGCATATCGCCCCCGATCATCAAGGATCACATCATCAATAGCTAGGGGGAGGGAAGCCCAAACAAGGATACCCACCCCCCTGGAACCCGTGGTAAACCCCGAATGTGCGGCAAGGCGATAGCCCCACCTATTCATCGCACGACAAGTATTGCCCACCAAATGAGTCTCCTGCAGAAAAACAATATCTGGAGATAAACGTCGTAAACATTTCAACACCACACTCCGCTTAATACGATCCCCCAGACCATTAACATTCCACGAAACAAACCTCAACCCGCTACCCCCCATCCCACACAGCAACGCCGAAACCCCTCCTCCATGAGCATGACATAAAAACCATCAGTAGCAGGATAAAGTCGCCTTGAGAACATAACACACAAACACAGAACTTCCCCACCACACACCCCCCAACAATCAAGAAAACACCCCCCACCCTGCACCCCTGCAAAATGCTAAAAAACCACCCCAACATGCAGTGTGCCTGTCGCCCAAGAACCCCCATTCTACAAAAAGACCCTGGAGGAGGAAAGGCTCTGGCCCACCCGCCACCCCGATCAAGACAGATAACGAGGAAAACACACAAACAGTAGAGGCACTTAGGCATAGAATCCCGGAAGAGTTTACTCTATACGAGGGCCCAGGCGTAGACGAATTGTTCAGCTCTCCACACCACCCTCAGCACCACCCGGGTGGGCGTCGGACTCAGTCGCAGGAGGTCGGCCAGGCAGAGAGTCCAGCCAGTCGTTCACAGAATCTGGCCGATCAAAGAAAAAGGTTTGGTCATTGTACTCCACTCGCAGCCTGGTCGGAAACAGCATAGCGTAGCGTAACTCCATGTCCCGAAGACGCTTCTTGACACCACGGAAGCCCATACGCTGTTTCTGGACCTGTTGAGAAAAGTCCGGATAAAAGTTCACTGTGGCGTTCTCAAAGGCCACCGGGCCCTTCACACGTGATGCTTGCAGGATAGCGTCCCGATCCCTATAATGGAAGAGTTTCGCAACAATAGGCCTCGGCGGGGCACCTGGCTTACCCTGGCCCCCCGGAACTCGATGGGCACGCTCCACTGCGAAAAATTTACTCAGTCCAGACGGAGAGAGATAGTTTTGGATCAGGTCCTCAACCAGGAGATCAACAGAGTGAGGATCTGGATTCTCCGGAACACCAACCACGCGCACATTACAGCGACGTGCCCTGTTCTCAAAGTCCTCCAAGCGCCGGGTCATGAAATCGTTCACCCTACGGAGATTACCAATCTCCGTCTGTATCTCCGAGACGTCCGCCGTGAGGCTGGATGACTTGAGATCCAATGATTTCACCTTCTCATTGGTTTTCGATAGGTCGGCTCGAATCAAGTTCACATCAATGGCCACGGTGTCGATTTTGTGGGCCAAGGCCTCATATTGTTGGCCTATCGTCTCCCTCATGCCAGAAATGGCGCCCATGATGTCCTGCAAGGACGGCTCCGTTGACGCGTCCACGATGTGGTCAGCAGCACTTGGACCGGGCAGGGCGGCTCCGGGGGACCCCTTCAAGTGGGTGTAACGGTCCATAACGTTAGACTGGACCGGGCCCCCGCGCAGGGGTGTCTTGGTCTTCCGTGTCTCTCGGTCCCCTCTGCCCGCCATGTTGGAAACTGCGTCACAAAGAGATTCACCAGGCTCGATGGAATGGGCACAGGAAAATAGGGCTTCGGGATCAAAGAGCCGCCAGAAGGGTACCACCAGAATAGAGCCAATCAGATAGGAGAATAAGCCAGCAAAAGGCCCGACAGCCGTCTCGTGCCCCGGACCCAGCCCAGGCCAGACTCCCCTGCCAGATGTCTCAGTCTGAGGCAGAATCGAAACCAAAACTTAAGAGGGGGACCCACAAGTCCAATCCCCCTGCCGCTGTTGTTCAACTCCAAGACGGCCACAGAGCCTCACCCAGTCCCGGGCGTACCTCAAGGGCGGATCCCAAAAGTTCGAATCACCGTAACTCCGGCACCCCGGGACAGAATCAAAGTCCGAAAGTTCCAGGAAGATCAGCCCAGCGTCCTCTACACAAATCCTCGTGAAAAGTCAGGATATGTTCAGGATATCATGCCGGGAGTGGCGGGGGTCCGGAGAGCGCTGTGCTCACGCGGCCATCTCGGATGCCCGCCAAGCTCCTCCTCCGGGATATGTGCTTTTAAGTATGCCAAAGAAATTCCTCAGGTCCACGTCTACGAGCAGCTCGCGCAGAGCGGGGGCCGCGAGTCATATTTGTAGAGCTGCCGGGAGAAGGGGGCGGGAAGAGGCACCAGGTGCGGGAGATGTCAAACCGCAGTCGCCTCTGGTCCTCACAGTCCTGCTCCTGTTCGTAGTAGCCCAAGGTGCCACTTAAGCATTCTCTAGATTCCAGTCCATAGAAATTGTCTTCCGTGAGCACCTGTAGACATTAATATTTTTTTCAAAACTTGTATTGTTAGAGATATGACTTCTGAAAGGCAATATCTCTCCAAGTGTTACCATACCTGGCATGTCAAGCAGTTTGGTGCTTACTTTCCCTCCAAGCACAGTACATGTTTCAGCACCCAGAGTAATGTGCTGCATAGCTAAATATATATAACGTCCTAAAGGCGAGACCAATTGCATTGAAAATGCTTGTCATGTTTCATTTTCACAAAATGACTATATACCTCAACTATTATAGGCTGACAGAATTTTATTCTGACATGCTGTGCAGGTGTGAGGTGCAGATACTTTTTGAGAACTACCTTCTAAGAGACAAGAATGCAATGTCTCTCATAGATTTTGACACACTACATATGCCACAAAAATAATGCGATAACTTTTTGCTCCCATTCTGACTACTGGATGCAGGTTTTCTGACTTTGATTGTACCCTGGGCTCTGCTAACCAGAACCAGGGTCTGTGCTCTTATTAAAAGTGCATGGTAATTAGGTATAACTACAAATGTTACTGACAACCTCTCTGTAAGTCGCTTAGGTCACTGAGATTTTGGCACTCCGCTTTGAGTACGTAGTTTGTAAAAAACCTCATCACCCGACGCATGGCGGATTTTAACAGTGCCCTTATTAAGCTTCCAAGCTGGGTGTTATTTCAATGAAGATAGCTCGGATCTTGGAAGCATTTCTAATACCGCAGTGGCACTGCGATTTAGTGGAAGCCATTTACATTAAACGTAATCACATTCACCTATACTGTGGGAACTGGAAGGGAAGCTGAACTAGTTAAGGAGGAGAAAGAGGCATGAAGCGGAATGCAGTCTTGGCATTTAAATTTGGCAGTCGACTGAGAATCGTAGGATGCGCACCAGGTGAGTCCAATGGTCGAAGTAGCCAAGCTCCCAGCTCTCGCTGCTGCACCGTTGCCACTTGTCCTTTGCGCAGTGCATGCAGCAACCACACAGGCCCATTGAGTACTGCCTGCTGCAGGAGAAAGGGATTGGCAGTCACTGCAGTTGAAAGCCAGAGCATCTTAAAGAGGTAGGGTAAAAAAAGAAACAGAGAAGCATTCAGGGATTCATTGCCATCCCTGCACTGCTCCAGACACTCTTTAAAGAGATGTATTGCTGGAGCTAACATGAGATCTCCTCGATGAATAGGATCTCAAGCTTAAACATTACTTTCCTTCCAGCCTATGATACTTGGCCCAATAACTGCCCTTGTGCTTCTCCATCAGGTCTTCACCTAGATTGAAAGAAAAAGGGTACAAATCGGTGGGCACTGGGCACTATGCACCAGGCTCTGTTCCGTGTTTCAATGACTTATATGTGCTGCTGTGACACATTGTCCCCCTCCGTCCTCTCAGCCTATAGTTATGGAGGGGGGCTGAGAAAACATTGACCCCTTTGTTCAAAGAAGGAACTGGAAAACATTCAGCTCCGGCTTGAGAGGGAAGAGGTTCTCATGCTTTTTATTGCCTCTTGTCATACATTAGTCTGCGAAACAGTTCAGCAGTACCACTCACTGACAAAACTTCTGTGTTTTATGTCCTAGAGTCAATGTGAACCATAGGCCTAATCACTTTTTTTTATTGTGGCTTAGTGCAAATTAACTCCTACCAGTCCACTCTATCCAGACATCAGAGGAATTGGTGGAGCACAGTGAGCATCTGGGTATCCATTGCGGACTCACAAGTAAGCAGCATCATGGCTTCTGAGTTGTGGGGTAGTGCATCGGAGGTGATGATTGATCTCGGCTTTCTCTGCCGAAGCCATTTGGCATATTTTCACAGCTCGAGGTAAGCGCTATACAGAAGGTCTGCAAGGTTATAAGCCTTAAATTAAATAATAGTCTCATCTCATCTGCTGTACAAATAAGCTAATTAATGCCAAGGTATGGGCTATGCCCCTCTTTCTGCAGCAAAGTCAGCTCTTGCATGGTGTTTTGGTGTCTGGTGCTAAGGGGATACAAACTCCAGCAGGTGGGATGAATTGGTTCACTAGCACGTTGATTCGACTCACCAGTAATTCGTGGAGATGCTTCCTGAGCTGACAGAAGCTTGACGCCATGGAGCCCAGATGGATTGCTGGTCCAAGGCAATGTATAGCCTAATAGTAGCCCATCAGAGATAGGCATCATCTCCCCATTGATCCTCTGATTCTACAAATGCATTACCTGCCCAAGGTCTGGGTACACATGCAACTGCAAATGCATGATATGCCATAGTAAGACTGGTACTACTATACTGTAACATGTCATCATAAACACATATCTTGTTCTGCATCATTAGCATGGCCACGACGAAGGTCCACATGAAAACATACCTTTAATGAATGCAATGAGGTTGTAAACATTTACCAAGCAATAAGTCCAATGCCAGTCCAAATAGCAGACACCTCTGGTGTGCCAGAAATCTTGTCATACAGTTCACTGCCAGGGAAAACTCCCCAGGAGTATAGGGGCATCACATGGACACTCCAGCCACCGCTCAGGGGGGATATGGGTGGGCAGGGGTAGGCTGTTTAATCCTTGGTATGGCTGGGCTTTAGATTAGGAGGGCTGGTTTGGGAAGTAGGAGGGTTGGACCTTGGATGGGGATGGCTGGCTTGGGTAGTGGGAGGGCTAGACCTGGGAGGGGATGGGGCTGGCTTGGGTAGTGGGAGGGCCGGACCTAGGAGAATTAGGGCTGGCTTGGGTAGAGAGTGGGCTGTTCTTTGTATGGTGAGGGCTACATTTATAACCTTGAAGGTGACTATGTGGGATGGACATGGAGGTGGCATTGTTAGCCCCCTTTTTCCGCATGATGGGGATATTCTTTTGGCTCTCTTTGATGATTTTGGTATGTGATCGGGATGAGTGGCTCTCTCACCCTTCTTCTCCTGTTTGGAATGGACTTTTCAGCAGGTCTGAAGGTGCCACCCTTCTTAGGGGGGTGGCTTTAAGTGGAAGTGAAATGAATTGGTGTTAACCCAGCCCTCTAAACTCTGGAAGAGGGTAGCAGTGGCAGGCCGGAGGTCCAGGGCACACAGGGTAGGGGTTTTCAAAGATGAGGGAGGAGGTGTTGTGATGGTTGGGGTTTTGGAGATAGAGGAAACTGAGGTCTGAGATGTGGATGCATGTTTTCTGTGTGTATGTCTCCGAGTGTCCTGGCATAGTGTTGTGAGTGTTGTGTCTTGTGTCCTGGGAGTGGGTATTGTGCAGGGTGTGATGGGTATAGTGTGCTTGCTTTTCTTGGAGTGGTGTTGATGTGTGCTGCAAGTGGATGTCTAGGTGCCTGTGTGTTCAGCTTTCCGTATTTGTCTGGTCCGGTGGGGGAATTGAGAGGGTAGATGGGGAAGGGACTGGAGCAGGGATGGGAGGCTGGTAGGTATAGATGGTTGCTGTAAGTGTCAAGGCCAGAGACTGGACAGATCTCTGCAGGCCTGCCGTATCTGAATGACTGCCCTCCAGTAATGCAACAACTTGGAACAGCTTGTTGCCATGATCCCGGAGGGCATTCAGGACTGCATTTTGATCCACAGATCAAAATGCAGGATGCAGGATGTCTATGGCCTCCACACTGAGGGCAGCAGGGAATAAAGGGGCTAGGGCTGTGATTCCTGTGGAGAAGGAGACTCTGCTATCTTATGGGAGTGGGCCTAGATAGTAGTTTGGAGAGCAGCATGGAGGGTTGAGACAGAACGTGGTTTGGGAAACAAAGATGTTGATCTTTTCCTTCCTTGGTCCATCGCCACAATTAAGTAGCTGCTGGAGTGTGACATTCTGGAGGTAGATGTATCATCTGTCTCCACCAGGGCACTCCCATCACCGTCCGAGGCACTAGTCCCCTCTGTGTCAGTTGATGCATGGTGAACTCTCTTACCAGCTACTTTCCCAACACTGGCAGGCCCCCATCCTTCCCTGCCCTCGGTTGATACTGTAACAGAAGGAGACGCAGGTACAATACTATTGTCTTGCAACACATCTGAAAGCAAATCTATTTTCAACTCTTTCCACATCAGTATAGTAAATTACTTGTAGACAGATTGGCAGCATCAGCACAACCTTTGCCATGAGAACAGGTTGTATTGACACGTGACGTGTTAATTCCAGCTACATGATGCTTTTGACAATGCCAACTCTTGCCTGTGCCAACATATACATCTCACATCCTATTATGTGTAGCAATACCTACATATATCCTCTCAAATGAGGCCCATATCCAATGGTGTAGTGTTGCTCTAACATTACGATGAAAGGCCTAATGCTTACATCACTATGTATACAAACTGAGACATGCAAATATGTAATCTTGCATGCATACACTAATATAACTTTGTAGTGTAGAGCAAGTAATCGGGATACCTGGCATTAGACTCAGAAGGCATAATTGACATGGAAGTGTACACCACACTCAGCTTACCCCCTCCCACTCACCAGGCTCACTTGAGTCTACTGCCAGATGATGCAATTGACAGATACAAATCAGAGAACTTAGTATGTGTCACCGGTAGTGTGGATACTCATGTACAAATCACCTTGTAATTGTGCATGCAAGCAGACCTCATCCACAGAACATGTGTCAATGTCAGGACAACCGTTAAAGGACAGAAGTCCTTGGAATGAGCACATCCGTGAAGATGCATGTGGTCTCCACAAGGTCTGGTAATGTGCGGTCCAAACCATTGTCAGGTGTTTTGCATCCCCATATTGTGTTGACTGCTGACATAGAGAGCACATCAATGGGTCAAGATATCACTCCCTGATGCATGTCAGCAGCCACAGCTTGGCTGTGCACTGAAGCACATGTCTAGCCCACCTCGAAGCATACAGAGTAAGCTCTGGCACTCAGATTAACATTGGCTGACTCTATTGCAATGTATCATATTGTAATTGCATTTATATAGCTACCCCTGGTGAGGCGTCAACTTGCTTTTTTTGGGAGAAGCACACTACGGAACCCATAAGAGATTAATGGTGAATTAGTTCTGTGAAATATGTGATTTGAGTGATGGATATGTTAGTAAGTTGTTTGGATTGAGAAGGACGGAGGAGGGATAGAAGAGAGAAAATGTTTGCTTTTATATAGCGCTTGCTACCCCTGATGGTGTGTTCAAGTGCTTTTTGGGATGGGTAAAAGGGCGGTGACGTACAGTACACCTCTCTCAAAGATACCAAATTTTAACTTGCTCTGATACCATCTTACCTTGTCACCTCTTAGGGGTAAACCCATTCACCCAATCCAGACACACTGCTCCATTTCATCAACCTTGCACTGTCTGCCCATCACAAAGATGTATTGCTATGTACACAATGTACAAAAATACATCACTTAATGTATACACCCTCAATCCAAGTGTGCAGCTGCTGTGATTGTGACAGGAAAACATCTATTGTAGTGCTATGCTGCAGGAAGGCAACTCAAGATTAAGCTGTGAGGCTGTTATCTGTATCATTGTGCCATACAAACACATAGGACAAGGGAATATTCAGCCAACTTCTTGCACTCTGGGTGCTTAATTGGCCAGGCCGTAAGCCACTGCCAAACCATCACATGAGTCACAGTAGTCTGGTAGCCACACTGCATACACAAGGATGACAAGTATCCTGGGTCAGTTCAGACATTATTCTCCAAATGGGATCTGCAACTAAGGTAGGATTTGTTTGGGTGCCACTGCCTATTTTCATGCTACATAATATTGAGACAGTTGTATAAGCCAGGCAACTCCTGCAATTCCTACACAATCAACTTTCTGCACATTGCATTACCCAAGAGTCATTTCAAAGCTACCTGGGTTGATGATGGATGTGATAAAGGTAGTCATTATTGCACAGTTTTACTCAGTAAAAAACTCATGCCTAATTAGCTGTTGTTGGGCCCTTAAATGTCCATCAAGCTCTGGTTGGGTCACCACCAGAATGCCGGCTATCAGGGGGGGGGGGTCAAGATCCGGCGTGCCAACCTTTCACCACTTCAGGGGGCTAGCCCCACCTGCATCTTAGCAACATTCATGCTGAGGGGGTAGATGTCCTTCCACCTCTTGTGGCAGTGTGGACTTTGCTGGTTTAAGAACCCCAGGGTGTACACCTTCTGGGCGCTAACCATTCACTGATGGACTTTGAGATGTAGGCATGGAAGCCATGTCAAAACAGATTGTCACAGATATGTAGTAGACCCTTGTATGCAAGTTATGAAGTAACTTGACACCTCTCACACACATGGATCCATGGGCAGCATCGCCATACCGACCATGTCACATTCTATGCTCAACTAGAGATTAGAAATTCCAATGACAATGTCTTTGAGGATGAATATACAACCTGGTCATTACATACACATACTGACACTGCCCACTTGTATCAGGTTGACCGAGGACATCCTTGGTGGTACGTAATCTGATAGACCATGACAGATAGTACACTGTTCAAAAATCCTTTAGGAAATTCTCACTGGGGCTGATTTACAAGCCTCTTGCACTGCCGGTAAGTCACTTTTTCCCATACTAAAAGTGATGCACCAGCTGCGCAAGGGGCTTGTAAATAAGCCCCACTGTGTCTGATAGTCAAAACATCTTCACAGCCAGGCCCATTGCACTGCAGCACATGGTAAATAGGGCACAGTAAGGTACATGACACAAAACACACTCACTAAATTGACATGGTAAGGGTTTGCTAGTGTTTAAATACGAGATAGTACTGTTTGTGGTCAAATAGGAGTGTTCACGACTCAGATGCCTACCTAGTCAGTTGGGAGATGTGGCCTTTCTACATTGTGCCTGCATAGGACAGCCCTTTTGCCAAAAGGGACACTGAAACTGGGATGCCATCAAAACTCTGATCTGCATTTGGAATGTGAATGGGGAGGCAGTAGTTACACATGTCTTCCTCCCCAAAATATCCTACCAATAGAAGGATAACTTATATACACTGTACATGTCTCAGATATGTAAGAGGTGAGATCAGCTGAGGCTATACAATCCAAAAACAGGCCTTGACCACTTCGGCAGACATCACTAACCTCCATTGTGTCTCTGTTAACCAATTCAATGAACGTATCTGTAATGTCTGCCTAATAGACATGTCTCATATCATTTATGTTGACATTGTAAGGGAGATTGTGAATTTGAACCACCTCCCGGAAACTGGTGCACAAAGTGTAAATTGTTTAGTCATCAGTGAAACCATACAAAAGCCAACCTCATTCGTTCTAACTCCTCATTGCATGCAGTCAGGGCTCATGGGAAAGAAGGCTTTGTGTGCCATTGCACGGTAACCATGTAATCATTAAGCAAGTCAAAGTAGCTAACATGAACCAGAGCCATGCAGAGAGCAATATCTGAGGTAAAAGTGTCAAAGAGGGCTACACTCATTCCTATGGGGTCATCCTCTCCACAGACTTCAGAGCAACATAGGGATTTTCATGTATGGGCCATGTAGTTGTCAAACAATCAATGCATCGGCTTGCACTCTGAGGCACTTACGAGTCTAAAGTAACAGAAGCTAAGCATTCAAAAGAAGTGAAAATCTGTACATGTACAATTACCGGTACCTCTGATGAACCATATAGCTGCCATTACTGTCCATGGACCTCATCCACCAGCAGATCCAGCTCCTCTCAGGTGAAGGGACAAGCCCTTAACTTCTCAGTACGGACCCTGAGTGCTCTAAGAGGTAACAGACACTAGCAGGTGATGGGGAGGTATGGCAGGCAGCAGTGTCTGTGTGCAAGTGACAAGCATTCCTAAATGCTACCTATAGATAGGTCACATGGGTGGAGTCAGTGCTAGACCAGCATTGCCATTGGTCCTTGTTGGTAGCATTTTACAAATAGGGCCTTTGGCAGTTGTTATTGTGGCTGATTATGACTACTGTGAGTCTCAAACCGGTAAGCGGTGGCTGTGCCTAATAAATTGCAACAAATTGCAACCAAGATTACCGTCAGCCTTTTTACAATGGCGGGCGGACGAGTGGCTGTCGGAATGACTGATCGCCGTGGGTCAGAACGATTCCGATATCCTGGCGGACCTCTCTCCATCCCCAGAATGGAGGTGGCGCCTATCAGGAACTGCTGTGGGGATTGCAATATCCCTTTTCACTGGTTGTTTTGAGGCGGCAGAAACGTATTTGGAGGAACGTAACAGGTCCCCCTACCCTTTGGGGCTGGTACATGGTCCCTATGGTGCCCGCCAACATATTCCTGTACAATGTGGCAGTATTGCAGGGATATGTAAACATCCTATTTTTTGTATTGAAGCAGTGGCTGCTGACCGCATCTCCGCTGCAATACAAAAAATAGGCAATGCGACGCAGTGGTGGCAGTTGCATTGTAATTTTGAGTGTGGGTTTCCCACCTTATGGGCAGCCTGTTCCCATTCTGAAATGATGCCACGCAGACTTAAATCCATTTTAATTTGGCCCTAAAACTAAAAACATATTAACCCGTAAAATTGATATTATAGACAACTAGATTTTTAACATCGATATTTTTACCTTTGATATGTAATACTAAACTAATTTTTAATATTTATACATCAATATTACCTACCTCGCTAAAATGCTGACAATATTCTTCAGTCGATTTTGATGTCACTCCATATTTTCAACTCCCTATTCTGTCTATACACCTCTTTGGGCTTCTCACCCACATTTGTAACCCCTTTTTTTGGTCATCCCAGTGGTTGTCTTGGTATACATTAGGTTTGACCCAGTAGTTCGCCTTCTTACCCAATTCTTGGGGAGAAATTGGTCCTAGGGCTACAGAAGCAGATGCAACTTTTCATTAAGGCAGTTACTTAATATTCCACCCAGGACTGACTCTGGGTTTTCTGAGTCCCTCTGAATTTAATTCTGGTCTCCTCAGTTGTGAGTCAAATTCTCCCAATCAGAGTGCCCTTCATGAGTTTATAAGACTCAGCATCTGCCCCAGTAAGGGTCAGGAGTATGTTGTGGCACTTACCAGTGAATAGTTCCTAAAAAAAAGTGCCTCCCAGTGGGTCTTTCTCACTTTCCTAGCTACATAAGCCCTCTCAAAGGCTGTGAACCATTTGATGATATCATCACCATCCTCAAATGAAGGGACAATCCCTTTGGGGATTTTAGGATCATAAGATCTTTCTGTATCTTTGTTCGTTAAATTGCTTCAACCATTGATGGGTCCTAGGCCCAACTCTGCTCTTTATTTTTCTAGAGCTAGGAGTCTACAGCCTGATTCATGTACAGGCCGTTTTGCGTGGCCCTAATAGCGAATCATAGCGACTCGCTATTGAGGACACGCAAAACGGCATTCATGTAGGAATTGCTAATTAAATAGCGATTCCTACATGTTCTCTATTTGCGAGTAGCAATTTGCTACTCGCAAAAACTCCCCATTCATTCCTATGGGCCAAGAGGCCCATAGGAATGAATGGGGATTATCCCTTAATTGCGAGTAGCAATTTGCTACTCGCAAATAAGATAGCGATTTTAAGGGTGCCAGGGGTGTCCAAAGGACACCCTGTAGCACCCCTAAAAAGCACATTTTAACAGGTGTTGCGCACACACATGTCCAAAGGACATGTGTGTGTGCAACAGGCAACTTAGAAAAATGCTTTTAAAAGCATTTCTCTGAGTTTTTGCTATTTACCGAGAGGTCTGACCTCTCGGTAAATAGCGGCCCCAAAAGTGCTAAATCGCAATTTCTTGATGTGTCATGAATAGCATTTGAGGAATCTCTAATAAAGATTCCTTAAATGCTATTCCTCGCATATTTGCTAATTCTTAAATAGCGATTTTTGCATTTGGGATCATGAATACCAAATGCAAAAATCGCACTCGCAAAGGGCCAGATTCTCAGAATCTGGCCCTTTTGCGAGCGCTATTGGCTACATGAATCAGGCTGCTAGTCTCTAGCTCTAGTCTTTGAGTCAACCTTGCTAACCATTGTCCAGACCAGCATACATCTTTAATGCCCTAAAATCTATCATTATGGGGTGACCCTGAACATTGCGTCCTCAGATTCGAGGAAGAAAGAAGAAAGATCGAAGATCCATATTGACCCATGAAGAAGAAGAGGATACCATCTGTCTTGGCCCAGCCCTGCTGACCTGTCTCATCCACGACCTGCCTACAGCAGGAACCCCGACAAGTCTAGCAGTAGACAACCCCCTTAGCACAGAGTACCTGTCCTGCAACCTACCTACATACTCTGTCTCCCATGAGCACTAGATTAGCTCAAACAAAGACTCATCTCCAGAATCCCGATTCCGTCAACCCTGTGATTGTGCACCATGATGCCCACTGGCTGAGTACAAGTAGCCCATCACCCAAAGGAGTTCTCCCCAAGGATCCTGACATGGGATCTGGTAATCCCCTCCTCCCTCAACACTCCAGACAATGCCTACAGCCTCAACCAGAAGGGCCCCTGGCGAAGTGCGATTCCAAAAATTCTTCATAAATCACCACAAATAACCCCACAGAACCTCTTACAACAGTTTACAAATTTGGGCCCATCACTCTAATCATTCATACACACATTTAATCCGTTCCGATGATTCAGTATGGTCGCGGTGCTATAGTGGAATGCCTAAACTATAGTTTATACATTATTTACAACTGCAGTTTAATTTCTAAGAGCCATGTTTTTATTTAAAATAAGGAAAACAATATCATCCCACTAATTAAATTCAGATCTGCTAGTAAAAGTTGACTGTAGGAAGTATCAAACCAGTTTAATTCTTTATTTATTTAATTTTATTTTTCTCTAAATTTCAAGTTTTCTAGCATAATCTCTATGTTTTAATAAGGCTAAAAGAATAACTCAATTTGCAATGAAAATCTGAAAGGAAAAGGTTGAAATTTCATTAACATTCATTTATTAGCAAATGACAGTGAAAGGAAATAAGCAACGAAAATATTACCCAAATGGAGAGACGAAGACATCAGTACAGAATGCAATAACCCCAAATGGAAAACCTCTCTGTCTCTCTCTCACGATATCGCACCCATTCAAAAGTTAAATCAAAAAGAAAAATGTTCTAAGTCTCTGCGCCTCAAAGCAAAAATTGCGCAGACCGACAGCATCTCGGGGTGCAAAAATCAGATTGGAAAGCAAGCTTTTTTCAATGTCCGAAACGTCATTTTTTATACCCTTTTTCACTAACTTATCTATCTAAATTTGTAACTCTTAAGTTTTGTAATGTCTGTGATTGGGCAATTTGGAGTCGGATGAGCATAACCTCATCATTCCTTATTCGGATGAGCATAACATCATCATTTCTTATTCCAATTTCCTGCAATGTCATCCTCACTTGCTCTAACTGGGGTTTCTTTGTGTAAAAAATGACTTACTCCGAAGTGTCCTCTAAATTGTTACTTGACTTTTCTTTCCCACGGGTAGGATTTTCGCCTCGCTGTCATCTTTGGCTTAGACCCCATAAAATGGCCACGCTGTCGTTGTCCCACGCTGTTCATTCACAGGCAGTCTGCTTCTCCGACACTGGTGCATGCTTTTTTCTGTCGTCATCTCGGATTTTCAGACAGACTTCCTTTTCTTTTATTTCGCGTACCCATTTAGGCCTCGATTTAGGAACTATCACGAAAACAAACACAAATAGATGTAAGTTTATGAAATAAAACCCTTTCTGTTTACCTCCCCCTCCTAATGATAAACCAGTTAGTATTTATCTGGATCTAAGCAACAATTATGCATAATTCGAGTTACCAATCTTCATGTTTTATGCCACAAGTAAACAGACAAAAGCACATTCATGCAGGTTTTCTTTAGTCCATAACATATGCATACATTTTATTACACAATACTCAACACATTAATTGTTTTTTTGCTTATGCAATACATGCGAATTAGTATCCCACGTGTATTGGTGTATCCATTTTACTCTAGGTTGGGACATTTTCAAAACCACGCATTTTAGTACTTGTCAGTGTTATAGAGTGTTAATTTCACAAGGGGTACACAACATTTTGTTTTCCACCTTGCTCCATCACCTCCCTGACCGTGACCAGAGCTGGTAAGAAACCTCGACGCCAGAATTCACCAATGCACCTGATGCCCCACAGCTTGAGAAGGCCCAATCAACAGTGTCCAGGCATCTTCCTAGATCCCACCTTACTGCTCCAGCCAGTGGTCAGCTTCAGGACGCCTCTCTGTCCAAGCCTGCTGCATTTTTTTGAAACTGAAGGTCTCAATTGGAAAGCACAGGGTCCCCAGTGTCCATTTTACACCCTGCACCCAGGTGCCTGGTAGCTACTGGTGGTGCGGCATCTTGTGCTTGTTGTTGCTCCCTGAAGTGCTGATATTAATCCCAGGAGCTTTGCACCCACAATTGAGCGGCCTGCTGAACAGCAGTATCTAACAGAAGGATCCCTTACCACCATTGACTAACATCGAACCCCTGCATTCTGCACCCAGCTACCCAAGTGCTGCTGGTGGTGCAACTGGCGTTCCCCTCTAGACCTTGGAGAATCTTGGTCCTTATGACCCAAACTCACCCTCATACGTTGTAAACTTACCTTTTGAAACCAATAACACTTTTTCACATGGTAACCCACGTAAAGAGATTTGGGCCTAAAAAATGTCAGAGAATGTCATTACACCGGGTCCGCGTTCCTGAGTGTCTCATTAGGATGCAAACGAACACTGTTCAGTAACATTCCTACTTTTTACTATGGAAGCATGCATTCCAGCTATAAACCATCAAATGCATGCTCCCATAGTGAAATGGAGATACGGGTCATTTACAACGTGACGCATCTGGGGAAATGCGTCACATTGTAAAGCTCTGCGCCACATGAAACCTGCCTTAGGTTTCATGTGGGCGATCCGGCGCAGGAACGCCTCGTAAAAGTTACGCAGTGAATTCTGCATGATTTCACTCAGTCACTTTTATGTCTATATTGTGGCTCTTATTTTATGTTTTTAGAAATACATTTAGTAAATCTATGCCCATTACTTTATATACATATTTCAGGATGCTACATCCTGCTTGTATGAGTAGAATAAATTGCATTAGATATATGCATAGAGGACGTCAAACTTTTTCTGTCCAGTTCACAATGACCATTGTTACATTCCTTTCATGGTAACACTATCATGGTACATTGCAGTATCATCAGTTCTCATTTACACATTAAGAAATGTACAGCCATCAGTGCATTTCTATAAGGACCAAGTTTCCTTCCAAGAAAGTGGTGGGAATATCTAGGAAAATAATGAAGTATTTCCATCTAAATGTTTGCTTGTGATCTCCAGATCTAATATAAACTTTTTGGTTTCCTATTTCTGGGTGACTCAGGTATTCCAACTACCAGCAAACTCCCAGTGTAGATAAATAGTTGAATTCTTTACATTACTAAATGTTATAGTTTTGAAATCTTTTGTTCAAATCAGTAAACAAAACTTAAAGTACCTAAATGTGGAATTATTAATTTTACTAAGGAGGATTCTTTCTCTACTTCTAATATGGTGTGATCGCTCTTACGATATGTATTTATAAATACTTAAGTATATGTATGTCCATAACAAAAAAATACATATTGCAGTACTTGACACCCTCTTTTTATAAGTATATTTTATTGCATATGATGTATGCATTGAAAATATCACAGTTTTTGTCAGTTAAAAAGTAAACAAAGATAAAAGACTTATCAAGAACTTGGCAAAATATGTACGGTTCACAATGATCCTCACCACAAAGTATTCATGGTAACACTATCATTGTTCATTGCAGTATCATCAGAGGCCCCGCGTCAGCTTTGCCTGTGGGTGTTCGAGACCTCTGAGTGCAACGCTGATTGTTCCCTTTCGTGCCAGAGTTGCCCGTGTGGTGGTAATGTGCCATTCTATTTTTGTGTTGGGAATGATATTATGTGATTGTGCCTCTCCCTGCTTGCTGCTTTGAGCTGTATCCAGCTGTGTGCCCATGCCCAGTTCCTGCTTGCTGCTGCTGTCCCAACGGCCCCTCCCGACTGGTCTTCCTGCCCCTGCCCACCAGCTGTGCTTCCCGCCCTCCCCCTCCCATGTTTAACGGCGCCGTTTTGGACCTGCGCACAACAGGCTCTCCACTTCTACCACAAGTGACTACTTTTTTACCATCAAACACCTTCACTTCCAGGTCCAGACCAGCCCTATAACCACACTTCACAACACCGTTGCCTACGAATCACCCAGACCTTGAACTTTGTTTGCCAATACCATCAGTGACCTCATCGCACCCAACGCCATCAATTCCATGGACTGCATACTCATCGACCTGAACTTCCACCTCAACAACTCCATGGACCCCAACTCTTCCACCATCGTGGACAACCTGGCCAACATCAAACTGGAACAGCTCATTACCATGCCTACCCACAAAGCAGGACACACGCTTGATCCCATCCACACAGGACGTAACAACATCTACTTCAGCCATACTACGCAACCCCATGGATGGACCACCACTGTATACACTTCCACATTGACAAACCCACACTGCCCGAACCTGCACTGTGCCCTCTTCAAAGGAACTGGAGCAAAGTCACTGAGGAACAGCTCAACTCCACCTTCAACTGCGATGCTCCACCACCTTGACCTATGCTAGCCTCACAGCCAAAGAATTCCACAGATTGATCTCCAACTGTGCAGACCAGCTTGCACCCCTACATAACCCCAACAGACAGCACCCCAGGAAGGCCTCCTGGTTCATTACTGACCTCCAAAAATCCAGATTCGCCTGCAGATGCCTTGAGAAGAACTGGAGAAACAGCAAATCCTCAGAAGACCGCAACACCTACAAGAATGCCATGACGGAATAAAACCAATGCATATGAGCCACCAAAAGGACCTTCATCCAAAACAAGATCCTCGCCAACTCAAACACCTCCAAGGAACTCTTCAGTGTCTTCCAGGAAATTACAAATCCCCCCAGCAAAACCACAGACATCACCTCTTCCAGGACCTCTGCAACAAGTACGGATCCTCCTTCCATTTGAAAATCAAGGGTCTCTACGACAACTTCAATGACCAGACGCCTGACTCCGAGACCACGTCCTTCTCCAGAAATGCAAGCCAGCCAATCATCTCCTCTTGGACCCCAGTCACCACCGAAGACACCAATTACATCATGAAAGGTATCCACTCAGGAGCCCCCACGGACCATTGCCTACTGCACATCTTAAACAGAGCTGCCTCCGCCATCTCTACAGAACTATGACGCACCATCAACGCCACCTTCAAAACCGTCATCTTTGCCGATGACTGGAAATGCACAGAAGCCAGACCTCTGCTGAAAAAGCCCTCAGCAGATCCCACGGACCTCAAGAACAACTGACCCATCTCCCTCCACCCCTTCGCGGTCAAATTCACAGAGAAGACCCTCAATGCCCAACTAACAAAATTCATACAAGAAAACTCCCTCCTCAACCCCTCCCAATTTGTAATTTTCAGCAACCACTGCACCGAGACCGGTCTACTCGCTGCCACAAATAAAGTCCGCACCCTCCTCGACCAAGTACACACCGCGGCCCTGATCCTACTCAACCTCTCTGCAGCGTTCAACAAAGTCTCCCATGGTACACTCACTGCCAGACTCTCCACTTCACAAACTCTAGACCATACAGAACACTGCCGCTAGACTCATCGTCAGCATCCCCCGACACGAATACACTACCTAAGACCTTCACTAGTTCACTTTGAGAAGAGAGTTACATTCAAGATACTCACCCACACTTAAAAATGCCTCCACAACACCGAACCCAAATACCTCAACAGCAGAATATCCTTCCACATACCCAAGATAAATCTCATATCGGCTGATTTTGCCCTGCTCATCCCAAAGCCAGAACAGGTGGAAGAGCCTTCTCCTTCATCATGGGCAAGACCTAGAATGAGCTCCCGATCAACATCAGATGTGCACCCTCCCGGACATCTTCAGAAAGACACTCAAGACCTGGCCCTTCAACTGAAGAGTGCTGCTTTCCCCCTCTCCTCCCAAGTGCCATGAGACCACTCTAATTTCCTTGCTAGTATGGGGTAGAAATAAATGGCAAAATAGTGAAATATTTGAAACAAAATGTATTGTTTGTGATCTCCAGATTGAATATTAACATTTTGGTTTCCTCTTTCCGGGTGATCTAGTTCTTACAACTACCAGCAAAGTGGTAACCTTGAATACACTAAGTGAGTACAGCATCTCAGTGTGAAGAAACAGTTAAAGTTTTTCATTACAAAATGTAATATAATATCGTTATAGTCATGAATTTGTACAATTCCTGTATGTTTATGAAAAATCGAACTTCACCAAATCCTTGAGTATTTACTGAATGTCAAAAACAGTGGTTTAATGGACTCTGAACTTTATTCCAAATCAAAGTTACCAAAAAAGCATTTCACTTTGTAGTTTTTTTCTCATTTAAATTTTTGCAGAACTAAAGAGTGGAAATAGCTTTTAGGGGATTTTCAGGGTAGGAGCAAGCCAACCTTAAATTCTTTCAACCTAAATATATTTCCTTGGAATCTCCTATCTAATATTACGTTTTTGGTTTCCTATTTCCGTGTGATCTAGTTGTTTCAACTACCGGCAAAGTTGTAACCCAGAAAACAGCGAGCACTGCATTCCAGTGTGAATAAAGAGTTGAATACATTATATTACTGATTGCAATGCAATGATATTATTATTTTGAAATTGCACAGTTCCTGTGTAACTTTGAAAAAATTAAATGCACCAAATCATTGGAAATATACTGAATATCAAAAACAGTGGTTGAATGGAATCTGTACCATATTCCAAATCAAAGTTTCCATAAATAGTATTTATTTTTGTACATTCTTCTCATTGAAATCTTTGCATGCCTAAACAGTGGTAATAGAATTTAGGGACTCATCTAACAAGGCACACATAGGTTGACTTAATATGTCAGTTGTTATCTATTAATGAGATTTATTTTGACCGAGTCACATGCAGATTCAAAGGCAGACAATGCCAGGCTGCACTTACAGGCATTTAGTCATCTGGTACTTGTCAGCCTTGTGAATACCAACATATGTGTTTGTCTTCTCTGTTGGCATTTAACTTCCATGACACTGGTTTAATTCCTGCACAACGTACTACAATCTTACTGGGAAGTGAAAAAGGTCAATTGGAAATTTGCCAATTTTACCTTATTTTAGAGAGTCAATTCTCATGAACTGAAACCTAGTAAGCAGTGCATCAGAATGTAGAGTTCTATAAAATAAAATGCCAGTCAATAACAAATGTGCCATTATGTTCATTCATTACAAATCTCTAATCCATAAATATCAGTAGGCACTCCTTGGCAGATAGAACTACATGCATGTTAAATCATGTCCACTTTGATTCAGCACTTGTTCTTTTTTACAAAAATATACCCATGAATTATCACAGAAGAAATCCACCAGACACCTGGTCTGGCACTCCACTTGAAACTTCCCCTTTCTACCCTTGACAATTTACTAGAAATTTCCTTTTTTCAAAGTTACAGGTTATTATACAATGGAGCTTTTTTGTTCAAATTCGTCAACAGACTTTAAAGTTACTGAATGTAGTAATAATAGTTTTACTTAGCAGGATGTTTTCCACCTTAATACAGAAAGATAAAGCCTCTATTTCTAAAATTGTGGCATAGCTCTTACCATAGGTATTTATAAATACGGAAAGTAAATGTATGTCCATAACTTCATGTACATTTTTCAAGACTTTACACTCTCCTTTTATAAGTAGATTAAACTGAATATGATATATGCACTGAAGATGTTAAAACGTTTTGTCAGTTCAAAAGTAAACAGAGATAAAGACTGTCCAAGAACTTGATAAAATCTCGCAGCGTCTGGTTCTCGGTGATCCTTGCCACATTCTTTTCATGGTAACACTAACTTTGTTCATTGAAGTCTCATCAGTTCTCATCTACACAATATGCAATTTACAGCCATGTGTGCATTTCAGTAAGGACCAAATGTCCTTGCTATAAGGGGGTGGGAATATCTGGCAAAATATCGAGGTATTTGCATCTAAATTAATTGTTTGTGATCTCCAGATCTAATCACGTTGGGTATTAACCTGTCACCAACGTTGTTAATTTTCACATAAGGAACTTTATCAGGACTTAAATGATGAGAGTATTTAGAAGGGAAACCTTTCAGGTAATTACCTCCCGTCTCTCTTGCGGCAGTAGATGCCAAGATGTAATGATTAATCTTACTTGTTGAACATGTAACTGCTGCTATTGAATATGTTGCTGTCTTCGCCGCCTCATCGGCAAGACAATTGTCAACAGCGTGAACTCCTACACGCTGGTGACCAAGAGTATGAATCACAAACATGAGTGGAAGCTGCTCTTTTAACTCAGCCACTCTAACCCAGATCATTCTATGTTTTATTGTGCGACCTTTGGTGTCGTGATTGTCATTTTGAGTCGAAAAGTATAAATTGTCATTGTATGATTGAACTCAGTAGTAAGAGTCACTTAGGACAAGAGTAGTCACACTAGGATCTGCGTACTCTAATGCAAGCATCAGAGCACAAAACTCTGCTAATTGGGTGGTACAATGTCTTTGTATGCACGACATCAGACTTGAATTTACCATCCACCATCGTATCAACCACAATCGCGCAGGCAGAAACATAGGCGTGTCTAGAATCCGTAGCCGGTTGCACAGAACCGTCAGTGTAAATGATACAATGGAAATCCTCCAATGGCCGCATAGTCAGAGGAGCAGGATAAACACATTTATACTGCAATACCTCCTGAGTCTGCAGAGAGGAATCAAAAATGAACGTGGCATCCGGAGATGTCAAGGATGTGGCCCTTTGTATCCACAGTGTGTGCAAGGGAAACATCCTTTACAACGCAACTTTTACCACGCAGTGCCTTTACGACGCAACCATTACAACGCATGTCATTACAACGCATTGCGCTGGGGGGCACTCTAGAATAGAGAATAGATTTAATTTACTATCCAAAACCTTCCCTACTATCCACGGGGAATGGAGTCGGAATAGTAAATTCAACTATTCACTATCCAGCACCCCAAAGCGCTATGCGTTGTAACAGCATGCGTTGTAAGAACTGCGTCGTAACAGCATGCGTGGTAAAAGCATGCGTTGTAGTGTCATACATCCGTGTGCAAAGCCTTTGATTTTGGTACACTGGCTCTCATCACTGCCTCCAAGGCAGGATACGGAGTAACAACCAAAATGCGCTATTCCTGCGACAGTGCACGTTCCTTAAGAATCGCCATCTGCACTGCTGTCAAATCTTTTTTCACAGTTGAAAACCGCAACTCAGCCGAAGTGTACAAGTGTGACTTGTAAGAGGTAGGGACTGTGTCACCCTCATTAAAAGTCAGGTACATGAAATCCACCGCCCCAGGTACAATTCTTATTACCAGGTTGGTGTGGTTATCTTGAGTTAGTAAGAACCTAGATTCTAGAAGATCAGCCAGCAAAGATTGCAAGATGGTTGAATGTGTTGAGAGTCAACAAGATTTGGTTTGATGGCGCCCTTCCCCACCTTCTCACTGCAATTAGATTCGGTCCTTTGTCCATTCCAGGCACTTCTTGGCCTGTTTTAACTGGCTTTACCCTGTACCCACGTGCAGGGGAATGTCCCTTACTCGAATTGAGGCCCCTTTATACCTCTGCAGTAGCAGTTATAGGGAATTTGGTTAATTACATTTCCCGCAACATTCCAGGTGGGGGCCCTGATGTTGTGGCGCATCCAGTTGGGCCGAAAGGGTTGAAGCTTAGGCACGTTATGGTTAATGCGGTCATGGGCAAGAGTCCCCAAGATAAGGATGAAATGCCTTTTAGGCTTGACGAGAAATTTGACCAACTGGAGGCAGTATTTGCTAACACGACTCCAGTGGAGAAACACAGAAAGACGGAAAGACTTAGTGCCCAAAGTGACTTACTGTACCACATAGAGTATGATTTTTATGGCAGTCTATCCGAGATGCTTTGGCACCCCGTTAATGTCTGTCCTACCCTCCCTCATTAAGCATGTTCAGGATGAGCACGGACCGGAGGCAGCTGTTAAATTGGGAATGACTTGGAGTGTTTTACGTAGTTTCCGATCTTGTCCTTGCTAAAGTTAAGGGAGATGCAGTGAGCTTTCAGGTGTCTAATGCTTTGCGCGATGTCCCCAATGCAGAGAAACCACATCAGTTACCGAGAATTATCACAGCGGCTTATCAGACCTTTGGCCGTAATAGTTTAGGTGTTAAGCCTTTTGCAAAGACAGCGCAAAAGCAAACACAGGCGGCGAAGTCTGACAACGATGATCGCCCCTCTAGTCAGAAACAGACTTGGACTAAAAATAAAAAACAGGGGAAAAAGCAACAGAAACAGGGGTCCCGTTCTGCCTCGCCGATACCTGTGTCTACTGAGCGCACTTATGAATTTCAAAACCGTGCTACGATGAAGTCACCTGATCGTTTTCAGGTTCCTGATCAACGCTCTCCTCGCTCTTTGCAGGATTCATCTGTCTCACCCACCGGTGGAGGTGACAGCGGCAAGGGGAGGGGTACGAAGCAAGTTTTGGAGAAAGTAGGTTGTACCATAACGTAAAGAGGCTTGATACGCTGGGCATAATTGGGAATTAAAGAATGTCCAAAATTTAAAAATCTCAATAAAGATTGTAGGTTTTTCAGTGTGAAGGGAGCGCAAAACTGTGCGCATTTCTCCAGGAAGTGAGGAGCCAAACCTCGACCTTCATAGTTTTTTCTTCTCTTAGAAAACATTGCAGTCATAAACCATGGAACTCGCATTTTGGGGATAGTCACTGTACGATCATACCACCGTTAATTTCTTATAGCTTCCTCTATTTAATTCTATTCGCCCTAACATGTAGTTTACAAGGCACAGTTAGAGTGAATTAATGTTTCAAAGCAGAGTTCCTACCTTTAAATGAGGTTTATTTAGATTTATTCACATGGATGTTTAAAGCCAGCTGCAATCAGGCTACATATGTAGGCCTGAAGCCATGTGTTACTTGTCAGCTTATTGATGAGCAATATCTGTGTTTCTTTCCTCCTCTGATATTTAACTTCCATGTCACTGGTGTGTTTTCACACCATATACTGTGCTCTTTTTGAGAAGCTAAAAATATTAAAATTTGGCAATAGCTGATGTAACTATGTTTTAAGGAGTCAAACTGCATGAACTGAGATCTAATCAGCAGTGCCCCAGTCAGTGAAATAACAGTCAGCAAAAATAGGAGTTACCGCTCAAAAATGAGGTATTTTCTACCAGTAAATTACAATTCTTTTTCATAACTTAGAATTAACCTTTAGTATTTGAGAAAAAGGACCAGTAGGAAGAGGCACAGTGAGTTTGTACAAGGCCACGAGGAAGACCTTGAGAGGTTGAAATGTGTTGTCTCCTAATTGCCGCTTCTAAGTAGCCCTTGATATTGTCATTAGGTCATCCACGCAGCACTATTGTTTTGTAAAAGTCTTTATCCATTGTTAAGATGCACACCACACTCTGCAGTGGTTGCTCACATTATGCTGTTTGCTATCCTCAAAAGCTGCTCAATAATCATTGATATCACCAAGTGCAAGATCGCAAATTCAAACCAGAGCACTCCAGGCAATATCCATCATTTTTACCCATAACTGATCTCTAATCCAAAAATATTAGTAGGCAGATAGAATTGCATGCATATTAATTGTGATGAATATACACTCAGCACTCATTCTTTTTTGCGAGAATAAATCCTTGAAATATCACAAAATAAACCCACCAGCCACCTTGTCTAGCATCCTATTTAAACCTTCCCCTTCCACCCTGGAAACATTTCTAGAGATTTCCTGGTTTCAAAGTGGCAGTTTATTATACAATTGTGCTGATTTCTTGTGCAAATTAGTCGTCAGAGGTTAACTTTGGTTGAACTTGGAAGCATTTGCTTTCTTAAGCAGCATTGATTTCATCTTAATTCAGAGAGGCACAGGCTCCATTTCCAACCTAGTTATATACCTAGAAACATACACAAATCCAGAAGTCTGGTGCTTCATACACAGCGGTCCTGGAGGGGTTACGTTAAACCATGTATCAAAAACAACTCTCTCCGGTTAAGAAAAAAGAATTTCTGGGACACCCAGGGATGCTTCAAAAGTTTATTCTGGCAAAATAATGCCCCACCAACGCGTTTCACTCTTCAGCTTTATCATGGTGTGGTACAGACCTCCATATTGCCGTATTTACCCACCATATCAGTGAAACTAAGAAGGGACATTGTAAAACACTATATTATGGTTCTATATCTGCGCCATATTGGAATGTACTGTTGTTGATTATTTATCACAGTATGTATGCCACAATATTTCTTAAATCTCTGCTTTTGGTTTAACAGAACAATTAGAAATTTAATTTAGAGTAAATTTCATCTACTAATATTATGTTATCCATTCAGTAAATTATTTTAGAAATATACTTGGTGTTGTAATCAACTGCCCTCTGATATCACAAAACAGCAGAATACGTACAACAATTACCTACAGAAATTGCCAATTATTGACAAACACCTACCAATCTTAAATTAACATACATAATATACATGAGTTCATGTCTAATATCAAAAAGATAAGGGCGATGTCTCATTAATCATTAATTACAATATTGAAACTGCAGTCCTGCTCAAGTGGGCCATTCTATTAAATTCGTAATCATCATTACATCATTATGTCAGATCCAATACAGTCTTGCCCAAATAGTCATAGTATGTCTGATATCTCACACTTGGATTCAACAGGGCTGACTTGATGTTGTTTCCCTTTACGATGCTCCTAAACATTCCTGCCTCGATATTCTCTATGATCGTCTTACGTGTGCAAAAAAGACAACAAAATCTCAATTACTCATCTTAAAACTATTCTATTACAATTATTTATATTTAAATAAAAATAAAATTACAAAAACTGGAAGGATTAGGCTTCTTTATTCATTGGTTCCTGGAATTTACTTTTTACAAGTGCACTGACATCTCGTCTTGTGAGTTTGGACCTACTGGGGTTAGTATATCAAAGTCAATAATACACCTTGACTCCATTCTTCTTAATTGACATTCTCTATCACCCCCTCTCTCTTGTAATGTAATCAAGCTTGAAACTATATATGAAAGCAGTTTCTCATTTTGCCTATGCACAGTGTAAAAATGATGTGCAACAGGATACAGAGCATCCTTTTTTCTGATTGCACCTAGGTGTTCTAGTGCCCATTTTTTTGCACAAGGAATAGTATTGCCTATAAAAAATTGCCACTAGGGAAAATCAGGCAGTAAACACAACAGTCAGTTTCACAGGTGAAATTCCCTTTAATCAAATATTCTCTTCTAGTGTTTGGGATTTCCAATTTAGTACAGTCAATGCTGTTTGAACATGCCTTCTACAACATCTAAATCCATGATTCACATCTCTGTGGGCATCATGATCTTTAGTGTATACTGCATTGCAGCTTAGCTCATCTATGAGCGATCTACACATTCTAAAGGTGATCTGGGGTGTTACATGAACATATTTTTGCAAAATTGCATCTGTTCTTAAAATGTGCCAATTTCCGATGAACATTTTTCTGATTTTGTATGCTGTATTTGAAAATGTTGTTATAAATCTCACCTGACCTGATGCTTCCACCACTGCAGGGTTGTGTACTGTAACTCTGATCTTTGCAAAACATCCGTTTTAGCTATAGCTTGTTTTATTGTTTTACTGCTGTAGCCCCGTTCCTCAAAGCTTATACTCATTACCAATTTTTCTTTGTTATACTCATACTGTGTGGTACAATTCCATTTGGCCCTGATCAGCTCCCCATAGGGAATACTATGGATTAGGCTTGAAGGATATGTACTATTTGCATTTAGGAGACTATTGCCCGCAGTAAGCTTGCTGTGTAACTTCATAGCTAACACATTTCCCTGAATCTCTATTCCAACATGTAGGAATACAATTCTATCGTTGCTTTTGTTTGAAGTGAAATGTAAGTTAATCTCATTATCATTAAGAAATGTCACAAGTTGGTCAGCAGACAGTTTATCTCCTCTCCAAATTAAAAAAATATCATCTATAAACCAAGTCCACATGACAATATTTTCTCAGAACATTTTCCAGCTACCGGACACCTGCTCCTCCCACCAGCCCATAAGTAAATCATCATAGCTGGGGGCGAAGCAGGTGCCCATTACTGTCCTTTGCGTCTGTCTATAGATGTTTTGGTCAAAGAGAAAAAAGTTCAACAGTACATCACCATTTCTAATAACATTTCAGTATGTAATAATGAAGAAACTGGTCTTGCTCTTAAAAAATATCTCACAGCTTGGATCCCCAGGTCATGCTTAATGCAGGTATAGTGACTGTTTACACCCAGTGTAACCAGCAAAACATTGTTTTCCCAGTTGATGCCCTCAACCAGTGTTTGGAAGTGTGTTGTATCTTTTAGATGAGCAGGTAACATAAAAACAAATGGACATAGAAAGTAATCAATACATTTTGAAGTAATTTCTTATTGTGATCCCATTGAGGAAACAATGGGCCTGCCACGTGGCCTTTTTGCATCTTTGTCTAATTTGGGAGCAGATACATAATGGGCAGACATGGATGTTTCCAATATAAACTACAACATTCCTCCCACTCAAGTAAATCTTGATCTTTACATTTAACCAACATTTCATTGTACCATGAAAAAGATGATTGTACCTCTGATTTACTACTTAGCATATAACGTAGAGGATCGATCATTTAATTAATTGGCAAGGTCCTTCAATCAAGTAGTCCACTTTCACCGAAACCACAACATTTCCACCTTTGTGTGAACATCTAATAACTATAACGGTATCAATTTTTAAACTTTCCATTGCTCTTAAATGTTCACCTGTTAAATTTCTCCCTGCTCTTCCAATTGTTTTATATCTCATTTGTTTCAGATCCGAAACCACATTTTTCTCAAACACTTCCAATGCATCACTATGTATGTTTGGTATAAATGTAGATTTGGGTTTAAAGTTACTCAAACCTAATGCATCCACATGTATTTGTGATGTATCCAAATGTATTAATGGATCCTCATGAAGTACTATGCTCTCATCCAGTTCTGCCATTGTATGCCAATCAATCAATCAATCAGAGAATTTATATAGCGCACTACTCACCCGGAGGGTCTCAAGGCGCTAGGGGAGGGGGGGTCCGCTACTGCTCGAACAGCCAGATCTTGAGCTGCTTCCTGAAGGCAAGGTGGTCCTGGGTCAGGCGAAGGTGAGTCGGGAGGGAGTTCCAAGTCTTGGCGACCAGGTAGGAGAAGGACCTTCCTCCTGTGGTGGCTCTTCGGATGCGGGGGACGGCGGCGAGGGCGTGGCTGGTCGATCGAAGCTGGCGAGTGGGAGTGTAGAAGTTGAGGCAGCTGTTGAGGTATCCTGGGCCTTGGTTGTGTAGGGCTTTGTGTGCGTGGGTGAGGAGACGGAAGGTGATTCTCTTGTTGACCGGGAGCCAGTGCAGATCTCTCAGGTGTCCGGAGATGTGGCTGCGACGGGGGATGTCTAGGATGAGTCGTGCTGAGGCGTTCTGAATCCGCTGGAGTCTCTTCTGGAGTTTGGCGGTGGTTCCGGCGTAGAGGGAGTTGCCGTAGTCCAGACGGCTGGTGACGAGGGCCTGGGTGACCGTCTTCCTGGTCTCGGTGGGGATCCACCGGAAGATCTTACGAGGCATGCGTAGGATGTTGAAGCACGACGAGGAGACGGCGTTGACTTGTCTGGTCATGGAGAGGGAGGAGTCCAGGATGAAGCCCAGGTTGCGTGCGTGGTCCGTTGGTTTGGGTGCGCTGCCTAGGGCGGGGGGCCACCAGGAGTCGTCCCAGGCGGAGGGTGAAGATCCCAGGATGAGGACTTCCGTCTTGTCCGAGTTCAGTTTCAGGCGGCTGTTCACCATCCACTTGGCTACGTCTGTCATCCCTTCGTGTAGGTTGGCTCTGGCGGTGGGGGGTCGTTGGTGAGGGAGAGGATCAGCTGGGAGTCATCGGCGTAGGAGATGATGTTGAGGTTGTGTTGGCGTGCGATGGCTGCGAGGGGGCTCATGTAGACGTTGAAGAGGGTTGGGATGAGCGAGGAGCCTTGAGGAACGCCGCAGATGACTTCGGTGGCTTCTGATCTGAACGGGGAGAGGCGGACTCTCTGTGTCCTTCCAGCGAGGAACGAGATGATCCATTCCAGAGCCTTCTCCTGGATTCCAACGTTGCTGAGGCGCTGCACTAGGGTACGGTGGCAGACAGTGTCGAAGGCCGGGGAGAGGTCTAGGAGGATGAGGGCCGCTGTTTCTCCATTGTCGACCAGGGCTCGGATGTCATTGGTGGCTGCGATCAGGGCAGTCTCGGTGCTGTGGTTGGCTCGGAAGCCAGACTGCGAGAGGTCGAGGGATCCGTTTGTCTCGAGGAAGGCGGCCAGCTGCTTGTTGACGGTCTTCTCGATGACTTTTGCAGGAAACGGGAGCAGCGAGATGGGGCGGTAGTTCTTGAGGTCGGTGGGGTCGGCTGATGGCTTCTTTAGTAGAGCGCTGAGTTCGGCTTGCTTCCAGCTCTCCGGGAAGGTAGCGGTGTCGAAGGAGGTGTTGATGATGTCCCGCAGGTGGGGTGTGATGACAGCGTCGGCCTTGTTGAAGACGTGGTGAGGGCAGGGGTCGGTCGGAGATCCGGAGTGGATGGAGTTCATCGTGCGGACGGTGTCTTCGGTGCTGATCGGGGTCCAGGCGCGGAGGGTGGTGTTGGGGGGCGGTGGTTCAGTCGTGGCGTGCGTCGATTGAGTGCTGAAGCTGTTGTGTATGTCCGCGATCTTGTTGTGGAAGTAGGAGGCGAGGGAGTTGCCTCTGAAAACTGATTAGGCCTTCGCTCACTTTTGGACGGAGCATGCAGGAGGAACCACTTTTTCAATTGAAATTTTCTCAAAAAACTGAAAATGGAAATTCTAGTCTTTACATTGTCTAATTGTCTGGAAGGACAGACAGATAGGCCTAGGGATTACTATCTCTAGGTGACAACTTACGTTCTGACAAATTGACCACCGTCATCTTGTTACCCTCTTGGCTCTTGTTGACATTGCAACTGGTTTGCTGCTGTTTCCTCTTTCGTCTTGACCTTGTTTGTTTGTTTCTCTGGTTCCTCCTGTCCCTCTTGTTTGGCCTCTTGTGCCACATCCTCTGCCATGCCGAAAATCCTGCTCTCTTGTTTGTTGATTTTGCTTAGCTTTAAAAAAGAAAACATCATCACTCTTTGCCCTTTGTTTTTTTCATTACCTCAAAAAAATGAAAGCAGCAGATACCTCTAACAATACATCCTGACGGAACTTAAAATGGACATGCTGTGCAGGTGGGAGGTGCATCTACTTTTCGACAACGTCCTTCTAAGAGAAAAGCATGCATTGCCCTTCATAGATTTTGACACACGACATATGCCACACATCAAATATGATGACTCGGATAAAACTGCGACCTGTGTGAAGTTAGGGATTGTGAGAAACAAGGACCTGTTAGAGATTTTGCTCCCATTTTGACTACTAGATGCTGGTTTTCTGACTCTCATGGTACCCTGGGATCTGCTGACCAGGGCCTGGATTGTGCTCCTAATAGAAGTGCATGGTAATTAGGTATAACTACAATTATTACTGACATTCTCTCTGTAACTCCTCAGAATGAGGTTGGGCATGTTGTTCTAGAGGCCTAGTCAATTTCATGCACTTAGGTGTGCATTATTCTTATGCCTGCTGACATTTTTGGGGCTGCTTTTCATCTTAAAATATATGCAAATTTCACTATTGAATTAAAGGTACCTTGGTTTTATATATAAGTCATATACAAGATCTATCCTAGGTCCCCCAGTGGTAGTGTGCCTTGTAACTGTAAGGAAAGATGTGATAAAAGAAGTTGTATTTGCCCTGGAAAGGGAAAAAATGCCAATTTCATTTTTTCCAAATGAGTCACAATGACTCCTTAGGCTAACATGGAGAAGTGTTATTAAAGTTTAACTATTGAAAAAAAAGGAGCTATAATGATGCTTCAAACTACAAAATGTATTCTAACATTATTTCAAAGAAAATAAGTTAAGGACTTTCTTTTTCAGTAAGCCAAAATCCTGCCTTTCAGGTGCTCTCTTCTGGTTTGCCAGGCTGAGCCAAGCTGTCTTAATGAGGTGTGAAGTGTCCAGCCTTGAGACGAAGAACTTCTTTTGGGAGGAGAACTGCAAGCTGAAGAGCATAAGTCATGACTGGGTGGAAGGGCCAAACTAGTCTTCAAAAATTGAATGACAGCCTCACCCCTAAATGCCACACCCCCAATCAAATATGAGCCCCACTAAGTGGATTAATGAGGGGGCTGGAAGGGGAGTGTTAGGAAACCTTAGTCATACAAGTGGGTTGGCTTAGCCAGATCTAACTCTTCATGAGAGAGTTTCTCTATTTTGTATATTAGTAGTATCCTGATTTCAGGGGGGTCAATAATATACCAGACTTTGGAGGAAGTGGTCATACTTCACCTCATGGTACCCTGCATGCCAAATGGTAGGTGTGCCCTTTTCCCCCCCAGAAGTGTGAATACATCTGGTAGCATTGTCCAGCAACTCAAATCTGCTGCCTGAAACAAAAATGAGAAAAGGGACTGCTCTGCTTCGATCCTGATCTGTAAGGAAAGGATTGCACTCTGATGGACTGCACATGCTGCACATTTTGGTACTACAACACTCATCCATAGGTCCCGGTGAGTTCTGATTAGTAGTGGGTGAGGTAACACCTTTATTGTAACCACTGGCCAGTGGGTTGGGTGACTTCTAAATATGCGCTGACCAATGTGATAGGCGGAGGCTGGATACCCAGTTGGGAATGTGCCTAGGCCACTGAACAAATGCCTCTTACTCAACTAAAACAAACTGGTCTGGAAGCAGCTCCTCCTATGACTGGAGTGGAGGCAGGTTCGCTACAATTAGCCCTGGCTTCAAGTACTAGAATTCCTCAGGCCCAAATTAGAAAATACCTATACATTTGCAGGCTTCAGCCTGGTAAAATTAAGTTACTGAAGTTCCTCAGCCCTCTCCAACTGCCCTTCTTGATTAAGGATGATCTGTATACCTTATACCAGGACTTCTTACCAAAAGGCCCAAGCCATTATTTATTTTTTGAGAGCAGTTTCATATCTCATTGAGACGAAAGCCTGATGGGTATAACAGCGACTGGATGGGCTAATGCAAATTAGCTCACTGGAGTTTCAAGCAGGTAAAGTGTTAGTTTTGACATGGTACCTTTCCTGTGTGTTTTGGTAAAATCCAAATTCACCAATTCAATGGATATTTACTAAATATCAAAAACAGTGGTTGAATAGACTCTGTACCGTATTGCAAATCAAAGTTACCAAAAATGGTATTTAACTTTGTAGTTGTTTTTCTCATTGAAATCACTGCAGTCCTACACCATGGAACTCATGTTTAGGGCCTAGTCACTGTAGGATCATGCCACCCTTAAATTGTTATATCTTCCTCTTTTTAATTCTATTGGCTCTAACATGTAGTTAACAAGGCACACTGAGGGTGAATTAATATTTCAAAGTAGAGTTTCTACCTGGCAATGAGGTTTATTTTGATAGATTCACATGGAGGTTTAAAGCCAGCTGCAGTCAGGATGAACATGTAGGCCTGACACCAAGTTTTACTTGTCACCCTAGTGAATAGCGAAATATGTGTTTCACTCCTCTGAGATATTTAACTTCCATGCCACTGGTGTCTTTCCTGTACCATATACTGTGATCTTACTGGTAAGTTAAAAATATTCAAATTTGGGAATAGCCAATGTAACTATGTTTTAGCGAGTCAAAGCGCATGCACTGAGATCCAGTCAGCAGTGACCCAGTGTACAGAGTAAAAAAAAACTGAATTACCGGTCAGCAAAAATTGGGGTTACCGCTCAAAAAGAGCTATTTTCTAATAGTATGTTACATTCTTTGTATATAATAGGTAGTAACAGCTTTTGCATCAAGAACACTTAAGGATTCTGAGCGCAACTACTCCATTATAGAGAAGGAAATCATTTTAAATTCATTCTATGGAGAGTCCCGTTTACCGTAAGAACTGATCATAAACCTCTATTGCCCATGTTCTGTGCTAAATGCATCAAGAAATCTACCCCCTACATCTCTAAGTGGGTGTTGGGTCTACAAGGTTTTATCTATAACATGATATATGTCCCAGGTGACAGGAACCAGGTTGTAGAATGTTTGTCTAGACTTCCTATTGATGTTGAAGATTCCTACACTAATTCCTCTGATTACGCAGTTCTGTCCATAGACATTCCAGCTATCAGTAAATATGAATGGGAGAAATGTGCCTTAAGGTCATCATTAGTGAGGAGTGGCCCTAGAATCTCAAGGAAGTTCCTGAGGACCTTAGAACTTTCTGGATTGTAAAGGATGAATTGTTTATCATTGATAACTACATACACAGGTGCAACAAGATCATATCACCCGAAAGGCATGTACGAGCCTATTGAAGATACATTTTCCTTTTTTTTAAAAAATATTTTTATTAAGTTTTACATATCCTAACAATAATAAATCAAACAATTTTACATATAGCATAGACACTCGTCCAAAATGCACAAAGTAAATAGCAGAAAAAAAAACAATCAATGTTTTCAGCATGAAGGGATTAACATAAATACAGAATTCAAAATTCAAAGTTTTTACACATTCTCCTTCCACCTAATAATAGGTTCCCAAATACGTTTGCCAAGAATTCTACCTTTCTTCCCCTTCCTATCATGTTTCCCTTTTTCCAAATTATACACAGAAAGCAACCGAGCCAACCACTGATGAAAAGTTGGGGCTGCCTTATCCAACCATGTTGTTGCCACTATTATTTGCAGAACCGACATGGCCATAAATAAAAAGTAATGTAATGTACATTGGATGTCGCCCCCGCTTTGTCCAAAAGAATTCAAAAGCCCTATGTAGTGACTAGAGTTGCGGACAGGATGCAAAGATGTGGATTCTATCAGCATCAACGCTATTACACCGGGGACACATAGTACCTGTAGTACTCCCACACTAAGCTATCCTAGCAGGTTTATGATACATGGAATACATTGTTTTGTTATGTTGGGCCTGCAACCCTGCCAAGTGGAGTCTGCCCCAGTGCGAGAGAATCTTGAAAGCTATCCTGGTCCACCCCGAGCTTGTCTGCCCACTTCTTCGTTTTATATTTAAGGCAGACAGCTCTGAATAAAATCTTCTAATAGAGCACTCCGCCCCAGCCTCAATAACATCCAAAACCCTTTTCTTACAAAACCTGAAAGAGCCTCCATGATTGTTTACTAGATAACTCCGGACCTGCAAATACTTAAAAAAAATATTGTTGTCGACACCATACATCTTCTGGATATCAGAGAACTGAAGTACTCCATCAACTCCCTTCAGATCACCAAATTTCCGAATCTCCCGTCGTCCCCATTCAGCCATTACAGAGTCTGGAAATATTTCTCCCGGTAGAGAGATATTCCTTTCGATCCGAGTATAAACATTCAATGTGCCCAGTCCCAGTTTTTTACACAATGATGCCCATTTTTTTATAAGCTGCCATCAGTGTCTTAAATCTAGTTATTTTAAAATAACTGGGATTGTTATATTTAAGAAAACAGTTCTCTGCATTCTCACCGATAGGTATCGAATATATGTCAGTTGAACCTAGTTTAACCTGTGGATCTGAGGCATCACCCCGCAGCAGCCCACGCATGTACTGGAGGGCTGCTGCCCAATATTGCATCCTGAAATCAGGAATCGCCCATCCTCCCCAGTCCCTGGAGAGAGTCATGAAACTAAGGGCTCTCCTGGTCTTTCCTTGTGCCCAGATACATTTATTAATTGAGTGTTCGAATGCAACAAACCATTTGCCCTCAAATATCAATGGGATTGTCCTAAATAGATAAAGGAACTTGGGTAAAATTATCATTTTCATGACATCGGCGCGCCCTACCAAGTAAAGATGGAGATTATTCATTCTATCAAGATCCTTCTTAACTTTATCAATTAGCGGCTCAATATTTCTATTCACAATTTTATCTAAGTCAGCTGATATGCTAATCCCTAAATACATGGCAGAATTGACCACCTTTATATCGTCACATACTACCTGACTATTCATAATATTCTGTTTCTTAGGGCCGTTTAATACATAGCCAGAAATTCAGCCTAATAGCGCGGCCTCCCTTTCCACTTCCAGTATAGCGCTAGTAGGGGAAGGAGTCACTGTCGCCATGTTGTTCGCAAAGGTCAGTGTTTTAAAGCTTTAGCCCTGAATCCTAATTGGTAAGATCTTCTCATTTGCTTCCAATTTGCCGATCACCGGGTCGATATACACTGCAAATAACAGGGGCGAACATGGGCACCCTTGTCGAGTGCCACATTTAATCTGCACGTCCTAGGTATTCCCTCCAATAATTCTGAGTCGGGCCATGGGAGATTGATAGAGTGCCTGGATTACCTTAATAAACCCCTCCCCAATACCACACTGAGTCAGGGCTGTCCAAAGAAAGACCCAGGAGACCCGATCAAATGCTTTTTCTGCATCCAGAAACATAACCGCCATGGGATCTCCTGAGACTTCCATGGCATCAAAGGGAGTGATAACCTTTCGGACTTGCTGTGCAGTACCTCTCACTGGGATGAAACCATGTTGGGTAGAATTAACCAACTGTCCTATAATCTTATATATCTTGAGAGCCATTGCCTTGAGGTAAATCTTGGCTTCCGAATTCATAAGGGTTATAGGTCTATCAGACCCAGGTTCTAAAGGGGGTTTGCCTTTTTTTGGTATCTCCATGATATCAGCGCCTGCCCACAACTTTGGGACAGACTTTCCTAGTTGGGCCTGCAGGATTGTATCGACCAGATCGAAGCAAATTGCCACTTGAAATGTTTTATAAAATTCGATGGGGATCGGGTCAGGCCCAGCAGCTTTACTCGAAGGAAGACTATTAAGGGCTGCAAAAATTTCCGCAGGAGTCAAGGGGACGTCTAGTGCCTCCCTGTCTCCTTTGGAAAGAAAAGGGCCAGAGACATCCCTGAGATACTGTTGAATATCTAAGAGGTCACCTGGGTGCTCCACACTATATAGTCTGGCATAAAACTGTCTAAAAACATCCCTGACCCACTCGGAGTCCAGAGCTAATCCTCCCTTACCATCTTTAATTTCTCCAGAGGCCGATCTCTGTCTTGTACGGACTGCAAGTATAAGTTCCACACACTTGTTTAATTCATGGCATTGTTCCCTTTTTGTTAAATAAGTTGCAACTGCCTTGATAGCGATACTTTCATTCAACTCTGCTTTGGCACATACACTTTTTAGGAGTATCTGATCCAGAGAGGCCCCGGAGAGGATTGACAAATTGAATTTTTTCTCTGCATCCGAGACTGCTTTAACCAAATTTTTAACTCTAGTCCCCTCTTGTTTTGTTTATAGTATTCAAAATTCCTTTATTCGACTGTATATAGTACAGTCATAAAAGTACAATGAAAAACATATACATTCAATAAAAAAGAAAACAAAAAAAAACAATTTATCAAGAGTGAAAAGTTACAAGAAGAAATACAGTTTCTAAAAAGATATAAATATACTATTTCTCTAAAAAGCGTATTGCTAGGGGAGGCATAATTCGTAAAACAATTAACCTTCCATGCTTTTTCTGAATTTCAGGGCTGTTTTTAAAAAATTACATAAAAACATGGTACTTTCACAATGTAGCATTTGAAGATAAAGTAATGCAGGCCTTATTTGTACAAAGTTCAGTTGTTTAAAAAGGGGTTTTAAGAACAGTTTTCGTGGTATCGTGTAGTAGGAGCATATGAATAGAAAGTGAGCCAGGTCTTGCGGAGACTTACTGTCTCAGCCGCAAGCTGGCAACACTTGTCCCCTATGGGCCCCACTAGGCACGGCTAGCAACAAATGATACAAATCAAAGCGAAATCTGGTCATCAGAAAACGTTCATATCTGGAAATGGGCCAGGATTGATAGGGTTCAATTTGCACGCAGGATTTTGTTAAGACATGCTTCCTCACACTCCCTTTTTTAAGCTCAGACTCTTCCCTAGCTAGCTGCCGGTTCAACATAAAGGTATCTTTCACATGAATTACATCTTGTTTGGATACTTGCTGTGGTGCTAGGAAAAGTTCCAGCCGACCCAATTCATGAAGACAGTTTCTGATATATTTTAACCAGGGTATCTTGTATTTCCCTTCCCAAGTAAGTGCTTCAAGAAGGATATTTTGGGTCAACGGTATATCATCATTTGTCCAGCAGTTTAACCAACATAGCAAAGGGTTGACAGCTATTTTATCTCCTAGGTAGGGCATACCAAGTTCTTCGTGAGTGGAGAAGTTAGCTGTGCCTTTAGGTAGACTTAATACTTGTTTTAGGAAATTGTTTTCAGTTGTTACAAGTTCACCCACAAGAACAAAACCCCAAATTTCACTCCCGTAACAGGCCACAGCGGTGCTTTTGGCTTGATACAGTTTCATCAGAGCAACCACTGGCGTGTTTCCCATTTTAAGTGCAAAGTCTATTATTGCAGCATTTGTCCTTGCTGTTTCTCCCTTTTTTTTCCTTACCGCAGGTCCCCAAGCAAGTTTATGGTCAAACAATACGCCAAGGTATGAAAAAGTCTTTGTTATTGGTATTTTTTCCCCGTTAACGAAGAAGGGATAAGACTTTTTTGAGCCAGAGCCTATCTTCATGGCAAATGATTTTGTGTTGTTGATGCTTAGGCCCCGTGATTTCATAAATGAAAAAAAAGAATCAAGTAATATTTGAAGGCCCAGTGCAGTTCTGGAGATGAGGACGGCGTCGTCTGCATAAAGCAGAACAGGCACGCCCTTTCTCCCTATGTATGGGTAATCAGTTTTTGTGTTTAAAAGATGCTCCTCAAGGCCATTAATATATAAATTAAAAAGAAACGGCGCTAAAATACAGCCCTGCCTAACCCCTCGATTTATCATAAAATCTCTGGTAACTTTCAAGTCTTTTGTATAGGGGACAGTTGCTCGAGTATCGCTATGGAGGTCGGCTAAAAAAATAATCAGATTCTTCTCAACCCCCATTTTGAGCAGGACGTCCCAGAGCCTGCCTCTATCGACACAATCAAAGGCCGATGATAAGTCTATAAAGGCCATATACACAGTTCCTTTTCTGGCCATAGTATACTTACCACTAATTAAATATAGGTTCAGGCATTGAGTTATTGTTGAGTGCCCTGGTCTAAAACCATATTGAACGGGGGACATTACATTGTTGATTTTAGCCCACGTGGTCAGCCTATTTAATATTTTTCCTCCTACTACCTTTGCAACTGAGTTTATCAGGGAGATAGGCCTGTAACATGCTGCATTGTTTCTGTCACCCTTCTTGTAGACGGGTACTATGGTTGAGGCCCCCCAGGACTTTGGGCTCCCGGATGCGACTCCAGCATTAACAACCGCAGTAAGGATTGGGGCCCATAGTGAAATATTTGATTTGTATAGGTCTGGAGGAAGGCCATCTGGGCCCGGGGCCTTATTACTGGTTAAACCACGAATCCCCTTCTCAACTTCTTCGACTGTGAAGTGCAGAGGAGCTTCTTCTGTAATTTTAATTTCATATAACACCTGTGGTTCATCGCTCTTGAAAATTAGGCTAAAATGAGAGACCCACTCATCCTCGGGTATGTTAGTTCCAAGACTGGGGGCATTAGGGTCATCAAACATAGGCTTATTAATTATGCTCCAGAACTTAGAGCTGTTACCCAGGGTTGATGGGTCAAGCAAAGACTCCCAGACGTGTGCTTTTATGTCCTTTTTCCGGGATGCCATAGTTGATTTATATTCAGATCGCAAGATTTTAATATGTGCGGAATCCCTTGGTTTTTTCTTGAGGGTCATTTTCAAGTTCCGACTAGCTACCGAACAAGCGTGGTCAAACCATCTTGGCTGGTAAGCAGTTGGGCCCTTTACTGGTACAGATAGCAGTTGTCCGATTCTTTGAACCACGACAGCAAAAGCAGATAAGATGGATTCAGGTGGTGAGGACTCAGAGACACAGTGATTGAGTTCCTGGTTGCAACTTGTTTTAACAGACTTATACAAAGTGTCACTATTTATCATGGACCATTTCAGACGACGATTTCCATTGATCAACTTTAAAGCACCCATATCTTTAAGATTTTTCCGTAAATCAAAAAGTCCCACTCCTAGTTCAATTGAGATTGGATTGTGGTCACTAAAGATGCTTTCATGTATTTTGAAGTTTGTGGCTAAATTTGCCAGATCAACAGAAAGAAGAATGTGGTCAATGAAGGAGCCATGCTCAGATCCTTTATAAGTTGGTACTTCAAAGATAAAGGAGTCATCTTTCAGGGACATAGCAACACTCAAGTTCAGATCATCAATTAGATTATTGACATGGGTACCTCGCAGACAGTGAGCAAAATGAAGGCCTGACCTGTTTTCGCACCCCAAGGAGCCCATAGTTGTCACGGCAGGGTTTCCACAAATGTGCGCGTTGAAATCACCAGTGATTATTATATTCCATGGCAATTTTGCCATTTCACCTTGCAGATAGTTGTGGAGCTTGACGATATTACACTCTCCTAGTGGTGTTACTGAGTTATAAAAATTGACCAGGGTTAGTGCCTTTCTGCCCTTCCTAAGCTCCATAATCTGAATGTTCCTGTTTTCCAGTTGTTTAGTTTTAGCCTGACAGATGAGGGAGAGGCTGATGAATGTTGCCAAACCCCCCTTTGATCTGCCACTGGGCGATGGGATTGCTGGCACGAAGAAACTCTGGAACCCCTCAATAAAAACATTATTATCTACGAGCCATGTTTCCTGAAAACACAGTATAGCAAAGTTCCTTATGAATTCCACCCACGTGCGGTCCTTTACTTTTGCAGCCAGTCCTGCTATGTTCCACGACGAGATTTTTGTAGTATTAAATACGTCCTGGTCAGACGCTGACTCTTGGGTCATACTAATGAGCAGATGCAAGTCTTGATTAGGTCGGCTTGTTACAACTGCTAATTGGTTTCCAGTGCTAGATGGCAAGTTAGGAGCTATAGTCGGAGGAGAGCTGCATAATTCATGAGTAGAGAGAATAGGTGCCGTTTGTAGGGAGAGATTCTCAGGAGAAATTATTAAGGGCTCTATTGTACTATTGACAGGTGCCACTCTTAGGAAGGGTAAAGTGCTTGCTGAATTATCAGTACTTGTTATGTTAAGTTGTTCCACCCAGTTCGAGAGGCCAGGTGAGGTACTGACGGGCAGGGCAGGTGTTAGTCAATCCACCTCATCCAATTGACCGTGGGCATACAGAACATCATATCTGTTTGAGGTCGGAACCCCAAATTGGTTATGGGACAGATAGGGATGTGCTTGATCTCGTTTGTATGTATATGGTACAAATTCCCTTCTCTCATACATTGTTGGGGGATAATTATAAGGTCTGTCTTCCTAAAATTGTGCATGTCTTTTTTGTTCAGAATCTAAGGACGTCACCTGGCTAGGAGCAAGCGGTGGCGCCCATGATTGATATTGAGCTTGAGGCACCAGCAACCCCTCCTGGCCATAATAAGTCTGAGGGTTTTTATTTTGCCCATTAATGTTAGAGGGGTAAAAGTAGCTTAAGCCCATCGTACGAATCAGGCTATTTGTCGAGGAACTCCTCCAGTTGGTGATAAAGTTTGCCACTCGTCCATCTCTAAAGTTAACTACAATGCAATCTCCCTCTGTTGATTTAAATCTTGAACCCACCCAATCTACTCTCTTCACATGACAGATCTGCCCACCTATGTGAGAGGGAAGTGGTCTGTGTGTGGTTAACCATTGCATTACCTTATTTTTTAGTTCCATGTAAGTCTCCCCCCTGTTGTCGGCCAGCTTAGGCACCCCAATCATGACAATGGTGTATGCGTTAGATTCAGGTGGAAGGTTTATATAAATAGATCGTTTTACTGTCACAGATTTAAGCTGATTTGCCCCTGCTGTCTTGATAGGATTATTCGATGTTAATGATGTAGGGTGACGCAAAGGCTCTACATTTGCTGTAATTAATTCTGGGGGGTAACCCTCAGCAGCCCATTCACTATCATCAGTCTCATCAGCTGCCTGTATAATTTGTGTATTAATTTGAATTTGAATTTGAATTTAAAAACATTTATAGAGCGCTCGTATACTAAAGCAGTTTCTTGGCGCTGGGAGCTACAGTGGTAAAAACAAGCAAACGGGGGGCGCAACTAACCAGTAAATGCTTGCTGGAACAAGAGGGTTTTTAAGGCCCTACGGTATTCCATATAGGATGGTAGGAGTCTAATTGAAGGGGGAAGGGCGTTCCAAAAAGTGGGGGCCAGAACTGTGAATTTCTGACCACCGGCTCTTTTCTTTTTAAAACGGGGTACTACTAGCAGGCCCAAAGAAGAGGAACGAAGGGCTCTCGGCGGGCAATAGTTTGTAACGGCAGAGTTGATAAATGCCGGAGCTGTGCCCGCTCGGGCTTGAAATGTAAGGCATCCTAATTTGAACAGTGCCCGTTGCTTGATAGGGAGCCAGTGAAGGTTTTTTAAAAGGGGGGTGGAATGGTGTGACTTAGCCAGGCCATAAACCAGGCGGGCTGCCTGGTTCTGGACCAGCTGTAGACGGTGAAGGGCGTATGCGGGGGCACCATTGAAGACGATGTTCCCATAATCAATTTTTGACAGTACCATGGCCATAACGATCAGTTTAAGTGCTGACACAGAAAAAAAACGGGAAATTTTCCTAATAGTCCGTAGGGAAAAGAAACAAGAAGAAACAACTGAACTAATATGTGAATGTAAGGTGAGTTGGTGATTAAGAGTAATGCCCAGCGTTTTAACTGAAGGGGAAGGAATGGGAGGGGTGCCTAAGGATGGGGGCCAAAAAAGAGGTGACCATGGATTTGCGACCCCGCCCGTCAAAACCAGCTCCGTTTTGTCCGGATTTAATTTGAGATGGTTAGTATTCATCCAATCACGGATGAATAGCATCACGGACTGGAAGCTGGTTTGACCTGGCGAGGTCGGGGATAAATCAAAAATGAGTTGGAGGTCGTCGGCGTAATTGTACACCGCGACCTCCATATGCTGTAAAGCAAAAATAAGGGGAAAAATATATAAATTAAAGAGTAAAGGGGACAGCGAAGAGCCCTGAGGGACCCCGCACGTGATTTCACGAGAAGGGGCAGCAAATTCTGCCAGATGGACAGCCTGGGAGCGACCAGACAGGAAGGACTCCAGCCAAACCAAAGGAGGGCCCTCGATGCCCGCCAACCTGACACGGCGTAAGAGGATGGAGTGATCCACCGTGTCAAAGGCGGCGGACAGGTCTAATAAAACGAGGGCCTGAGGTACGTTGGATTACTCATAGGCATGGCTTCTAACTGCGGTAAATTGAGAGCTACTTGTGTAGTAGTTACTAAGTTTGGGGTAGCTGGAGGTCCCTGTCGCTGATGCGAAGGCTGTTTGATGGCACTATTTGTTGTGTCTCTAGTGGCTTTCGTGGTTTTAGTATTTATAGCGTTGAGGGTTTTACTTGCTGGGACAAAAATGGAAGTAGGATTGGGCGTTTTTAGTATTTTAAGCATGCTGGAGTAAACTTCGTTTTGTGCTCTCTCAAATTTTCCTAGAGCCTTCTCTATGTTAATAACTCGTTTACTAATGGGCTGTAAGAGAGACTTGACCATAGATTCTATTTCGCTCAGGAGGGGTGTTTTCAAGGTAGATGACTGATCTGTTTGACTTGTCTGATCTTTAACCGAATTACTCTCAGTTATATTCTTCACACTTGGGGGTGTATCTGGGTCCTGGATGGATGTCGAGGGAATCCCGGTCGTGGTTTTTGTGGTAAGTTTAACCTGTCTAAGTTTTGACCAAATATCTTTAATTGAGTGTTTGGTTATTGGGCGATAGGTTTTCCTCAACGGGAGTTTTGTCTTACGTTTTTTCCTGTGATGCTGGATTACACTTGATGGATCATGAGTTATCCCAGACGTAGGTTGAGTGGCAGGTATTGAATCCTCCACTAATTGAATCTCTGGGTATAGAAACGATGTGTGCAGGCAGCTTGTATTGTTGCCATGGCTGATCAGCACCAAAAGACTACTCTCCATGGGGTTCCCAGTACGGCGTGTGGGCAAAGCTCTCGGTGTGTTGTCTTTAATATGTAAACCTGGCAAATCTGTGAATGACTGCATTAACAAGGATTCCTGGGAGTTAATTGTAACATCCATGATGTGTGTATTATCGGTGGTATGCAGAGACAGATCTGGAAAACACAAGTCCGGGGTCAATGAAAGTCGTCTCTCTGTGTCCTGTATGGCATCCGCCACTACGCCGATAGTTTTTTGCAGCATAAGGTCTATGGCAGTTATAGTAGGTAGTGGCGTGCTAACGGGTTTTAATCTTGTTGTGGATCTCGTCGCCACCGGGGTTTTCCTTACTTTATTCATACTTATGATGTGGATGTATTATTATGTGCTATGTACCTAGCACACGAGTTACCTTGTGACCAGGATGTCTGATGAGGAGATGTTAAGGGGGGTGGCCCGTCCCGGCCTCTTTAGGCCCCTGAGGGCCACAGAGGGCCCGCCTTTTGCCCAGGCTTAGCCCGGCGCGGCCCCACGCGCTCCCGCGACGCGGGAGATGATAGCCTCTTTTAAGTGCCTCCTGGCGTGCTCCGCCTCGACGCGACTTCCGGTCGCGGAGGCCGCTGGGAGTTGTGGTTTTCCTCTCACTCACCCCCACGCTACGGCAGCGCTGTTGGAAGGGGGCTGCGGCGGGGGGAGGAGACAGGCAGCGGTGGAGCAGCGGCGAAGGCAGCAGTGCCGGCGTCTCTTCAAGGGCTCACTGGTAGGTTTGGCGGCAGATTATCACTATTGGCAGAGAAGTTTGCACAAACACCCGCTCCACAGCAGGTGAAAGCCTCTTTTAAGCGCCTCCTGGCGCGCTCCGCCTCGACGCGACTACCGGTCGCGGAGGCCGCTGGGAGTTGTGGTTTTCCTCTCACTCACCCCCACGCTACGGCAGCGCTGTTGGAAGGAGGCTGCGGCGGGGGGAGGAGACAGGCAGCGGTGGAGCAGCGGCGAAGGGAGCAGTGCCGGCGTCTCTTCAAGGGCTCACTGGTAGGTTTGGCGGCAGATTATCACTATTGGCAGAGAAGTTTGCACAGACACCCGCTCCACAGCAGGTGAAAGCCTCTTTTAAGCGCCTCCTGGCGCGCTCCGCCTCGACGCGACTTCCAGTCGCGGAGGCCGCTGGGAGTTGTGGTTTTCCTCTCAGTCCCCCCACGCTACGGCAGCGCTGTTGGAAGGAGGCTGCGGCGGGGGGAGGAGACAGGCAGTGGTGGAGCAGCGGCGAAGGCAGCAGTGCCGGCGTCTCTTCAAGGGCTCACTGGTAGGTTTGGCGGCAGATTATCACTATTGACAGAGAAGTTTGCACAGAGTTTTGTTTATGAATACTGTAGCTTAGTGTCCCCCCATGAATGCCAGCCTTGAAAGCGTCCCAGCTTATTCCTGAAGAAGTATTAACTCGACTAACCTCATAGAAAGCTACTATCCAGTCATTCATTAGCTTAACATAGCCTTCATTCTTAATTAACCCTCTTTCATAAGTCCATACCCGCTCCCACCTGTCATTTTTAATATTAAATCCAGGGGATTATGGTCAGAGATAATCCAAGGAAGTTTCTCACTCTGAATTCTTACCAGTAGAGAGTTTGATATGAAAAAATAATCCAGACCTTATGCGGAGCGGAATAGTAAGTTCTGCCATTATCAAGTGGGTTCAAACGTGCCCACACATCTACTAAAGAATTATGGCATGCCAGACTAACTATTGCGCGACATGTTTTTTTTGGGGGGCTTGATAACGTTGCCCATGGTCTGTACCTAGGCCCCAAACAACATTTATGTTAAAATCGCCCAACAGTCTAATCGGCTCGGGCCAAGAAGCCAACTCTAAATCAAAAAATTCAAAGATACCCGGGTCATCCTCTGTTGATCCATATACTGATCCTATGGGAACTATTTCATCATTAATTATACACTCCTAAAGGACCCATCTACCCCATTGATTTTCCCTTTTTCTTTTAACTTTGACATCCTTTCTTTTGGACAAAATTGCCACCCCTCCGATCTTAGTCCCCTGTTTTGAATAACCAAGCAAAACAAATCCCAGCTATTCCATTGACTAACCCCTTATCCCTTCTACATGTGTCTCTTGGAGACAATCAAGATCAAGCCGCATTGATCTCAGGGTAGCCGCGACACGCTGCCTTTTCCGATGGTCATTAAGACCGCATACGTTGATAGATGCAACCCTTGCATTCATTAAAATACATCAAATACCTGTGCCCACCAATTAACCAACCTATCACTACATGTTTTCCTTGTCCCTTCTAAAAATGTTTCCATTCTTTTACTAACACACCTTCTGTGACTGCCCACCCATCTCAGACGTCGTGCTGAGCTGTGCCATGTGAACCACCACCCTGCACCCAGCCACTCCCCCTACCCCAGTTAAAACCTCCCCCCAAAAGCCCCCACAGATTAAACTGCAGCAGTCGCTACTCCTCCCCTCCTCGTGCTTCCACCCTCTATGTCCTTAATGCCAGATATTCCTAGGGGACATCCCTTCTAAGTACGGCGTACCTCCCGAGAAGACAAATAAACTCTCCTTATCCTTCCTTCTGCTCCATTAATTCAGCCAGATACTATTGAGCCTTAATCTCAGAATGAAAACATTCTAACGTGACCTTTAACAATAATCTTGAGCCGGCTGGGTACAATAAGTAAGCCTCATGTTCGAGGCTCTGAAGAGGAGCAATTAGCTGTCTCAGCCTCCACCGTCTTTCCACAGTAACGTGGCAAAATCGGGGCAGGCAAAGAATGTAACCCTGTCGAACATGCGGGGAGGGCATATTAACACACCAACCCCCCCAAAGTAGTTCTTGCCTCTAGAGACACCATAGAGAACAAAATTACAGAAATAAGAATGGAGGTCTCCCTTCTGCGTCAAGATATGCGCAATACAGTGGAAGGATTGACCAAAACGGAAACCTACATCTTAGAAGTAGAAGACTCAACACATAAACTGAATTCCAATGTCAAAACTTGAAGGCCATTGTGAGAGAGGTAGCATGGAAAGCGGATGATGCTTAAAATTGAGCCTGCAGAAACAACCTCCTCGTCATCGGATTCCAAGAAGGACAGGAGGGCTCCGACCCAGTGGTGTTTGTGATGTCATGGTTATGCGACTCCCTCCCGGCGGTGAAGTTTTCATCCTGTTTTATCATCAAACAGGCAAATAGGATGCCCAATGCAAGACTGCTGCCTCGTGCCCCTCCGTGACCACTAATTCTGAAATTCTTGACCTACCAAGAAAGAGACTCAATACTTAGAGAGGGATGGCACAGAGGTTAATTCAAGCCTGCTAACACAAAGATAATGATTTTGCTGACTAACCTAAAGAAGTAAAGAAGATGAGGTACACATTCAACTTACTGAAATTCAAGCTGAGACCTATGCAGATCCAATATATGTTTCTTTTCCCAGTGAAGCTCAAGGTTATCTTCCAAGGTACCTCACAATTTTTTCAAACCCTGGAAGAAGCATGAGCCTGGAAAGAGGAGCGCCCCATGCTATGACGGTAAACGAGGACCAGCTTGTCACAATCCAAAGACGCAACCCCAAAATGGGAGCCCCAAACACAGAGAATAAGAAGGAGATGCCTACTTAAACGAGGACACAAGACACTGTTGAGATCCTACTGAAAGAAACCCGGAACAGGGCCGAGATACGCCAAACTGAAGCCAGGGGAAGACAATGCAATCAGGGGGAAAACACCCACAACAAACAATCGGATAAGAAATTCCTGGTGGACACGAACTGTGACCACCCACTCTTCAAGAATATCACTTGCATGGAAGATCAAGATGCGTAGAAATAAAACGTGGAGAGTACGCTCCAACAGCAGGCTAAGATTGGCAAGAAAGGCTGAAACATGGGCAGGCCAAAGGCAGACAAACTGCAGAACTGCTACAGAATCCCCCACACTTGATTTTGCTCAGTGCGCTCTGAGTGGAATACTTTTTTTGAAGCCTAAATTCCTCATTCTTTTGGTTAGAATTTAGCGGGTTGGAGGGCAGGGGCAGGACTACAGACCGCTCAAACTGAACTTATGCCAAGTTGTCATGTTGACAGTTCAGGGAATAGGTGTTGGTAATGGGAGAGAGTGGGATGGAGGGGTTAGGTTTAGGGGTAAAAAGCTTTATAGTTTAATCATTTAGTACATTTCCAATACAGCCAGTGGCAGATTTAAGGTCCACAAACAAGAATAGAGGGAAAGAGGACATCAGACAGACCCACCCGTGCATAAACTGAAAATCATGGGATACACACACAATGAGTGTTGACACATACTCAGCATTTTCATAGAATGTTATTGGACTCTGTAGAAAGATCAAGAGGGGGTTAGTTACCAGATACATCAAGAAACTTAAACCTGACATTGTCTTTTTACAGGAAACCCACTTGCTGGGGTATATACTGTGACTTCATTGGAAGAGAGACATACACAACCCTGGCCCACACAGAGTTTTCTGAAGGGGTGCAAAGTGTCACCATACTACTTAAAAAATCCCCCCCTTTCACAACTAAAATCTGGACAGACCCCAAATGGGACCTTTGTTGCTGTCCAGAAGTCCAGGGACGACGTGTACTCACATTATTTTGTGTTTATCTCCCGCAACAACTGCATTCCTAATCCCTTGATACAATTGCTAAAATACTAATAGGCTCAGGCCCATCCACACATATCACTGTCCCCACTCGCTGGCGAAGTTTGTGAGGCTGCTATGACTGACTGACCTCTGGAGACAATAACACCTACTAGAACGCACTTATTCCTATTTTTCCTTTTCTAGACTCGACTACTTCTTTACCCGGCAGGTGAAATACGAACGGTGGGTAGGATGAAATACCTAGCAAGTGGCATTTCAGACCACTCGCCATTGCGGTTCACAGTAGGGGGTGGGGGGGAATAGGCAGCAATCAGACTGGAGACTGAATGCCTGGGAGCTTCACAACAAAACAGTAATGGGAGTCATTAGAACAGAAACTGAGCTATTCTTCCAAGAGAATAAGGGCTCAGTAGCTTCAAATGGAACCCTCTGGGAGGCCTACAAGACGGTGCTCCGGGGTAGAGTGGATGATGAAACCCACCAAATAGAAACCCTAGACTATTAACTCTTGGAATTAGAGATAAACTTTACCCCAGATACAGAGGCTGCCCTGTTTAAACAGCCAGAGAGATCCGTGCCCTAACGGAACGAGAGGTGCAGACCCAAATTCAGAATACACAACATAGACTCTACAAGACAGGTGACAGAGCAAGGAGACTCCTAGCCTGGTTGGGCAGAAGGAAAAGAGAGATGAGCTGGATGACCCAGATACACGAAACAGATGAACGACGCACGTCCGCACACTCCATAGTGGGTGCTTTTGCACACTACTGCACGGAGCTGTTAGAGGCTAGACCACTTGCAGACAACATGCAAATAATAGATTATCTTAGCAATATAGACATGCATCCCCTGCTGCAGGAAGATAAGGAAGCCTTAGAGGCAGATATTACCCTAAAGTGCAAGACGGTATAAATAAACAAAAATCGGGGAACACTCCAGTGCCACACAGTGTGCCAGTGGGTTTTTTAAGCAAAATGTTAGCCTGGTAGCCACTCACTTACTTAATATGATCCAGGCGGCATTGGAAGAGGGGGAGTTGCCACTGGATTTGTGTCAAGCCTCAGCGTTGTTTATACCAAACCCAGGTAAGCGACCAGAGGGTTGCGGCTCCTACCTCCCAATATCATTGCCAAACACTGAAGCCAAGATTTTGGCCTCTATTTTAGCGTCCCGACTCTTGACTGTTATCACATCATTGGTATACAGTGACCATTCGGGCTTTATGCCTGCACATGCCACGTGCCTCAATCTCCGCCGACTTGCCAACTGGCTAGACACAGTGTAGGACAGACCTATCCTGTATATCCTTCTGTCTACAGATTCGAAAAAGGCCTTTGGCAGTGTTCATTGGCTGTTCATGAGACAAGTCCTAGTAAAATTTGGATTTGGTCAAGGATTCATGGCTTGGGTTGAACTATTGTATACTAACCCCAGGGCAAGGATAAACGTCATTGTAGTAAGTCAGCTGGCTTCCCCATTCTGAGGGGAACTTGACAAGGCTGCCCCTTGTCACCCCTGTTCTTTTGATTGGTCTTGAAGCCGTTGGCATGCTGTGTCAGGACCCACCCAGAATTAAGGGGTGTCCGGGATATCGGAGACTTACTTGTTGATGGATGGATTTCTCTATGTGCGGATGAGATTCTGCTCTACATGACTATCCCAGATGCGACGCTCCCCCATGATACTACACCTGGTCAAATAATATAGCAACAATGTAGGATATAATATCAACTGGTGGAAGTTGAGTCTTTACCCCATGGGAGGTTCCAAAGAAATACACACTCTAGCAGAAAACCTGAACATTACGAAAGAGTATATTTGCATTGAAATGTAATTGGTTGGAATCTCCCGATCTAATAATAACTTTTGGATTTCTTCTTTACTGTGTGATCTAGTTCCTACTACTAGAAAAGTGATAACCCTGAAGAAACCAAGTAAGTACTGCATCACCGTGTTAATAAGATTTGAAAGCATTATGATACACAATGCAAAAGAATAATATAGCACAAAATGTCTCTGATTGTCCTGAAATATTTTAAAAACAATCTTTTCACAATTGTGCTTTTCATAACCTCTCTTGTATGGTTACAGTTGTCCTGGTTGGCCCAGTCAGATGATGTTAAGAGTACTATAGAAATTCTTATTTAAAATGATTGCATGTAGAGTATTATTCCAATACTTTTTAGAGTTTTTATCGTCAACAGCTGCTTTTTACCTTTTTTTGTGATAAAACACCAAAACATCCGTACTCAGAGCATGTGAATAAAAAAAATACATCATCCTTCTCTGCCCTTTGTTTGTTACATTACCACAAAAATAATGAAAGGGGCAGATACCTCTACCATAACATCCTGACAGAACTTTAAACTAAAAATGCCACAAATCTAATATGATGACTTGGATTACACTGCAACGTGTGTGAAGTTATGGATTGCAAGAATAAAGTATCAGTTAGATTTGTACTCCCATTTTGACTATTAGATGCTGTTTTTCTGACTCTGATTGTACACTGGGCTCTGCAGTCCAGGCCAAGAGAGTGAGCTCTGATTAAAAGTGCATGGTAATTAGGTATAACTACAATTCTTACTGAAATCCTCTCTGTAAGTCCCCAGGAAGTGGTAGGGCATTTAGGTCCAGAGGCCTAGTCGATTTAATATACTTAGGTATGCATTACTGTTGTACATGCTGTCATTTTCAAGGCTGCTTTTAATCTTAAATTATATGCAAATATAACTATTTAATTAAAAGTACTAACAAAGTTTCAAAATACCCCAATCCTAGTTCTCGGGACGGGGATGGAGACAGCAGAGTTCCACGCCTCTGAGTAGTCTCCGGCGGCTCGTGACCTGTGACCCCGCCTCTGCGATGGCGATGGCGCCTCACAGACACTAGCAGGCTGCTCCTTCACGTACCGGGACGAAGCGGGGTAAAAGAAAAGTACGGGAATTTTCTTGGAGCCATAGCCGCATCTGGAGCAGGAAAAGCGGCTTCCTCAGATAACGCTCCGTGATCTTGCTTTTCTTTCCGAAACCCGCTCGAGTCTGCCCGCAGAAGAACCGCCGACGCCCACGCTGCCTAAACCGGACTGCCGAAGGTAGGCTCGTCACGCTAGCGGTTCTCCAGTCTGAGAGCTGCCGGCGAGGGGGCGTTCGCAAGTCTATCTGGAGTTGGAGCTGGTGGTGGATAGGGAGGCGGCAGGACATTTGGCGTTAATTGGGGAAAGACGCTAGTATTGTGAGTGAAGTCGTGAGGTCCTGGAAAAAGGAAAAAAAAAAAAACTGCAGCGGGGAAGTTAGCTGATTTCCTATACTGAACTGAGCCTGAACTGAACCTCTTTTCTGAACCTCTCTCTCAGGATATAAGGCACAGCGGTGATAACAGGATCTAAAGATCTGGCCTGATTTTAGAAGCACGAGGAATAATTACTTTTGAAATCTAAATGGGCAAACCACAGAAGGAGGGAGATGATGCAGTCAAGCTCAGCAGAGTGGAAGCAGCTGCACGACAAAAGGCTAAAACTCGCCTTGCCCTAGCCAGAAAAGCTGAGCGTAAAGCTGCTAAAGATAAGAATAGAGATGGTAATAGGGTGAGAAACTCCGCAATGGAAGATTCTACACCTGAGTCAACAGATGATGAATCACTCCCCCCCTCTGTTTCTCTGCAGCAGGAAGATCAGCGAAAGGCAGTAGTGGAGGGGGGCAATGTGGAGGACAATAACATCGCAGACTCTCTGCCCCATTTTGAGGTAGATGTTCAACTTTAAACCCCTAAAACTCCATTGATTCCTGTCTCGGCTGTGCTCCAGGCAGTGGAGGAGAAGAGAAAGAGTGGTGTCGGGGGGAGTGGTACAGGGGGGAAGGAAGTGAAAGACTTTCCACTTTTTGCGAAAACAACTCCAAAAACACTTCCCCCCCTTTCGGTGCAACCTCCTCAAGTCTCCACTACCTCTGTGGCATCATCCTTGAGAATACCAACTACGGATCCCGACACGATCGAAACACTATCTCAAATTTCGCCTCCCATGGTAGATGCCATAATAAATGAGGGGGATTCCTTGCAAGATATAATTTCCGGACCTGAAGGAACGGCGGGATATGATGCTAGCCCATCTGGTTCTGAAAAGAGAACTGAAGCGAGATATCAGCTAGATATTCGCGAGATGCTCAATTTAATTCTCGACGAGATCCGCGAAATTAAAAACAACCAGCAAGTGGAGCTAGCTGCTCTTCATGCCAGAATGGATAAGCTCGAGGAGTTAACAGTATCGCTCCCTATCAGAGTAGTGGAGGCAGAGTCCAGGATCTCCGCTCTGGAAGATCAAATGAATCTGGTTTCAGGAACAACCAAAGAGGCCACTAAGAAGCGGATTTCTATGGAAAATAAACTCGAGGAGTTAGAAAACCACTCACGTAGATCGAATCTGAGAATCGTGGGGGTCCCAGAAGGGACAGAAGGCCCTGACACAGTGCAATGGGCTAACTCCTTTATCCAAAAAGTAGTCCTTCCAGAATTTGAAGGGGACTTGACGATCACAAGGGCCCATAGAGTACCAGCACAGCGTTTTGCAAACTCTCCATTCCCAAGAACCATCTTATTAAATTTTGCTGACTTCAGGATAAAAGAACGAATCCTCTCTAGGGCATATCAACAACGTCAGTTCAATGTCACTGAGACGGCGAAATGTAGAATATTTACAGATATGACAGCGGTAGCTGCCAGAAGACGAAAAGAATTTGTAAAAATGCTGCAGCTATTCAAAGCTAATGGTGCCCAGGCTTCGATTGCACAGCAATCAAAATTGAAGGTTCTTGTCAAAGGAAAATTCTTTCTGTTTACTGATTTGGATGAGGCGCAAACTCTTCTCGATGAGATATCTGCAAAGGCCTAGCTTTGAAGATGGGGAGGGAAAGAAGAAAATAGAAAGAATCTGGATTTATAACCTGTAGTAGTTATGATAGATTTGAATTATTTTTATTTCCCTTTCTTCAATAGCTAAAAAGAATAGCAGAGGTGGGTGTTCCGGGTCACTGAGCCACATCAGGGTGTAACAAGAAGACACCCGAAGAGGAAGTGGAGGGAGGGATGGGGGCTGCGTGGACAGGGAGGGGGCTCCCGCAACCCTGGGGGTGGTTAGGGTGGGGGGGGTAAAAGCAGTAAAAAGATACAAGTACAGCAGGATTGTTATTTTGATTTTTTCTTTTGATTGGTACAGGTTAGATACAAATTTTTTTAGACGCAGAGATGAGATTTGATTCATGTAATATCCTCTCCATTAATGCAAATGGGCTGCTTAATAAACAGAAGTACGGCTCGCTTTTAAAATGTGTAATTACCCTAAAGCCCCAGGTGGTCTTTCTACAGGAGACACATCTGAAGACTAACTCTCCAAAGTTGTTTATGCCAAGATACTTCTCGTATGGGTTTTTTTCCTCAGCTGGGGTTGCCCAGAGGGGGGTGGCTATTTATTTAGCTAAGAGTCTTCCTTGGGAAGTCATGCAGACACGAAGAGATTCTAAAGGCAGATGGCTCTGGGTGCTAGTAAAATTATTTGGGAAGATATTAAATTTTGTAAATTATTATGGCCCAATATTTGATGACATCTCGGCCTTGATAGAAATCAGTGAAATCTTGAGGGGCACTCCAGGACAAATCATAATAGGTGGTGATTTTAACTATATCTAAGATTTGAGAAGGGATACCACTAATAAGAATAAGAAACAATTAAAGCCAAAGACGAAAGGGGTGTTGGAAGCTTTTACGACCGAATTCCAACTGCGGGACTCTTGGCGCTCCCTATATCCTAATACGGAGTCCTATACTTGTTATTCGAATAGATTTCACACCGCCTCTAGAATAGACTTTTTTTTAACTTCCAAGTCACTTCAAATTGCAAGCGCATTGATAGGCTGCAACCCCTTTTCAGATCATGGGAGGATTGAAGTTGAATTGATGCTGGAAGGTACAAAAGGAGAACGTCCCAGGTGGCAGATGGATCGTACCCTTTTACAGAATACTGAGTGGGTGGAGGGATTTAAAGTTTGGATGAAATAATTTTTTTTAGTAAATAAAGATTCAGCGGAGCCTTTTTCTATATGGGGAGCTTTTAAAGCAGCAGCTCGGGGGCAAATGATAGCATTTTCCTGCAATAAGGCAAATGTTCGTAAGGAACAAATTGCTGTCCTTCAGTGTGCAGCGGAGAAAGAATATGCGCTAAAACTTAATCGACTACCGAATAATTGGGAACAAGCGAAAGCAACGCTTAGGGATTTCTTCACTCTCGAAGAGATAAATAGCTCGAAGGCCTATCAGCAAAGGCTTTATGAGGATAGTCAATTGATGGGGAAACTTCTGGCTAATTCAATTAGAAAAAGACAAGAATCTTCCATCATTTTGAAAATTTTAGACCCTCTGGATGGCACAGAGACTCGGAATGAGGGAATTACGAAAGTGTTCCTTGATCACTACGAGAAAATTTACTCCACAGATATCCAGGTGGAGGGAATATTGATTAAGGAATACTTCGATAATTTGGAAATTCCCAAAATTTCTGATTCCAGGAGAAAACAATTAAGCTGCGAAATTAGCACAATGGAAATTCAAAATAGTATAAAAGCAACATCAGGGGCAAACGCATCAGGTATCGACGGATTCCCGATTGAATTTTACAAGGTATTTTTAAAGGAATTGGAGGATCCCTTGAAAAATGTATTTAACTATATCAGGAGAGGTGGAAAGGTTCCCTCTGAGTTTAAAGAATCTACAATTATCAGCTTTGTGAAGAAAGACAAGAATCCAGAAGAGGTAAATTCATATAGACCAATCAGTCTATTGAATTCTGATTACAAGGTTTTTATGAAAATCTGGGCCCAAAGATTTGTATATGCAGCACAGGAAGTAATACATCAAGACCAGACTGGTTTTATAGCTGGTAGATTTATGGCGGCAAACACAGAATATTTGATTCAGGCCTTAGATTTTTTTAACACTAATTCAACTTCTGCATGCATCTTAATGATTGATGCAGAAAAAGCATTTGATTTAGTTAATTGGACAGCGTTATTTTTCTCCTTGGATTATTTTGGATTTCCGGCCCCGATTATTAGTATGCTACAGAACATTTATGAAGGGGCATCAGCTCAGGTCATAGTTAATTCCAGACAAGCAGGGAAGATTAAAATAAATCGAGGGACTAGGCAAGGCTGCCCGCTATCTCCCCTGCTTTTTACTTTTTTTATTGAGCCGTTGGTCATAAAAATAAGGAACAATGATGCAATAATACCCCCCATTGTCGGAATGTCAAAGTTAAAATTGTTCGCCGACTATATTGTTTTGTATTTAGCCCCCGAAAAAGAAAATATTTTACACCTCATGAAAGAGCTTAAAGATTACGAGAAGATTGGGGGGTACAAGATCAATGAGAAAAAAACTGAAGTTCTTATTTTAAATTCTAATTTAGATTTTCTTCCACCTCATCTTCAGTAACAAGCAGAAAAACGGGATCCAATAAGATATCTAGGGATTTACGTGACTAAAGAATATCAAGAACTTTTTCGACTGAATTATATTAAGATGAAGAACAAAATTAAGAGCATGCTGGAACAATGGGATTTATTACCCCTGACCTTGATCGGTAGAGTCGCATTGATAAAGATGAACATACTCCCTTTGATTTTATTTTTATTTAGTAATATCCCAATTAAAGTTAATATGGTGTATTTTAATGAACTCAAGTCTATAATGAGAAGATTTATCTGGAATAAAAAGGCCCCAAGAGTCAAGCTCTCGGTTGTACAACTTTCTGTTATCCAAGGTGGGCTGGCTCTCCCTCATTTTAAAACATATTATGAAGCAGCTCTTTTCAATATAGTGGCAGGATTAGTAAGAACCAGACAGTCTAGAGACAATTTCTTTTTAGATAAAATGCTAGAGGAAGCAGGCTCTCAATTTTTTTTCTTTTTAAAAACTGCAAAGCTGCCTAAAAAAACAAGATATAAGACTTTGCTTGTATACTCATCAAGATTACGGCTTTTATATAAAAATGTGGTTCAGATGGTTCCAGGTTTTTGAAATTATTAGAATGTGGTAAAATGGGACTTAAGATATCTCGGAGTCACCTGCAACAATGGGAATCAGCTGGATTCGTGGAAATAAGACACTTATTTACTCAACATGAGATAATTAGCTGGCAAACGGTGGTAGATAGAGCATATCCCAGGCGGCTGATGTTTTTTGATTATTTACAATTGGTTTATTTGATAAGAAAGGAGATAGGGGGTTCTGATACTTCATCTAATGCCTTGATATCTGCCTTATATGGGGAAAACATAAGGGTATAGGATTCTGGTATAAAAGGCTACTCCCTTCAGGACCTTCTCAGGTTATTATTAATCATCTAGATAAAATAAGCCTCAAGACACAGTGCGTTTTGTCAGAAAAAGACTGGGAAGTGATATGTCAGCTAGGAAATAAAGCACTCCGGGCAGCTAATTATAAACAAATGTCCTTTCTCTCCCGCTGGATGGTGTATTATACCCCGGAGGTCCTGCAGAGAATATTCCCTGAACATGAAAATAAATGCTTTAGATGTAAAATCAGTGGTCAGGGTGGTTGGCATCATATTTTTTTCTCCTGCCCAAAGCTGGAATCTTTCTGGAAGGGGATTTTTGCTGACATGGAACTGTCAACCGGGAAAATTTTATTGCCTGAAGCAAAAGTGGCTCTTTTTGGTATTTGCGAAGATAGGAATAGGTTCAATAACTCAGAAGATGCATTTATTTTTATTTCCACTGTCGTAGCACGGTCTATGATTTTACAAAATTGGAAATCTGAGGAAATCCCATGTCAATTAAAATGGGTCAATAAAATGAAAAGAACATATAATTTCGAAAGAGCCTATGCAGGCAGGGTGGGTGCGATTAAAAGATTTGAAAGGACTTGGAAATATTTAGAGAAGTTGGAATCTATTAAAGGAAATTGATATTTTATTGTTGTTTTATTCCAGCTGCTATCGTACTTTTCTTGCACTTTATTCTGCTATTTTGCACTGCACTTTACTGCACTTTAATGCAGCTGCACTTTAACAATTGTAATAATAATATTCGTTCCTGATTTAATTGGCAGGTTTTGTATATTTTTAAATCAGCGTTTAATGAACCATTTCGCACTATCGACGTATGTTGTTTGCACTGGCACTTTAGAATAGTATCTTTACTATATTTGATGCTTATGTATTTTAATCAAATAGGGCTATGAGAATTATAATAGAAATCTGATTGTTTAACCTTAGCCTTCTTTGTATATAGCCAATTTTGCACAATTTTGCACTAGCACTTTAGTATGGCTAAAGTATTTTTTCAGTTCTAAATTAGTAGCATATTACACTTCACTGTACTTGTATCTGAAGTATTATATAGCAATTTCGCTGCTGTTTATCAATTTTCTATTAGTAGTTCCTATATTGGTTAACCTTTTATGTCTTTGCATTACCACTTCAAAGAAGGGTAAAGATATCAACCTTCCACGTCTTTGCATTAGCACTTTAAAGAAGGATAAAGATATATTTGTGGTGTTAATTTGCTTTGTTGTTAGCTTAATTCATAACAGGAATTTTGATGTATTGGATTAATTGCTCTCCTGCTTTTTGTTGCACTATTGTGCACTAGCATTAGCACTTTAAGATTAGCTTACCATGCCGTAGTAATGTATACTCTTAGATTGTCTCTTGTAAATTGTATGAAATTTTACCAAATGTTGAAGAATTAATGTACCAATGTCTTCCTGCTGTCTTGTTCAATAAAAAAAAGAAAAAAAAAATAATTCCAAAATACCTTGGTTGTATATATGTCACATGTAAGGTTCCCCCTAGGTCCACCCGTGGTAGAGGGCATTGTAACTATGAGGAAAGATATGATAAACGAAGTTGTATGTGCCCTGATAAGGTAAAAAAAACATGGCAATTTCATTTTTTGCCACTGAGTCACAATTACTCCATAGGCTAACATAGTAAAATTTCATTAACGTGTATCCATTATAAGAAAGGAGCTATAATGATGCTTCATAGTATTGAAATGTATTCTAACTTTCACAGAAAATACGTTATGGGATTTTCCTTTTCAGTAAGCTAAAATCCAGCCTTCCAGGGGCTTTTTCCTGGTTTGCCAGGCTGAGCCAAGCTGTCTTAATGAGTTGTGTAGTGACCTGCATTGAGACAAAGAATTTCCTATGAGAGGAGAACTGCAAGCTGAAGTGCTTAATGCAGGAAGGGGATGTTGGGGCAAAACTAATCTTCAAAAATAAAAATGACAGCCTTAGGGAGATCCGTGCCCTAACCAAACGAGAGGTGCGGACCCAAATTCAGAATGCACAACATAGACTCTACAAGGCAGGAGATAGAGCAGGGAGACTCCTCGCCTGGTTGTGCACAAGGAAAAGAGAGATGAACTGGGTGACCCTGATAAACGAAATGGATGAATGACGCACGCCCGCACACTCCATAGTGGGTGCTTTGCACACTACTACACAGAGCAGTTAGAGGCATGACAACTGACAGACGGAATGCAAATAATAGATTATTTTAGCAATATAGATATGCCTCCCCTGCGGCTAGAAGATAAGGAAGCCTTAGAGTCAGATATTACCCTGAAGTGCAAGATGCTATAAATAAACAAAAATCGGGGAAAACTCCAGGTGCCATTGGAATTTTTTATGCAAAATGCTAGCCTTGAAGCCATTCACTTACTTATTATGTTCAGGCGGCATAGGAAGAGGGGGAGTTTCCAATGGATCTATGTCAAGCCTCAGTGTTGGTTATACCAAACTCAGGTAAACACCCAGAGCGCTGAGGCCCCTACCTCCCAATATCATTATCAAACACTGGAACCAAGATTTTGGCCTCCATTTTAGTGACACAAAATTTGAACATTATCACATCATTGGTATACCGCGACCAATCGGGCTTTTTACCTGCAAATACCACGTGCCTCAATCTCCGCCGACTTGCCAACTGGATAGACACAGTGGAGGACAGACCTATCCTGCATATACTTCTGTCTTTAGACACCAAAAAGGCCTTTGACACTATTCATTGGCCGTTCAGGAGACACGTCCTAGTAAAATTTGGATTTGGTCAAGGATTCATGGCTTGGGTTGAAATGTTGCATACTAACCCCAGGGCAAGAACAAAGGTCAATGTAGTAAGCTCAGCTGGCTTCCCCGTTCTGAGGTGAACCTGACAGGGCTGCCCCTTGTCACCCCTGCTCTTTTCATTGGTCTTGAAGCCGCTGGCATGCCGGTTCAGGACCCACCCAGAATTAACGAGTTTCCAGGATATCGGAGGCTAACTTGTTGATGGACGGATTTCTCTATATGCGGATAACATTCTGCTCTACATGACTAACCCAGATACGATGCTCCCCCTGATACTAAACCTGGTCAAATCATATTGCTACAATGTAGGATATAATATCAACTGGTGGAAGTTGAGTCTTTACCCCATGGGAGGTTCCAAAGAAATACACTCTCTAGCAGTAAACCTGAACATTACGAAAGAGTATATCGAAATGTAATTGGTTGGAATGTCCCGATATAATTATAACTTTTGGATTTCTTCTTTACTGTGTGATATAGTTCCTACTACTAGCAAAGTGATAACCCTGAAAAAACCAAGTAAGTACTGCATCACCATATTAATAAGACTTCAAAGCATTATGATACCGCATGCAAAAGAATAATATAGAACAACATGTCTCTGATTGTCCTGAAGTATTTTAAAAACAATCCATTCACAATTGTGCTTTTCATAACCTGGGTGGGCCCAGTCAGATGATGTTAAGAGTACATTAGAAATTCCTACTTAAAATTATTGCATGTAGAGCATTACTCCAATACTTTTCAGAGTTGTTATCGTCAACTGCTGCTTTGTACCTTTTTATGTGATAAAGCACCAAAACATCCTTATTTAGAGCATGTGCTTTAAAAAACAGTACGTCTTCCTTCTCTGCCCTTTTTTTTTTCTTTACCAGAAAACAAAAGAAAGGGGCAGATACCTCTACCATAACATCCTGACAAAATACTAAAGTGACATGCTGTGCAGGTGTGAGGTGGATATACATTTTGAGAACTTCCTTCTAAGCATGCAATATCTTTCATAGATTTTGACACGCTACATATGCCACAAATCTAATAGGATGACTCGGACAAAACTGCAACGTGTGCGAAGTTAGGGATTTTGAGAAACAAGGAGCTGTTTGATTTTTACTCCCATTTTGACTACTAGATGCTGGTTTTCTGACTATGATTGTACACTAGGCTCTGCTGACCAGGCCCAGGGAGTGTGCTCCGATTAAAAGTGTATGGTAATTAGCTATAACTACAAATCTTACTGACATCCTCTCTGTACGTCCCCAGAAAGTGGTAGGGCTTGTAGGTCTAGAGGCCTAGTTGATTTAATGTACTGAGGTATGCAGTGTTGTTGTGCATGCTGTACTTTTCGAGGCTGTTTTTAATTTTAAATTATGTGAAAATATGACTATTCAAAAAAAAGTACTAAACCAGTTTCAAAATACCTTGGTTGTATATATAAGTCACATGTAAGATCCCCCCAGATCCCCCAGTGTTAAAGTGCCTTGTAACTATGAGGAAAGATATGATAAAATAAGTTGTATGTGTCCTGGAAAGGGAATACAATGCCAATTAAATGTTTTGCCAATGAGTCGCAATGACTTCATAGCTTAACATCGGAAAATGTTATTAAAGTGTAACTATTGAAAGAAAGGAGGTATATTGATGCTTCGAAGTATTGAAATTTATTCTAACTTTCACAGAAGATACGTTATTGGATTTTCCTTTTCAGTAAGCCAAAATCCAGCCTTCCAGGGGCTCCCTCCTGGTTTGCCAGGCTGAACAAAGCATTGTTAATGAGTTGTGTTGTGGCCTGCATTGAGACAAAGAATTTTCTGTGAGAGGAGAACTGCAAGCTGCAGAACATTAGGCAGGAAGCGTTGTAGTAATCTTCAAAAATATAAATGACAGCCTCACCCCTAAATCATTCACGCCCAGTCAAATAGGAGCCCCACAAAATTGATTAGTAAGGGGACTGGAAGGGGAGAGTTAGGAAGCCATAGTCTCACCAGTGGGTTGGCTTAGCCAGATCCAACTGTTCTGGAGAGAGTTTCTCTATTTTGTATATTAGAAGTATATTGATTTCTGGGTCAAGAATATGCCACACTTTAGAGGAAGTGATCATATTCCACCTTGTGGTACCCTGCATCACATTGGTAGGTGTGCCCTGCTGCTTTTAAACCCAGAACTGTGAATACATTTGGGAGTGTTGTCCAGCAACTCAAATCTGTTGCCTAAAACAAAAAAAGAGAAAAAGGACTGGCTTGCTTGGACCCTGATCTGTACCCAAAGCATTGCATTCTGAAGAGCTGCACCTGCTGCACATTCTGATACTGCAGCACTCGTTCATTCATAGATCCAGATGCATTTTTAATAATAGTAGATGAGGTGACACCTTTGTTGTAACCACCAGCCAAAGGGTTGGGTGACTTCTGAATACGCACTGACCAATGTGTAAGGCGGATGCTGGATAACCAGTCAGGAATGCGCCTAGGGAACTGAACAGATACTTCTTACTCAACTTAAACAAGCACGTTCTGTAAGCAGCTCCTCCTATGACTGAAATGGAGGCAGTTTGGCTACTAATTGCCCTGGTTTCAAGTACTATATTTCATCATGATCAAATTGAAAATAACCATAGATTTGCAGGCTTTCCCCTTGTAAAATTGAGTTTCAGAAGTTCCTCAGCCTTCTCTACCTGCCCTTCATATGAGAGCATGATTTGCATACTTTATACCTTGACTTTTTGCCAAAATGCCCGAGCCATTATTATTTTTCTGAGAGTCGTTTCACATCTCATTGATAGGAAAGCCTGATGGGGATGGCGCGACTGGATATGCTAATGCTAATTAGTTCACTGGAGTTTCAAGCATGTAAAGTGGAAGTTTTGACCCAGTACCTTTCCTGTCTTTTTTTGTAAAATCCAACTTCACCAATTCAATGGATATTTACTGACTTGTGTTTTCTTCTTCTCATAGAAATCACTGCAGTCCTAAACCATGGAACTAGCATTTTGGGGATTGTTACTGTAGGATAATACCACCGTTAAATTCTTATATCTTCCTCTTTTTTAATTATATTTGCGCTAACAGGTAGTTAAAACGGCATACTTAGAGTTAATTAATGTTTCAAAGCAGAGTTCCTACCTATCAATGAGGTATATTTTGGTGTATTCCCATGGATGTTTAAAGCCACCTGCAGTCAGGCTACACATGTAGGCCTGAAGCCATGTTTTACTTGTTAGCCTAGTGATTAGCAACATATCTGTTTCACTCCTCCTGTGATATTTAACTTCAATGTCACTGGTGGATCCTGCACCATATACTGTGCTCTTTCTGAGAAGCTAACAATATTCACATTTGGAATAGCTGATGTGACTATGTTTTAGGGAGTCAAACTGCATGAACTGAGATCCATTCAGCAGTGCCCCAGTGCGCAGAGTAAAAAAAAGGATATAAAAGTCAGCAAAAATAGGGGTTACCACCCAGTTGGAAGAGGCACAGTGAGTTTGTACAAGGCTGTGAGGAAGACCTTGAGAGTTAAAATGTGTTGCCTCCTAATTCCCGCTTCTAAGTAGCCCTTGATATTGTCATTAGCTCATCAACTCTGCACCATTTTTTTGTCCAAGTCTTTATCCATTGCTAAGATGCACACCGTACTCTGCTGTGGTTGATCACATTATACTGTTTGCTATCCTTAAAACCTGTTCAATGATCATCAATATAACCAAGTGCATCATAACTTATCTCTAATCCTAAAATATCAGTAGGCTGAATAAATTGCAAGGTGAGCAAAATAATGATGGATTAAACCCAGATCTGTACTGGGGTGAATGTTTTGCCAATGTGCAACATTTTGTCCATCATCTTGTGTGTTTTTACTGTTTGCCCTATGTGGGAAGGGTATGCCCACACGTTGGTCCCGTGCTCACTACGTCACTGGAGTCAAGTTATCCTGGCTGATGACGTATGATAGCCAGAAACTGGTCCTAGGATGCTTCATTCCGGTCCAGGGAAGACATGGCTTCGCAGTTCGGGCTAGACTGTTCCCATGGGGCACAGTGTCAAGGCTGATTTGCATATGGCCATGTCTGAACTGAGGTGGTGTGGTGAGCAAAATAATAATGGATTAAACCCAGATCTGTGATGGGGGTGAATGTTTTGCCAATGTGCAACATTCCGTCCATCATCTTGTGTGTTTTTTCTGTTTGCCCTATGTGGGAAGCATATGCCCAGACGTGGGTCCTAGGCTCACTATTCCACTGGAGTCAAGCTATCCTGGCTGATGATGGCTGATAGCCAGAAACCGGTCCTAGTATGCTTGATTCCGGTCCAGGGAACACATGGATTGGCAGTTCGTGCAGGACTGTTCCCTTGAGGCACAGGGTAAAGGCTGATTTGCCTATGTCCATGTCTGAACTGGGGTGGCGTGGTGAGCAAATTAAGAATGGATTAAACCCAGATCTGTGACTGGGGGTGAATGTTTTGCTAATATGCAACATTCCGCCCATCATCTTGTGTGTTTTACAATATAAACTACAACATTCCTCCCACTCAAATAAACCTTGATCTTTCCAGTTAACCAACATTTCATTGCATCTTGAATAAGATGACTGTACCTCTGATTTATTACTTAGCATATAACATAGAGGAACAATCATTTAATTGGCGATGTCCTTCACTCAAGTAGTCTACTTTCACCCAAACCACAACATTTCCACCTTTGTCTGAACATCTAATAACTATAGAGGTATAATTTTTCAAACTTTCGATTGCTCTTAAATGTTCATCTGTTAAATTTTTCCTTGCGCTTCCATTTCTTTTATATCTCATCTTTTCAGATCCGAAACCACACTTTTCTCAAACACTTCCAATGCACTATGTATGTTTGGTATAAATGTAGATTTGGGTTTAACGTTACTGAAACCCAATGTATCCACAGGTATTTGTAATGTACAAATAGACCCCTGGGGGACTCTTCAGGTGGTAGGTTTAGGGTCGGAGAGCAAAGGGCGGAGCCTGACCCGCTGCGTTCTGCCGGAGAGAAAGGAGCAGATCCATTTGAGGGCCTTGTCTTGGATCCCTGCATTGTGGAGTCTGCATATTAGTGTGCGGTGCAGGACTGTGTCGAACGCCGCCCAGAGATCGAGGAGGATGAGGGCTGCTGTTTCTCCTTTGTCCAGTAGGGTGCGTATGTTGGCTGTTGCAGCGAGGAGGGCGGTTTCCGTACTGTGTTTTTTTGAGAACTCGGATAGGGAGGATGCTGTGCTCTTCGATGGATGTGGCGAGTTGGCTGTTCGCTCTGCTCCATCCTGCATGCTCTTATCCAAAGCATGAGCAAATTCAACAGATTTAGTTATGAGTTGAGAAATAGTCATCAGCATTCTGATTCTTCAATGACAGCCCGCAGCGCTAAACTGATCCCTGTTCATTTATATGCATCACTATTGTGTAACCTAACACAATGATGTAAATAAAATCTATATACAGTTATACATAAGTTCTCCGTTGAAACTACAATCAACAACACCACATTGTAAAATTAGACTGGATTTCAACTTAACTTTGCTTTCTACTCGGTACATAAGTACAGCCCTCAATTACTTCATTGCTTGTGTGAACTCTCCCATTGTGTTTTGAAAAGGCTTATTTCTTGCTGAACTGAAGCAAAAATAAGTTGGCAGCGTGGGCCCAAATGTAAATAAGATTTTCATCTTTATAAAAGAATACATCCTTCCATCCTTAGATCTATTGACTTTGTTGAGCACGCCCTCACATCAAACTCAGATAAGGAACTCCTTGTTGGACCATAATCGAAACACAGATTTGTTGCCCTGTCAAAATAAAAAAACTCAGAGTTATCATTTGATTCTTGTGTCTTTAGAGCTCAAGTATGTCTAACATGCTTTAAAACCACAAATAAAAAAGAAATACTTAATATTCAGGTTTTTCTACATCTCATTACTACAGAGGTTTGACGGATCATTGACATCTCGAGGAGCTGAACATCAGTATTATTGACTCTGTGGGTATAAGGAAAAACACTAAAGCATATAATTTGTCTCTGGCCAAAACTATTTCATCTACACAGGAAGTATTTATGTGACTCTTTTAATTCTGCTAATGTCTGAGCGACTGATGAGTCCATAAGAACCTGTTTTGCTCTACATACTGATGCCTTTGTATCCAAGTTTGTCAAATTTTTGGATTTAGTTTTAACCAGATAAATTAATCTGTAATGTAATGTAAGTAAGCTTTTATAGAGCGCAGCTATCACTCCAAGGAGCATCTTGGCACTGTAGCCCGTAACCTAGGATGGGAATAGGCTGGAAAAAACTACTCACACATCAGTCCCATCTTTGCCTGTATCCTTATGTTTATACCAGAGTCATACATGCTGTATCCGGGAGGTTGAAGATCCAAGTCTTCAGGGCCTTACTAAATTGGTTGGGTGGAAGCTTATTCCAAACCCTGGCACCCAGTACACCGAGAGATTTTCCACCATTCGTGGATAACCTGAACTTGGGGATCAGCAGCAGGTTCATGTTAGAGGACCTGAGGGTATGAGACGGTACATAACGTCTGAACCGGGTTAGAAAATACTTGGGTCCTTGCTGGTGGTATGCTCTGAAAGTGATGACCAAGATTTTGAACAGTACACGTTTGTGGATAGGCAGCCAGTGCAAGGTCCTAAGCACAGCCGAGGCAGATGACCTCCTTGGCCAGTTCAGGACCAGACCGGCTGCAACGTTCTGGACCATCTGTAGCCTATGCAGGACTGATCTATTTAATCGTGCATATAGGCTGTTACAGTAGTTTGGACGAGATGTTATAAGCGCTACCGCCACCGTCTTCCTGGCTGCCAGTGGAAGAAAATCAAAGAATTTTCGGAGTCCTCTGATGATAGTGAAACAGGACCCTGCCACAGCCCCTGCTTGTTGCTTAAATGATAATGCTTCGTCAAACCTAATCCGCAGATTGCGGACCGTATCGATAGTGTTTGGGGGGGATCTCCGCGTCTAGCGGCCACTATAATCTGGGGGAAAAAGGGTTTTGAGGCCCGAATGGTAGAATTTCGGTTTTTCCCGTGTTACATTTGAGATGATTTTTCCTCATCCAATCGAAGGTGGCGGTGAGGCAATCTCTAAGATTTTCCTCTGCCTTCACCATTTCACCATCTAGTACTAGGATGAGCTGAGTATCATCAGCACACGATATGGTGCTGATGTGGAAAGATGTAATCAGCTCGATCAGGGGGGTCATGTACAAATTGAACAGTACAGGCACCCCTGTTGGCATTGCTTTTTCTTCAGAGCAATACTCTCCCAGCACTGGGACTTGCCTCCTATGGCTGAGGAAATTCTTTAGCCAATCAAGCACTGTCCCTGCTACCCCTGATGTTGCTAGGTGGCCGATCAGTACGGAGTGTGACTCCGTATCGAACGCCGCCGATAGATCAAGTAGAATACGGACAGCCTCCTTCCTTTGATCCATGGCAGTCCTCAAAGTCTCTACAGTATACAGAAGGGCAGATTCCGTAGAGTGCGACGCACTAAACCCAGATTGATTAGGGTGCAGAATATCCTCATCCTCTAAAAACTTTGTCAGTTGTTTATTCACGGCTGGGTCAGATTTTAAGATGTTGCTGTTTTAACCCCAGCTGAGCCTTGGCTATTTTTTAATCATTGTTTTGATCTTCTCTATCATTTCTTACTGTCCCATTATTGTAACTGTTTTATTTATAAACAATAAAAGTTATTTCATTCATTAATTTACTCACTCCAGAAATCTGTGTTAGATTTCATGGTCAAATATTTGAATCTTGGCGTGTTCACTCTGCCTTTCATCCTTCCTAGGTCAATACATGGGTGTACACATGCAACAAGCCTGGAGCCTCTTATCTTAGTTCTTCAGAAGTGGATCTTATTTCAAAAGGTGGACTGGTGGTAAGCACTCCCAATCCATTCTAAAAGTGGCTGATACTCTAGTAGTGAGACTCAATCACACCCAAGGTATGCACACAAGGACGTCCAAATAGGATCACATCCAGGAGGATTGAATGGAATTAACACATTCCTCACAGTCACAATAATAATAAAAACAGAACTATCAGATCTAAATACAATACAATTAATGTTAAAATAATGTCAGGGTGGTACAACCTTTAACTTATGTGTAATAGTGCATGCAATAACTCACAGGTAATTCTAATACAATCAATACAACTTTAATTATCAGTATTGTGCAATGTGTAGTAATAAGGACACGCTGGTAAGTTATAGTTCAAGTAGGTTTATTCAGGTGAGCAAAAAGTTAGCATAAAGTCTCATCGGGTATTGTAGGGCAGCTGGTTGGTCAACATCAAGAGCCCCACCAGGAGCAGCCTGTCAGCTGCTCAGCCCCTCTCACCAACTGGCATCACTTATCCAGTCACACAGCCATTCCACACAGCCCACACTCCACCATTCCTCTCAGAACACTCACACAGGCTAAGCAGCTAGGGACAGAATAACATAGGAGAAAACCCATAACATCAGAATACTACATTGACTCTTCCCTATCGAACAGAAGAATAACAAAATCAATGTATTAAACTATAAACATAAAATTACAGCAATAGTAAATAGTCCACAACCCAGGGATGAAGGAAACACCGCCCGCATAATACAGTGGAAATTAACTATTTAAATCAGATGCAAAAGCCCAGACCCAGGGATGACGAAAACACAGCATCATACAAGGGTAACAAACTAAAGACAAGAAGGAAAGATGGCTACAGAATGCCCATCCCCCTCCTCTAATAAGCAAAATTAAATGTCAAGATGTAAGTTCTTCATATAAGGAGACTAGTCATGTTGACCAAAGGGACTAAAACCCAATCCTGCCCCCAGCTAAAATAAGGGACAACAATGTTACATAATGTGCTCTCCATATAAGGAGAGAAGTCATGTGGACTAAAGACACTAAACCCAGTGTCCTGCCCTCACCATTAACAAGGGACAACCTGTGAAACCTGTGAAAACGAATATGCTCTCCATGTGAGTAGACACACAGGGGCTACCCCTGCAACAAACAAATAAATTACGGCACAAGGTGTCTTATGCATGCATGGAACCCAACCCTGCATCTAAATTGATTGTGCGGCACAAGGTGTCTTAGGCACGCAAGGAAAGTTTCTCCTTGCAACAACAAAACCCCGTAAGATAACCCTAATGTAAGGGTACAGTATCTTATCCATAAAACCTCCCCCATGTAGGGGTCATAGACTGCGAAAAACAACATGGTCTGTTACCCAAAGTCATCTACCCACAAAACACATTGGCCACCCATATGTAAACAAACGTTATCCGTGGTATCACGACACACGAAAACATCATTTGTAACTATGCAAAAACATTTCAAATAGTAGTGCATTAATAAACTGTGACCCACACCAGTGAGCAATCTCTCACCAGAGCAAATATGCAAAAAACACCCCAAAAAGAATTAACACTAGAGCTTTACCTAAATGCACCACAACTCTAATGTGCTAGAACAAGTTCTCTAAAATGTGCTCTAAAACTAAACTTTCTTCACATGTAGACACCTGAAACATCCATTAGTGGTACAGGGCTGTATGTATGTCTCCAGAAAACATCAGTTCCATTGTATATTTGTGTGAAGGGAGAAGTATCTTTTATCAGAAACTTCTCCTTAGCCTGAAGTCTTCCTCAGTAGCAGCCTGTTCTCCCCAGGCAGCAATGCTTCCTCCCACTTGTAGGGCACCTGTGTGCCCAGCGGGAGCCAGAGTTATGGGTCTCCCCCAATGACCAGTACACAGAGGTTTCAGAGATCCTCTCCCTTTTAAGGTACACAGCACATCCACCCCTCTACTGTCCTGCAAAGGAACCGGGTAAAACATTGCTACTGACCCACAAAACATAGATGCATAGAGCCAGTGTTGAGTGTCCCACCACTCCAACATGGGATCATCTATGAAGAGAATGTCTGTCCTTGGCATCTTGAGATTTCAGTGCCTCTCAAAATGTCTTCTTTGAGTGGGGGCATTCAAGGGAAGTAGGAAACTTCCAGACAGTTGGCACCTTTGCCCAATCCAAAACTGTTCCACCACCACTCTCTGATCCCTGATACAAAGCATTTTAGGACTTGAGTCAATACAGTAACTTCTATTGCTGACTCATCGGCTCCAAATGGCAATACAAATGTATTCCTATCCAAGGGGAATCCCTGTAAAAAATAGAAGCTTACTTCTGGATTCTCCCCTATTGGTTTTGGAGGTAGTGCATGCACATGTTTCTCAGGTAGTTTGAATGCAATTAAACTATTCAGGTTTTGCTTCTGCTCCCTTCCACTCCAGACTGACCTTTTTGGTGGGATAGGTTTTGATCTACCCCCTAGCCAGAAGATTAATTTACTTGACTCAACAGGGTGCTTAAAGGCCTTTATCTAATTAAGAGCTGACTCCGTGAAATATGACCAAAACCGAAAATACAGGTATGAGTTTGAAATATGGCAAAATTAATAATATATTTCCACTCAGGTCTGCTGTTTACTTGTAGAAAGAGACATTAACCTATTCAGTAAGTTCAGCCTATGTGCAATCTTATTTTAGTCAGCTTTCACCTACAGCTTGTATAGAGTAAAATTCTACAAACATACAGTAAAGCACTACAGACTGACAGTAGTAAATAATAAATTGTGACATTTATTTTCAACTTCCTGATTAAATTATAAAGCCTGCTCAGACCATAAGAAATTAATTAAAGGCCCCTTCTTTAACAGGCTTCTTATTTGCAGATACTAGGCTTAAGGGCTGATTTTGACTTTGTACGGTACAACGCCAACCCGCAGCGCAGTATGGAGAACGCTGCCCTGCTGGCATAATCCAGACTGCAGCATTATCACATTCCTGCAGGGCCGTGCATTCCATTTGGTACCAAGATGTGGCTCTAGGAGAGAACCTGCAGCATGCCAGCCATACTGTGGTGGCTTCAGTCATTCTGGCGCACTGTTGCCTTGCACCATTTTGTGCAAGGAAAACAATGCGCGCACCAACCTGACGTCAGAGGCCACCAGCTTGGCACCAGCCATGACACATAAGGGTGTTTTCGTCATAGAGCCCTGTGTTATGGGCCCAGTACCTGCCTTTCTGCAGACCTTTTCATGGTGGTGACCCCGCCTTGAAAAGTTTGGCTGTAAGGAATGTCGTATGAGGATGGCAGTGCAGAAGGAGGGAGGCCTCCATTGGCCACCTCTGCCTCTCCCACTCCAAGAGCAGGAATAATGCTGAAGCTGTAGTCTGGAGGAGGTGTCCCCACCCGCATCATAATCTGGCAGTCGGACCTCTAGGTATGAGGGCGGGTGGCCACCAAAAAGCAATGGCAGTTCCAAGACTGCTATGGTCGTAATCAGGTCTTTAGAGTTAGATAGCTGTTTTACTCACTCAACCTGCAGACAGCTGTATAGGCTTGCAGACATGATCATGAGTAATCAACCTAGAGCCTCTTACCCCAGCTGTGCAATAGAAGATGGAAGAACACATTTTAATATACATGCACTGGTAGATACCTGTCAATTACTTAAAGTGTCTATTTGTGGCTAAGAACCTTGAGAAACAACAAATTGAATTGAAACTGAATTGATTGAATGTTTTCTGTTGATGTCATATGTTGTATATGCTTACTTCTATGGGGTTTCAGTGTGGGTGGCTTGGGACTTGTGGAGAAAACTAGAGAACAAACAATTAGATGCATACGTTTACAAGTGTAGCTAGCATTCACAAAGGACATAGAATGGCTTATGAGTAGTGTACTGTTGTTGGAGAGTAGGAACAATTTAAGATTCTAGAATTCACACGCTACGGTTAGCTTCTTAGAATGATTTATTTTTGGAAAACAGCCTTCTTATTATAAGAAATCTCCTTCATTTCATCCTCATTAAGATAGGGAAATACAATATAAGGGAATCTATCAAAAGTGCTTTAATCTCTAGGTGTATTAACTCCAAATTATTTGGATCAGACAATGTAGTCCCAAGTCCAAAGAGGTAAAAACAAACTTTTCAGAGAAAAGGATAACTAGCAGGAGCCTTTTCCTCGTTCCATAATGATTAATACCCTAGTGGAGGGGAGAGTTAGGAATCAGGCACACCTGCCATAGAGTATGTAATGTATAGGTAATACATGCATAGAGGCCTGCTTCAGACCCCAAAATAGGTATAAACACACACATATTGTTATGGCATTTTACTATAAGATTACTTTGTATACAGTAGTCATCTATAAATCATGTGCATTAGCCTGTGATTGCAAGTATCACAAACACTTCACCAATAATTCTAAAAAAAATAGTCAAAGTTCAAGTAAGACTGAACTATATTTCATCACACATTCCTATGCTATTTGTTATATCTATGTTAAACTCCACCATCTAACAGCAAGGCTAGGCAATATTAATGTACCAAATTCTGAAGGTATTTCTCCAATGAACTTCTAGCACCAAATCCATTAAGTACCTCCGTAGCCACTGATGTTAAACATGCTTCTATGTAACATAGTACCTGTAAGCTATGGATGGGTGAAAAAATTGCCTTACTTCAGTCAGAAAAAGGTATAGATTCATGAATGTCTTAAAAGGGCCTACTTGAACATGAGATCCTTGGTAAAACACAGTGTTGAAATATTTGATTTTTTGTGCTCAGCTGAAGTAGACCTGGAGTTGTTAACAGAGAACAAGTTGCCCAATAAATCTTCTCTGCATTTAATAACTGCAGTTCCAGAGAAATATTGTGTAATCAACCTTAATAGACTAGCAAACACAGTAGCTATCATTATCAAGCATGGTTTATATATTGCCACCTTATCATTTAATCCTATTGCAGATGCATCTATGCTTTCTTAAAATTTGAACGTAATTAAAAGCTCACTTACAATATTATATGTGTGATTTTCCATTACAATTTCAAGAAGTGGTCTGCTCATTCTTGATTAACCATTCAAATCTAATTTGAACATTGGACTGTTGTGTGCTCCATTGAAAACAATTCTTTTGTGAAACAACAACGGTCCATGCAAAAGAATTATATGCAAAGCAATGAATATAGACTGAATCAGTTCTATATTTGGGGAGACATGTCCAGCCGGACAGAGGTCTTCAATTTTTTACTCAATTGAAATATTTCATACACAGGAATACCTTCAACAAATCACCAGTGTGGGGCACAAGCCTGTACCCAAACACAGTCAGATCAGTACAAAAGGTAAACAGAGGAAAAGAGCAGGGCTTTTCAAGGCAAAAGCAGCAATTTCAGTAAAGTATTGAGTGTACAGAAATATCAGTTAAACACCATTACATATAACATATAAATCAAGCATTTACATATGGTGTACAATGAGTCGACGGCGTTTCGGTCCCACTACTTAGTCATGGGGACCATCATCAGGAAATTTATATTTGCCTTTAACATTATAAGCCTCTAATGCCTAGAGAAGGGAGGGAAAGAGAAAGTATATATACATTTAATTTATGAACATTTAAAGCATATTATTGGCATATTTCCAAGTGACTTGAGTGAATGGTGAACCTGTTTTCTGTGAAGTTGCAGATCGGGGTGTAGACCGCGTATGCTAGTGATAGGGTGGGAGAGTGATTTAAAATAAGTGGGGGAGCTGGGCCAGGCAGTGTACATCTGTGTTTGAGATACCTCTTTAGTTTAAAAACCGACAGTTTTGGCGGCGCATTCATGACATAGTTTAAAAAGCAAACCGTGCAGAAGGTGAATCATTCGGATTTAGCGGAGTGGTGTGTACAGCGGGTTCACGTTGGGCAAGTCCGAGTATGAGGTGATAATTACACTAGACTGCATGCGGCATGGAGATTCAAGGCGCAGTGGAGGAGTACGCATACGGTGTGACAAGGAACATTTATACTAAACATTTGGCGGGATTCCGAAATATACGTGCTAGTAGACACGGCGCAGTGGGGGAAGAGTGAGGGATTGCTTACCGGGGGGGGGGGAAGGAAAAAGGTTACCCCGATCGGCACGGGCAAGGGCTAAGAAATTGATAGCCTGGGGAAGCAGCCCTGTAAGTCAAGGAGGACTAAATTAGAGCATTCGGGGAACAAAAAGGGTTCACAAGGGTTAGAAGCGGGCGCAGTGGGGCTCTTACCAGAATCGGGCGCTATTTAGGTGGGCCACGCTTCATTGATTAAAATCCGCGGTATCAGGAGACGACCTGCAGGGAAAACAGGTCATTTAGGTTTTACAGCGTAGTGGAGGGTCGGGAGGGAGAGAGCCACACATCGCTAGACTTACCGGTTCAGTCGGTAGTGGAATTTGTTTCCTGGTTTCCTCGAGGGGAGTGCTGGGGGAGGGAATTTGAAGGACTGGAAGGATTCTGATTGACTGGTAGAAACATGGGTGTTACAGAATCCTGGGGCATAGAAATAGACAAGGGTTTCAGTGCGACGGCCATATTGGAGTGGTAGGGTTCTGATTGGCTGGTAGAAACATGGGTGTTACAGCATCCTGGGGCATAGAAATAGACAAGGGTTTCAGTGCGGCGGCCATATTGGAGTGGTAGGGTTAGGGGAGGGAAAAGGAAGTGAAATAAAAGGTGGTGCATTGGTGCAAGTGATTATTACCCGGCGACAGTGAGCAAGAATTTTAAGGTTAATTCACAATAATTCTTAAAAGCATTACAGAAAACATTAAAGAAAACTTCTGATCAAGCAGATCCACAAGGCAGCAGAGAAGTCCAAAGCAGAGAACTTAGGAAGGGTCCTCAATTGTTCAGTGGGTTAGAGCTTAGAGGAGGGCAGTCCAATCCTCTTGACTCGTGTCTGGTTGCGGTTCTGTTCTAGAACCTCTAGGACACTACGTTATTTCTTTCTAAAAGATTTTGTGCCCGAAACAAGTGTTTCATTCGAGATAGCATGCACATGATCAACCTGATTGAAAACCATCCCTTCGATCATGAAAAGGAGACTTTATGTACCCTGGATGTAGAGGTTCTCTATATAAATATACCTCAGAGAGACTCGCTCCTAGTCATGGAAACAATACTTAACACTAGACCACGCCCACATATAGTACCCACTTTATTAATAATACAACTCCTTGAGATTTGTCCTACCCAAAACTTCTTTATGTTTGACACCCAGTATTACCAGCAGGTCCATGGCACATCCATGGGCGCAATTTTTGCTCCTACCCTAGCGATCCTGTACATGGACTGGCTAAAATGTAACACAATTCTTACAGACAGCAACCCGTTCCATCTGGGCATTCTAACATGGAAACGGTACATTGACGATATTTTCCTCATTTGGGGTGGCTCGCCAGATGCTTTTCCGGCCCTCCTGCATTGGCTCAATAACAACTGTAATGGTCTTACATTCACCATTACCCATAGCAAAACCCATATCCCATTTCTTGATTTAACTATCCAACACAAGGATGGGTTACTCTACACATCCTCACATCTTGTTTCGTAAACCCACCGAGAGAAATACGCTACTTAGTTATGGTAGCTGTCATCCCAGGGCCCTGAGAGACAGTTTACCATACTTCCAATTCCTAAGACTTAGGAGAAACTGCTACCAAAAAGAAGACTATTTTGCTGAGGCCAACATCCTCTCTACTAAACTAAGAACTAGGGGCTACCCAAGACGCTTAGTTAAAAACTCAATTAAAAGGGCTTGGTACTGCCCTCGTGAGACCCTATTGGAAACTAAACGCAAACAAACAACTGACAAAGTGGTCTGTGTCACTACCTTTTCCACTGTCTCCAACCAAGTCAAACAAAGTATTAAAAAAAACTGGCACATACTAAACTCTGGACTACTGCAGTGGGAATTCCCCCTATTTGCTTTCAAAAAAAGCAAAAACCTCAAGGACCAATTAGTTAGGGCAACCCTTCCATCCTCAACCACAGTGAACACCACGCTTAATGATCACTGGTCACTCTCACCTCTCCGAGGTCATTCTAAGTGTGGTTCTTGTGTCGTGTGTGATTTTTCCATTGACTGTAAGGAGTTTGTATTCAGAGATGTGAAGAATGAACTTAAGACCTTTACTAACTGCAATAGTTGTAACATTATCTATGCAATCTTTTGTCCTTGTGATTTAATTTACGTGGGACAAACCAAGCAAAAAATCAAACTGCGAATCTCCCAACATCGGAGCCGGATTAGAATTGGTACAGCAAATGCTCCCCTGGTCGAATATTTCTCCAACAAAGGTCATACGGAAAATGACATACGTTGGACTGTAATCAGCCAAGTGATCATACCACCAAGAGGTGGTGACCTGACGCGGATGCTCAATAAGGAAGTGCTTAAATGGATAATAAAAACGGACAGTCTAAACACTGGACTAAACCTTCAAGAGGATTGGACTGCCCTCCTCTAAGCTCTAACCCACTGAACAATTGAGGACCCTTCCTAAGTTATCTGCTTTGGACTTCTCTGTTGCCTTGTGGATCTGCTTGATCAGACGTTTTCTTTAATGTTTTCTGTAATGCTTTTAAGAATTATTGTGAATTAACCTTAAAATTCTTGCTCACTGTCGCCGGGTAATAATCACTTGCACCAATGCACCACCTTTTATTTCACTTCCTTTTCCCTCCCCTAACCCTACCACTCCAATATGGCCGCCGCACTGAAACCCTTGTCTATTTCTATGCCCCAGGATTCTGTAACACCCATGTTTCTACCAGCCAATCAGAACCCTACCACTCCAATATGGCCGTCGCACTGAAACCCTTGTCTATTTCTATGCTCCGGGATTCTGTAACACCCATGTTTCTACCAGCCAATCAGAATCCTTCCAGTCCTTCAAATTCACTCCCCCAGCACTCCCCTCGAGGAAACCAGGAAACAGATTCCACTACCGACTGAACCAGTAAGTCTAGCGATGTGTAGCTCTCTCCCTCCCGACTCTCCACCACGCTGTAATCCCTAAATTACCTGTTTTCCCTGCAGGTCTTCTCCTGGTACCGCGGATTTTAATCAATGAAGCGCGGCCCACCTCAATAGCGCCCGATTCTGGTAAGAGCCCCACTGCGCCTGCTTCTAACCCTAGTGAACCCTTTTTTGTTCCCCGTTTGCTCTAATTTTGTCCTCCTTGACTTACAGGGCTGCTTCCCCAGGCTATCAATTTCTTAGCCCTTGCCCGTGCCAATCGGGGTAACCTTTTTCCTCCCCCCCCCAGTAAGCAATCCCTCACTCTTCCCCCACTGCGCCGTGTCTACTAGCACGTATATTTCGGAATCCCGCTGAATGTTTAGTATAAATGTTCCTTGTAACACCGTATGCGTACTCCTCCACTGCGCCTTGAATCTCCATGCCGCATGCAGTCTAGTGCAATTATCACCTCATACTCGGACTTGCCCAACATGAACCCGCTGTACACACCACTCCGCTAAATCCGAATGATTCACCTTCTGCACGGTTTGCTTTTTAAACTATGTCATGAATGCACCGCCAAAACTGCTGGTTTTTAAACTAAAGAGGTATCTCTAACACAGATGTACACTGCCTGGCCTAGCTCCCCCACTTATTTTTTTTTTTTTGGGTGTTCAAAACTGCTTTATTGCATAGGAGGAAATACATTACACAGCTTCTTGCGCCTACAACCCAGAGGCCGGCAGCGTAGCAAGTAAAGAAAACACAGCCTCGTGGCCGGCATCCCGGAGGCCCGGCGGCATGTCCTAGGATCAGGTAATAGTAGTGGCACAACCAGCGTTACTATGCATCTGAGGATAGACTGCAGCAGAACAGTGTTTTCAGTTATTGTTCATTTTTCATTAAGATTGAAAGAACTTCCCAATATTCAAAAAACTAAGAGGCGCTACATACATGCTCGGAAATAAGGGTACGGTACAGTAGCATAGTTAGGCAAGCCTGTGCTCATCACAATAGCCAAGGAACAGGAGCCCTGGTGGCACAGTATCAGCTGCCCCACTTATTTTAAATCACTCTCCGACCCTATCACTAGCATACACGGTCTACACCCCGATCTGCAACTTCACAGAAAACAGGTTCATCATTCACTCAAGTCACTTGGAAATATGCCAATAATATGCTTTAAATGTTCATAAATTAAATGTATATATACTTTCTCTTTCCCTCCCTTCTCTAGGCATTAGAGGCTTATAATGTTAAAGGCAAATATAAATGTCCTAATGATGGTCCCCATGACTAAGTAGTGGGACCGAAACGCCGTCGACTCATTGTACACCATATACAAATGCTTGATTTATATGTTATATGTAATGGTGTTTAACTGATATTTCTGTACACTCAATACTTTACAGAAATCGCTGCTTTTGCCTTGAAAAGCCCTGCTCTTTTCCTTTGTTTACCTTTTGTACTGATCTGACTGTGTTTGGGTACAGGCTTGTGCCCCACACTGGTGATTTGTTGAAGGTATTCCTGTGTATGAAATATTTCAATTGAGTAAAAAATTGAAGACCTCTCTCCGGCTGGACATGTCGCCCCAAATATAGAACTGATTCAGTCTATATTCATTGCTTTGCATATAATTCTTTTGCATGGACCGTTGTTGTTTCACAAAATATGCTCTCCGAGGTCCGATGCTAATTCACTTGGGGCCCCTTGTTGTCCTTAACATACCATTGAAAACAATAGCATTTCTTGGGCTTCTCAGGGACGGTAGAAGGCCAGTGCTCCAACAGCCAAATGTTTCCTCACAGCTGTTGCTGTGAACAAGTGGCCTCATGGAGCCCAAGGGGATTTCAATCCCCTCTGGTACTGTGAGGCTTTTGTTTTTACAAATTAGAACATTCTGCCCTCTAGAGGCAGAATGTCCTAATAGCCTTAGAGCCCTCCTAGTGGGCTCTACCGGCAATTAAAGACGCACTCCCAAGTTAAAAGCCCTCGCCTTTGGCTCGGACCTTAAATGCTGAAGCAGACATTTAGTGGCCAGTAGAGCCCGCTACGGCAGGCTTTAAAACTGTATGAGAATCCGTGATGTCGTTTTGCTATGTGTGGGATATGATCATTTATTGTTACATTTGATCTTGCTAAATTGGAGCCATTTCAAAACAGTCATATTGTATTCTAAATCACTTGCAAATGGTGGAAGGTCAACTCAAAAAGCTAATTAGCAACATTAGAATACACCAAACTGAGACTGACCATGTCTTCAGGTAAGGTTGAGAAAGAGTTAACTGTCCTGGATTAAGGAAGCAGGTAATTAAAATTCCCCCAAGAAGAGATGCAGATTAACCTGCTTGGGCCTCATGGTTCACTCAAGAAGTTCTTGATGCCAAACTGAAATTAAACACCCTGAGAGCCCATGGCAGCTGTATTATAAAGCTTCTAGTAAAACTAAGTTGAAACAAGTTTTTAAAAATCATCTATGAAAATTAAAACTACATATTATTCCAATAAGGTCTGTGAAGCCTACAGTACTCAAAAAGTGATTTATAAAAATGAACTGCAAATTATATTTTGGAGGTAGAGTGCCTTAAAACAAAAACACTTGCAGGAACTGTGTAATGTACTTTATTTTTTATTTAAAAGAGAAATTCAATTAAAGAAAGTCTTGAAAAGAGCTTAATACTGTAACCAACTCCATTAAGAATGAAATGAATCAAGTTAGGATTTTGTGCAGCTGGTTATGAGTTATTTTAAAGATAATGAGGACGGTGAAGTCGGTGTCTCTACTTGACCATTGCCCTCTGGAAGTTATGGAAAGAATATGTGCCGGTGCTTTCTGGTGCTTAGCACCAACACTTAATTATCAGGGCCTGGTCTACACGAATCTGCTGCACGTCACATATTGCCTTGGTGAGATTGGCATATTTACCTCACTACTAGACTCAGAGGCGGTGCTGAGTCAGTGAGTGTTCTTCTCGTCTCCGGAGTGAGTCCTAGTGAAGTGTTGCAGCTGCTTTGTGTGTAGATAACACACTGCTGACTGGTGAAGCCAGCTATTGCAGTTGCAAGCCGAGTACCTAACGTCATTCCGTCTTGGTTTTTTCAGCTGGCAGGAGACAAGCGTTTCCAAAGATACAATGCTCCCGTAACTGAGGTACTGCACGGAAATAAATTCCACTTGCTTTTCTAGCGAGACAGTGTATTCAAACGAAGTATCTTCTTTATGATAAGAGTGGAGAGTGGCCCACAATTTACTCATTGGACAGCCTGCCAGTTGAATGTATCTCTTAAAAGACGCGTTGCAGATTTTCACTACGAGGGATGCACTATTTGTCTCCAGTATTTTTTAGCACTGTAACACCAGTAACCATTTAAGAGAGGCTGTTCCGAGTGAACTGAAGGCTGACCTGTGAGATAAAGCAAAATATTGGCCCCCTGCAGTATTTGTTTATTATTGCAGTTTATGTAGCGCGAACTCGACCCGAAGGTATTGGAGCACTTTACATTTGTACCAATTGCATCGCAAATGGAAACGTTTATTTTTAGACAGAGGGAAATTAGGTACATTACCCAGAATCACAGATTGTTTGAGCCTGACACCGAGACTCGAACCCCGTTCCTTAGCTTCAAAGTAGGACGCTCTAGACCCTAAGTTCTATATTTCACAGATATACATCTCACACTCTCATTACACCCGAGGCTGACATCTCTCAAAAACAATATCACAGTTGTGCCACCTTGAAATTCTGTTCGGCTTTGCTCTTCTGCAACCATATCTTCCTGCAAGAGGAGAGTAGGGAGGGGGGGACAGGTGATCAGCTGCAGAGCACGGAGGTGGGGACAGGTGAGCAGCTGCAGAGCGCGGAGGTGGGGACCAGTGAGCAGCTGCTGGGCTCGGAGTTAGGGACAGGTGAGCAGCTGCAGGGCACGGAGTTGGGGACAGGTGAGCAGCTGCAGGGCTCGGAGATGGGGACAGGTGAGCAGCAGCAGGGCTCGGAGGTGGGGACAGGTGAGCAGCTGCAGGGCTCGGAGATGGGGACAGGTGAGCAGCTGCAGGGTTCAGAGGTGGGGACAGGTGAGCAGCTGCAGGGCACGGAGTTGGGGACAGGTGAGCAGCTGCGGGGCTCGGAGGTGGGGACAGGTGAGCAGCAGCAGGGCTCGGAGGTGGGGACAGGTGAGCAGCTGCAGGGCACGGAGGTGGGGACAGGTGAGCAGCTGCAGGGCTCGGAGTTGGGGACAGGTGAGCAGCTGCAGGGCTCGAAGATGGGGACAGGTCAGCAGCTGCAGGGCACGGTCCCGCCGGCCCCTCATCAACCACATCTTATAATTCTTAGCGATAAGTGGAGGGGGCTCTTGGTAGGATTCTCTTTTTCATCGAGCCATGAGACTCAGCCTGAGCCAAGAGGAGATTCATATGCAGTACTGTGCATATGCTATATTTTTGGCAGCCCATAGTTCAGTGTTGCCAGCACACTGATTGGGTTGAATTTTGCTTCTGAGGGGGTAGAGGGTGGGCGGCAGCTTGTGCAGTTTTTCTAAAGATTGCCTCGCCCAGCACACCCCCATCCCTCGAGGCATTCATGTCAGCCCGATGATGTGGTTGAGGGCAGGCAGTAGCAGCACCAGGCCCAGGCCCAATCATCAGTAAATAAAGGCAGGCAGTAACGGATGGTAAGCAAGTACTAAGCAGACGTGCCAATATGCCATGCCCATTGCCAAACGAATGCTGCTGTTTTCGGGATTGTGGTGCCAGGACGGTCATCACCGTGGTGGTAGCTCCAGCTCCACAAGATTTGATGAAGATAATGCACTGCCTGCCGGGCCTAGTAGCGACCGCCGGACAACGCCTTGCAGTACACATGTACGAAGAATGCAGTTCTTCTTGAAAAGGTGCCTAAAAATTGTAGACTACTTTTGATTCAACTAGTCTTATCGGAGAGAACAATATTCATCAAAAAAACTAGCAGCAGGGACTAAAGGTCACATACATTTAGTAGTAACTACTTCTTGACTTCCTCATAGTTGTTCAACAAAAGAGCCTTCCAGAATGCGTTTGGCCTATTCTTGCGTCGCTGCTCCTATAACCATGATGATTATAAGTTAGGATGTTGTACGGCTTTCAGAAACTATGTATGGTGGTGGACAGTACATCATTCTGAGCTGCCAGCACATTGAAGCACGTGTATATGCACGGAAAGAATAATCAATAAATAAAAAAAATAAACCAGATGTAGGAGTGTGATGGTTAGTAGTTGTGTTTTTCTTATCATTAGCAGCATAGCAAGTGCAAGCTGCAGTGGCCTTATTACGTGAGCCCCAGCAATTATTATTTTACAAATTAAGCACTGGATCCCCAGTCACAATGGAACCTCTGCTATCAAACCTTAATGCCTCTTTTATAAGGTGAAATTCCAGAAAATTATAAGAAAGCCATTATGATCCCACTTTTTTAAAAAAAAACTATGTGATCACCCCCATACTCTGAAGAACTATTTTACAATCACCCTAATGCCATATCATGCCAAAGTTTTGGCATGTGGCACAACTAATGTGTAAATATCTACAAGGAACTTACTATTTACATCCTTATAAGCCGGTTTCTGCTCAGCCAACACTACAAAAACAATGATGAAATCCTGCCTAAAGTATCGGATACAAGCAGTTCAACTGTCCTCTTTCCTTACAGAAAGTGTGTCAGTCAAATGTTGAGTCCGCAAGCTTGTATGAAATTCTCTCACTTGTTTAACATCCATGTTATACCTTTAATAATACAGATCCGTGGACACAGTGTTACTCTTCCTCCCAAATGCTCAGATATCAGCACAAATCCTGCGGTAATAATGGACAACCATCTTTAAGTGAAACCACAAATAGATTCTAAGGTTGCTAAGTGCCATCTTTCTTTAGCGAACATCTAGAGAGTTTATCTCCTACATTTCTTTCGAGGCACTGAAAAGAATAATGGCGGCCAATATTGGTTCCAGACTTCACTATGCGAATAAGAACAACCTAGGATTTCCCAAGTATGATCAACACAGATTACAACAGGCACAAATAGCAGCAGGAAGGCTACATTTTTCAGTCGGTAAGATAATAAGTGTCACTCCTCTCTTGAAATTATTGGCTGCCAGGAAAACACAGGGTCCCTTTCAAAACCAGTGCCTGGTATTTAAAGCCTTACATGGCATGATATGTACTGTTCGATGTTCTTCTTCACTGACTATTTAACTGTGCCTAGAATTTCTAAACATAGGCTCAGAGGTTGGAGTTTCTTGCTCATAACAGTAGCCACATGGAATTCTCTCCCTGCCTACCTGCATGCCAAAACTATTCAATTAGTAAGGATTTAAAACATACCTGTGTAAATGATCCTATCTTTGCTGACTCCTCGTTCCGCATCTTGGCGAAATGCCTTTCCAACTCTGCTCATCACACCCTCCCTTTTCTTAAGTGCCAAGAAACCATTGGTAAACATGCGCTTTATTAGGTACTGATAACATAACACAACATAACCCGAGTCATGCAATGCCTCCCTATGTACCTCACTGTGACTTCAGATCTGAGATTTGAACATCATGATTCTGCATGACTTCCAGCAACATGTTCCTTTATCAATACACTCGACATTTGAAGAATGCTTCTTATTCACAAAAGTGTGCACAGCAACCTACTCTTACTTTCCACCCTTTTTAGGTCGAGTATTTGCAACCTCTTGTATATACTTTATTATATACGTATATGTGTATGTAATTTGTGGACTGTAGAGATCAGCCCTAGGACTTGTCTGCTTCCACTTAGGGATTTTTTTTTGTTCAACTGCCTCTGTTTAACTGTCTTGATAGAAAACTACCAGAAGAGGTCAGTAAAATATCAGAATTGCTTTCTCCTGATGAACTTTCTTTTCTATTAATTTTCTGGCAAGTGCCTCTATTTAGCTTTCTCGATAGAAAGCGACCATCAGATGTCAGTAAAATCCCAGAATCACTTTAGCATTTTCTAGTTTGCAGTCCATAGAAATTGTCTTCCATGAGCACCAGTAGACATTAATATTATTTTCTACACTTGTATTTTTAGTGATATGACTTCGGAAGGCCCTGATTATATATTAAAAACAAAGTTTTAGACTACACAATTTCCTGCTGAAAGACAATATCTCTCAAAGTGTTCCCATTCCTTGCATGTCAAGCAGTTTGGTGCTTACTTTCCCCCCAAGCACAGTACATGTTTCAGCACCCAGCGTAATTTGCTGCATAGCTAAATATATAAAAGGTCCTAAAGGCGAGACCAATTGCATTGCACATGCTTGTCGTGTTTCATTATCACAAAAGGACTAGACACCTCTACTATTATAGGCCGACAGAACTTTAAGCTGACACGCTGTGCAGGTGTGAGGTGCAGATACTTTTTGAGAATATCCTTCTAAGAGAAACTACATATGCCTTAAAAATAATGCGATTACTTTTGCTCCCATTCTGACTACTAGATGCAGGTTTTCTGACTCTGATTGTACCATGCGCTCTGCTAACCAGAACAAGGGTCTATGCTCTTATTTAAAGTGCATGGTAATTAGGTATAACTACAAATGTTATTGACAAGCTCTATGTAAGTACCTTATATGTGGTAGGGCATGTGACTCACATTTGACTCACAATGACTCCATAGGCTAACATGAGAATAAGTTAATAAAGTGTAAATATTGAAAGAAAGGAACTATAATTAAGGGTGGGCTGTGAAATGTGCTCCGTCGGCGGAGGTCACTGAGATTTTGGCACTTCACTTTGAGTACGTAGTTCGTAAAAAAAAACTCATCACCCAATGCGTGGCGGAGTTTAACAGTGCCCTTATTTAGCTTCCATGCCATTTAGTGGAAGCCATTTACATTAAACTTAATCACATTCACCTATACTGTGGGAACTGGAAGGGAAGTTGAACTAGTTAAGGAGGAGAAAGAGGCATGAAATGCAATCCAGCCTTGTCATTTAAATTTGGCTCTCGACTGCTAAGAACCGTAGGATGCGCATCAGGTGGTCCAATGGTCAAAGTAGCCCAGCTCCCAGGTCTCGCTTCTGCACGGTTGCCACTTGTCCTTTGCGCAGTGCAACCACACAGGCCCATTGAGTACTGCCTGCTGCAGGAAAAAGTGACTGGCAGTCACTGCAGTTGAAAGCCAGAGCATCTTAAAGAGGTAGGGTAAAAAAAGAAACAGAGAAACATTCAGGGATTCATTGGCATCCCTGCACTGCTCCAGACACTCTTTAAAGAGATGTATTGCTGGAACTAACATGAGATCTCCTCGATGAATAGGATCACAAGCTCAAACATTACTTTCCTTCCAGCCTATGATACTTGGCCCAATAACTGCCCTTGTGCTTCTCCATCAGGTCTTCGCCTAGATTGAAAGCAAAATGTTACAATTTGGTGGGCACTGGGAACTATGCACCAGGCTTCATTCCGTGCTTCATTTATATGTGATGCTGTGCCACATTGTAACCCTCTGTTCTCTCAGCCTGTATTTATGGAGGGGGGGCTAAGAAAACATTGCCCCATTTGTTCAAGGAAGGAACTGGAACACATTCAGCTCTGGCTTGAGAAGGAGGAGGTTCTCATGTTTGTTATTGCCTCTTCTCATACATTAGTCTGGGAAACAGTTCAGCAGTGCCACCTACTGACAAAACCTCCATCCCGGACTCACAAGAAAGCAGCATCATGCCTTCTGAGTTGTGGAGTAGTGCATCGGAGGTGATGATTGATCTCAGCTTTCTCTGCTGAAGCCATTTGGCATATTTTCACAACTCGAGGTAAGCGCTATACAGAAGGTCTGCAAGGTTATAAACCTTAAATTAAATAATTGACTCATCTCATCTGCTGTACAAATATGCTAATTAATGCCAAAGTATGGGCTATGCCCCCCTTTCTGCAGCAAAGTCAGCTCTTGCATGGTGTTTTGGTGTCTGGTGTTAAGGGGATACAATCTCCGGCACGTCAAATGAATTTGTTCACTAGCACGTTGATTTGTCTCACCAGTAATTCGTGGAGATGCTTCCTGAGCTGGCAGAAGCTTGACGCCATGGAGCCCGGATGGATTGCTGGTCCAAGGCAATGTATAGCCTAATAGTAACCCATCAGAGATAGGCATCATCTCCCCATTGACCCCCTGATTCTACAAACCCATTACCTGCCAATGGTCTGGGTACACCTGCAACTGCAAATACATGATATGCCATAGTGACACTGGTACTACTATACTGTAACATGTCATCATATACACATATATTGTTCTGCATCATTAGCAAGGCCACGACGAAGGTCCACATGAAAATATAGATTTAGTGAATGCAATGACGTTGTAAAAATGTACCAAGCAATAAGGCCAATGGCCAGTCCAAATAGCAGACACCTCTGTTGTGCAAGAAAACTTGCCACACAGTTCACTGCGAGGGAAAACTCCCCAGGAGGATAGTGGCATCACATGGACACTCAAGCCACCGCTCAGGGGGATTTGGATTGGCAAGCGGAGGCTGTTCAATCCTTGGTTATGCTGGGCATTAGATTAGGAGGGCTGATTTGGGTAATCGGATGGTTGGACCTGGGATGGGGAGGGCTAGCTTGGGTAGTGGGAGGGCTAGACCTGGGAGGGGATGGGGCTGGCTTGGCTAGTGGGAGGGCTGGACCTAGGAGGGGAGGGCTGGCTTGGGTAGAGTGTCGCTGGTCTTTGTATAGTGAGGGCTACACCTATAACCCTGAAGGTGACTGTGGGATGGACATAGAGGTGGCGTTGTTAGCCCCCTTTTTCAGAATGATGGGGATGTCTTTTTTGCTCTCTTTGATGATTTTGGTATGGGATCGAGATGGGTGGCTCTCTCACCCTTCCTCTCCTGTTGGGAAGGGACGTTTTCAGCAGGTCTGATGGTGCCACCCTTCCGAAGGGGGTGGCTGTAAGTGGAAGTGAAAGGGTTTGGTGTTAACCCAGCCCTCTAAACTCTGGAAGAGGGTAGCAGTGGCAGGTCAGAGGTCCAGGTCACACAGGGTAGGGGTTTTCAAAAATGATCGAGGAGGTATTGTGATGGTTGTGGTTTTGGTGATAGAGGAAACTGAGGTCTTAGATGTGGATGCATGTTTTCTGTGGCTATGTCTTTGAGTGTCCTGGCATGGTGTTGTGAGTGGTGTGTCTTGTGTGCTGAGTGTGGGTGTTGAGCCGGGTGTGGTGGGTATAGTGTGTTTGCTTTTCCTGGAGTGGTGTTGATGTGTGCTGCATGTGGATGTCTGGGTGCCTGTGTGCTCAGCTTTCCGTATGTATCTGGTCAGGTGGGGTAATTGGGAGGGGAGATGGGGAAGGGACTGGAGCAGGGATGGGAGGCTGACAGGAATGGATGGCTGCTGTAAGTGTCAAGGCCAGAGACTGGACAGATCTCTGCAGGCCTGCCATGTCTGAATGACTGCCCTCCAGCAATGAAACAACTTAGAACAACTTGTTGCCATGATCCCGGATGGCATTCAGGACTGCATTTTGATCCACAGAGATCTGATGCAGGATGTCTATGGCCTCCACACTGAGTACAGCAGGGAATAAAGGGGCTAGGGCTGTGATGCCTTGGGAGAAGGAGACTCTGCTATCTTAGGTGAGTGGGCCAAGATAACAGTTTGGAGAGCAGCATAGAGGGTGGAGACAGAACGTGGTTTGGGAAACCAAGATGTTGATGTTTTTCTTCCTTGGTCCATCACCACCATGGAGTCGCTGCTGGAGTGTGACATTGTGGAGGTAGATGTATGATCTGCCTCCACCAGGGCACTCCCATCCCGTGCGAGGCACTGGTCCCCTCGGTGTCAGTCAATGCTTGGTGAACCCTCTTGACAGCTGCTTTCCCAACAGTGGCAGGTCCCTCTCCTTCCCTGCCCTCGGTTGATACTGTAACAGAAGGAGACATAGGTACAATACTATTGTCTTGCTACACATCTGAAAGCAAATCTATATTCAACTCTTTCCACATCAGTAAAGTCAATTACTTGTAGACAGATTGGCTGCATCACCACAACCTTTGCCATGAGAACAGGGTGTATTGACACGTGACATGTTAAGTCCAGCTACATGATGCTTTTGATAATGCCAACTCTTGCCTGTGCCAACATATACATCTCACATCCTATTATGTGTAGCAAGACCTACATACATCCTCTCAAATGAGGCCCATATCCAATGGTGTAGTGTTGCTCTAACATTACGATGAAAGGCCGAGAGACATGCAAATATGTAATCTTGCATGCATACACTAATATAACTTTGTAGTGTAGAGCAACTACTCGGGATATGTGGCATTACACTCAGAAGGTATGATTGGCATGGAAGTGTACACCACACTCAGCTTACCCCCCCCCACTCACTAGCTCACTCTGTCCACTGCCAGATGATGCAATTGACAGATACAAATGAGAGAACTTAGCATGTGTCACAGGTAGTGTGGATAAACATGTACAAATCACCTTGTAATTGTGTAAACAAAGAACAAGGCATAGGCAATGGCAATCTTAATCAAGGATGTTGCATGTAAGCAGAACTCATCCACAGAACATTTGTCAATGTCAGGACAACCCTTAAAGGACAGACGTCCTTGGAATGAGCACATCCGTGAAGATGAGCATGGCCTCCACAAGGTCTGGTAATGTGCGGTCCAAACCATTGTCTGGTGGTTTGGATCCCCATGTTGTGATGACTGTTGATACACAGGGCACATCAATGGCTCAAGATATCACTCCCTGATGCATGTCAGCAGCCACAGCTTGACTGTGCACTGATGCACATGTCTACCCCACCTCAAAGCATACAGAGTAAGCTCTGGCACTCAGATTAACATTGGCTGACTCTATTCCAATGTGTTATATTGTAATTGCATTTATATAGCTACCCCTGGTGAGGCGTGAACTTGCTTTTTCTGGGATAAGCATACCACAGAACCCTTAAGATATTAATGGTGAATTAGTTCTGTGAGAAATGTGATTTGCGTGATAGATATGTTAGTAAGTTGTTTGGATTGAGAAAGACAGAAGAGTGATAGAAGAAAGAAAATGTTTGCATTTATATAGCGCTTGCTACCCCTGATGGTGTGCTGAAGTGCTTTTTGGGATAGGTAAAAGGGCGGTGAAGTACAGTACAACATTCTCAAAGATACCACATTTTAACTTGCTCTGATCCCATCCAACCTTGTCACCCCTTAGGGGTGAACACATTCAACCAATCCAGACACACTGCTCCATTTCATCAAGCCTACACTGTCTGCCAATCACAAAGATGTATTGCTATGTACACAATTAACAAAATACATCACCTAATGCATACAGATGTTCTACCATCTACACCCTCAATCCAAGTGTGCAGCTGCTGTGATTGTGCCTGGAAAACATCTATTGTAGTGCTATGCTGCAGGTAGGCAACTCAAGATTGAACTGTGGGGCTGTTATCTGTATCATTTTGCCATACAGACACATAGGACAAGGGAATATTCAGCCAACTTCTTTCACTCTGAGTGCTTAATTGGCCATGCCCCAAGCCACTGCCACAAACATGAGTCACCGTAGTCTGGAAGCTACACCGCACACACCAGGAAGACAAGTATACAGGGTCAGTTCCGACATTATTTTCCAAATGGGATCCGCAACTAAGGAAGGATTTGTTTGGGTGCCACTGCCTATTTTTATGCTACATAATATGGAGACAGTTGTATAAACCAGGCACCTCCTGCAATTCCTACTCAATCAAATTTCTGCACATTGCATCACCCAGGAGTCATCTCAATGTAGGCATGGAAGCCATGTCAAAACAGATTGTCACAGATATGTAGTAGACCCTTGTGTGCAAGTTATGAGGCAACTTGACACCTCTCACACACATGGTTCCATGGACAGAAACGCCATACCGACCATGTCACATTCTGTTCTCAACTAAAGATTAGAAATTCCAATGACAATGTCTTTGAGGATGAATATACAACCTGGTCATTACATACACATACTGACACTGCTCCCTTACATCAGGTTGACCGAGGACATACTTGGTGGTACGTAATGTGATAGACCATGACAGACAGTACACTGTTCAAAAATCCTTTCGGAAATTCTCACTGGGGCTGATTTACAAGCCTCTTGCACCGCCTGTAAGTCACTTTTTCCCATACAAAAAGGGATGCACCAGCTGCGCAAGGGGCTTGTAAATAAGCCCCACTGTGTCTGATAGTCACAACATCTTTACAGCCAGGTCCATTACACTGCAGCACATGGTAAATAGGGCACAGTAAGGTACATGACACAAAACACACTCACTAAATTGACATGGTAAGGGTTTGCTAGTGTTTAAATACGAGATAGTACTGTTTGTGGTCAAATAGGAGTGTTCACTACTCAGATGCCTACCTAGTCAGTTGGGAGATGTGGCCTTTCTACATTGTGCCTGCATAGGACAGCCCTTTTGCCAAAAGGGACACTGAAACTGGGAGGCCATCACAACTCTGATCTTCATTTGTGAATGGGGAGGCAGTAGTTACACATGTGTTCCTCCCCAAAATATCCTACCAATAGAAGGATAACTTATATACACTGTACATGTCTCAGATATGTAAGAGGTGAGATCAGCTGAAGCTATAAAATCCAAAAACAGGCCTTGACCACTTCGGCAAACAGCACTATCCTCCATTGTGTCTCTGTTAACCAATTCAATGAACGTATCTGTCCTGTCTGCCTCATAGACGTGTCTCATATCATTTATGTTGACATTGTAAGGAAGATTGTGAATTTGAACCACCTCCCGGGAACTGGTGCACAAAGTGTAAATTGTTTAGTCATCAGTAGAACCATACAAAAGCCAAACCTCATTCTTTCTAACTCCTCATTGTATGCAGTAAGTATGGGCGCAAAATCCGCTCTGCTCGCGAAATTTGCGAATTTTCGGCAATTTCACGAACCACGAATCTCGCGAAATTGCCGAAAAATGTGCGAATTCGTGGGCGGATTTTTTTGGGAGGCCCCAGGAACCTAACCTAACTTTGCAACCATTTTAGAATGGCTCCGGCAAGCTGCTAGAGTGCTTGCTGGCGCCATTCTAAAATGGTTACAAAGTTTGCTTCAACTCGGGCACCTGCCTTAACTTTGTAAGAGCTTCCTGTGGCCCAAAAATTAAACCTCAACAGGAGGCCCTTACAGATATAAATAAAGCAGCTGCCCGAGTTGAAGCTTAAATTCAGTAACATTTTAATCACCCCAAAACATTAGAGAGCACGGTGAAGGCTGGGCAAGTGTGCTTTAACCCCATATCTACTGCGAAAATTATCTGTAATACCCGAAGGAGGTGTTTGCATCCCTGAGTTTCTCAAGCGCAATCCCCAATCCTGTGACCAGGAGGCTGCTTTCTCTTCACCTGCTGCCCTGCTCTCTCTCTGACCCTTTATACACAAGAGGCAAGTGAATGCGCATAAAAGACCCGCACCACACACTAGCGCTATCAAATGTCTTCCCGCCCTTTCCCAACTATGATGGACAGCTCACTCAAGGGACCTTGGCGCCTTTTGGCGCTGTGGCAAAGTTACAGGCACACATGGTCAGTGGAGACAAATCTTCTGGCCCTACGCAGCCACAGTGTAGGAAAAGCACTATCATTTACCCAACGAGGTAGCACTTACTGGATTAGCCAGTAGTACTCCAGTTGAGTAGAGGTATTGCACAAAACTGTGGCATCTTTGTGGATAACTATGCAGGGCAGGATTCATTCTGGCATGAGGCTCCTGTCACAAAAAATAAACCTCAACAGGAAGCACTTACGGATATAAATAAAGCAGGTGCCCGAGTTGAAGCTCAAATTCAGTAACGTTTTAATCAGCCAAAAAGCATTATGTTATGTTATGTTATGTTATTTGTACACTTCTATAGCGCACGGCCACTCCACTGGAGTATCCCGGCGCTTTAACGAAGACTCCCAACCGAAGATGGGGAAAAACATAACACCAAAAGGGCATACAAACACAGAAACAGCATCAAGATTACGGGAAGAGCCAAGTCTTAAGGGCCTTGCGGAAAGACAGAAGACTAGAGGCCTGTCTTAGAGAGATTGGAAGATCATTCCAGGCATGAGGGGCTAAGTGACGAAAAGACCGTCCTCCAGCTCTTGCCCGTTTAATAGTGGGAACACTCATCTTTGATAAGGACGAGGATCTAAGAGATCTGGGAGGGGTATACCAAGACAGTCGTTTGGAGATATATTTGGGGCCTATGCCATGCAAGGCCTTGAAAGTCGTGGTCAAAGTTTTAAACAGAATCCTTTTTGCAACTGGGAGCCAATGCAATGTGGCAAGAAGATCCGTGGCTCTGGCTTTCCTTGGAAGACCAAAAATGGCTCGGGCTGCAGAATTCTGGGCGATTTGCAGACGCCTGACCAAATATTTGGGAAGTCCCAGAAACAGAATGTTTGCATAGTCCAGCCTGGAGCAGATCAGTGCCTGGACAATAATTTTTCTGTGCTGGATAGAGACTAGGGGGAGAAATTTGCGAAGCATCCGCAGGATGCCGAAGCATTTCCCAGTGAGAGATGAAATATGTGGTCCGAAAGATAGCTTGTTGTCAATCACCACTCCCAAATTTTTGGCTTTCACAGACGAGCTAGTGGGAGGAGACATATCTTTCGGCCACCAGGTTTTCCAATCGGGTTCAGATGTACAGCATTAGTGAGCACGGTCGAGGCTGGGCATGTGTGCTTTAACCCCATATCTGCCGTCGAACATTAGCTGTAATACCCGAGGGAGGTCTTTGCATCCCTGAGTTTCTCGAGCGCAATCCCAGTTCTTGTGACTGATTTCCCCTGGTAGAACCCTTAACCCGTCATTACCGACCCCGGCTACTGGAAATATAAAGGGCAACACTGTGAAAATGATGAGTTGGAACATCGCAGGTTTACGCTCAAAAAGAGATGATATAAAATGGCTGGGTCTGCTAAAAGAATGTGATGTGGTTGCCCTACAAGAGACGTGGGATAGGGATTGTGATTTTTGGTTAGATGGATATACTTCTCACTTTTTAGCTGCTCAGGTATCGAGCTCAGGCCGAAATAAAGGGGGTTTGTTGTTCCTAATATCTGTAAATGTGAGGGGCACTGTAAAGGTTCTAAACACATCATCCATAAACTTTTTAGTTATGGAGATTACTATGCCTAACAACTATAAATGTGTCTATAATAACCTTTATAATAGCATACAAAGCACAGTACAAAATGACAACATTAACTCCTTGACTGAGTTTTTATGTAAATATAAGGAGGGTCAAACAACTTTTGTATATTTCTTCTTGATGGGGGATTTTAATATACATTTATGTCAGCAGAACTGCCAGCTTAGATATACTATTAATACTGATATGCTCCCCTATTCACATTTCGAACACTCTGTAAAGGGGTCTGCCCTGGAAGAACTTCTCTTAGAGAATGATTTATACGAACCAGAGTTCTATGACATTAATGAGAGGGTGCCAAATTACAGTGCTAGGGACAGCAATACTATTATTGATTATATATTTATCTCGCCGGGCATGCTACAAAATGTAATCTTTTATAATGCTGTACACACAACATTTAGTGATCATAATCCTGTAATTTTAGAAGTAGATAACAACTTGTTGTTTTTTTAATAAAGGAACAAATGTGGAATCATTTAGAGATTTAAGTGTTAAGGACCAGGGAAGACGGGTTAAATGGAACAAAGTCATCCCAGAGGACTTCTTATATTCCTTAAACGAAAAGGTGGGCAAAGAAATTAACATCTGCAGGGACCAACTACAGTTTGAGGGGAATATAATTCTATCATTTGAAACAATTTGCCAACAAGTAGCGGATGATTTAAAATGTAAATCGAAAAATAAGGAGAAAAAGGAAAAGGGGTGGTTTGACAAGGAATGCTCCAAATCTCATAGAGAATTACATAAAGCACTAAAAAAGACACCCAGAGATAAACAAGAGGTGGCCATACTTAGGAAAAAGTATAATCTAAATATCCTAAGACGAAAAAACGAAATTAAAAGACATGCTTGGGATGAGCTATATGATAAGGCCACGCGGAGGGATAGCGCTAAATTCTGGAAAATTGTTAATACCCCCTTATTTAATGGGAAAGATAACGCGTTATTGCAAGTAAATATTCCCGAACAGGATTGGCTGGATCATTTCCAAAAAATCTATGGTAGTAATCTTGATCTGGGCCCACTAGACCAAACTCTGTTGGAAACGCAGGAGAATCTACCCAGTTTTACCATTAAAGAGGTACAGAAAGCAATTGAAGATACAGCAGGCAAAAAAGCCCCAGGCCCAGATGGCGTCCCGGCCGACATGTTTAAAGCTAATCCGGACATGTGGGCAGTGGTTCTTACCAATGTCTTTAATGTGATTAGTTTGGATAAGTTAAGAGCCCCAAAATCATGGTCAAACTCCATCATAATCCCCATTTTCAAGAAGGGCCAAAGGGGGGACCCAAGATGCAACAGGCCCATATCCTTGTTAGATTCTTCTTTTAAAATCCTAGGCAAGGTTATCCTAGAAAGAATCTCATCTTGGGCGACAAATAAAAATATTCTGTGTGAGGCTCAGTATGGCTTTCGCTCAGGAAGAGGCACAGAGGACCAATGCCTAAATCTACATCTTACACTGAGCAAATACACAGTAGCAACAAAGGGGATGATGTACCTGGCATTTATGGACCTGTCCACAGCATTTGACCTAGTAAATAGGTCAAAGCTGTGGACAATTCTCCTGGAAATGGGCCTGGAAAGAGAACTTGTGAATTTCCTGGCACAGCTTCACAGTGATTTGAGGGCAACTATTCGCATGTCTCAAGAGGGAAACTGCACTGCTTTCTTTAAGTCTGGAAGGGGGGTGCGCCAAGGGTGCATTTTGGCCCCTATGCTTTTCTCCCTTTATATTAATTCACTGGGAAAATCCCTGGAAGCAGCCTCTATTGATGTACCACATATGGGTGGCTCTCCCTTGCCGGTTCTATTATATGCCGACGACACGGTTTTATTGTCAAGAACCCCAAATGGTTTACAACTCTTATTAAATTCCTTTGGGGCATTTATGCAAGATTTGGACCTATTAGTAAACATAGAGAAATCCCATGTAATGGCAGTAGGCAAATGCAAGAATAGTACTAAAACACTCTCTTGTAATGGCTCAGTGCTTACCAAGGTCAAAGTTTTTACCTACCTAGGTGTGGTGTTCGATGAGAGGGGGACATGGGCACCACAAATTACAAGTAAAACAGCGGCAGTCAAGAGATCGGCTGCCGCTATCCTGGGTTTCGCAAAACGACTGGGTGGTAAACCAGCTGAGGCTATATTGTCCATCTATAGAGCCAAAACCTTGGCCATTGACAGGTATGGGGCTTCAATCTGGGGCTATAAAAATCTGGCTCAAATACAAAGAGAGGAAAATATATTCTTGCGATCTATACTGGGCCTCTCTCAATCTACCCCAGCTTTTTCTGCCCATATGGAATTGGGGATGGGGTATATCGAAGACTCACTGTCTCTGGCCCCGCTATTGTCATGGATTAAGACATGGCTTAACCCAGTTTTAACTTTAAACCATAAGATTATTAGGGATTGTATGGGGCGGGACAATGCGGCTGAGATCGGGTAGCTAACACATATTAAAAAATATGCAGTATACCTGGGCCGTCCCGATCTATATATTAAACCAGAGAGCTTGGTGAGAGAGGATATTAATTGGGTTAAGACCCACTACACAAAGAAAAAGGAGGCAGATAGGGAGGCTAGAGAAATTTTGAAGCCAACTGTAAGGTCCCACTACATGACGATTACATCGTTATCCATTCAACCACACCTGACGATAGTTAATAAACCTTTTCATCGGTGGGTCCTTACAAGATTTCGCCTCAATCAAGCTCACTTTCTCCTAGGAGAATATGATAAATGGTGTAAGCCTCACGAGAATGCTCCCTGCAAATGTGATGACTTTTCTGACCAGGACCTATTACATTTTGTGTTCTTCTGCCCTCTTTTTAAGAGTGGGAGGGAAAAGTTCATCAAGCCAATACTGAAAGACCAAAGGTTTATGCAGGTTAAACCAGCCTTATTGTTCCTGCAGCTTATGGAATCCCCATTAGTTATGTATGGGGTAGCTAATTTCCTGATTACGTCCATTCGATCCAGACAAAATAGATTGCGGACAACTCTGACCCTGAACCATGTGGTACTATGATTTATTGAACAATTATTTGGTTGAAAATCTTTTTTTCATTCTGGTAACATTTTAACCATTAGTAAAAACGAATTATGAACTACGTAAACTTTACACATTTCTCCCTGGCACTTAGCACTTTGTATATAGAACTGTAATAATCCTACAATTTACTAAATTTTGTAGGATTTGCGCACTTTGCTATGGCTGTAAATAATGGTTGCTTTTAACTTTGATCTGCTTTGAAGATGTGTACATTGAATTCATGTTTTTTCCTTCCTTTAAAAATTTTAAATATATTTTTTAAATTGTTTGTCTAATCACCTGTGTTTGTATGATCAAAAATGGATGTATAGCATACTTTTATGATTTTAAAATAATCGAATAAAGTGCATTTGACTCTGACTTGTGACCAGGATGCTGCTTTCTCCTCACCTGCTGCCCTGCTTGCTCTCTGACCCTTTATACACAACAGGCATGTGAACATGCATGGAAGCCCCGCACCACACACTAGCGGTATCAAATGTCTTCCTGCCCTTTCCCAATCCCCACTATAATGGACAGCGCACTCAAGGGACCTCGGCGCATTTTGGCGCGGTGGCAAGTTACAGGCACACATGGTCAGTGGAGACAAATCTTCTGGCCCTTTACGCAGCTGCAGTGTAGGAAAAGCACTATACATTTATCCAACAAGGTAGCACTTACTGATTAGCCAGTAGAAAGTACTCCAGTTGAGTAGATGGAAATCGCAAAAATATCCACGATTTCGTTGGAAAATCCACAAATTCGCTGACTTTTTTTGGGAATTCGCGCAGCGCAGATCCACAAAATTCGCCCATACTTAGCATGCAGTTAGGGCTCATGGGAAAGAAGGCTTTGTGGGCCATTGCACAATAACCATGTAGTCATTAAGCAAAGTCAAAGTAGGTAACATGAATCAGAGCCATGCAGAGAGCAATATCTGAGGTAAAAGTGTCAAAGAGGGCTACACTCATTCCAATGGGGCCATCCTCTCCACAGACTTCAGAGCAACATATTTATTTTCATGTATGGGCCATGTAATTGTCAAACGATCAAAGCATAGGGTTGCACTCTGAGGCACAAACTAGTCTAAAGTACCAGAAGCTAAGCATTCAAAAGAAGAGAAAATCTGTACATGTACAATTACCGGTACCACTGATGAACCACATAGCCGCCATTACTGTCCATGGACCTCATCCACCAGCAGATCCAGCTCCTCTCGGGTGAAGGGACAGGCCCTTAACTTCTCACTACGGACCCTGAGTGCTCCAAGAGGTAACAGACACTAGCAGGTGATGGGGAGGTATGGCAGGCAGCAGTGTCTGTGGGCAAGTGATAAGCATTGCTAAATACTATCTATAGATAGGTCACATGGCTAGACCAGCATTGCCATTCATCCTTGTTGGTAGCATTGTGCAAATAGGGCCTTTAGCAGTTGCTACTGTGGTTGATTATGACTACTGCGAGTCTCAAACCGGTAAGCGGTGGCTGTGCCTGATAAATTGCAACAAATTGCAACCAAGATTACCGCCAGCCTCTTTACAATGGTGGGCGGATGAGTGGCTGTCGGAATGAATGATCGCCATGGGTCAGAATGATTTTGATTGCCTGGCGGACCTCTCTCCATCCCCAGAATGGAGGTGGCGCCTATCAGGAACTGCTGTGGGGATTGCAATATCCCTTTTCACTGGTTGTTTTGAAGCAGCAGAAATGTATTTGGTGGAACGTAGCAGGTCCCCCTGCCCTTTGGGGCTGGTATATGGTCCCTATGGTGCCCCCCAACATATCCCTGTACAATGTGGCAATATTGCAGGGATATGGAAACATCCTATTTTTTGTATTGAAGCAGTGGCTTCTGACCGCATCTCCGCTGCAATACAATAAATAGCAATGCGACGCAGTGGTGGCAGTTGCATTGGAATTTTGAGTGTGGGTTTGCTACCTTATGAGCAGTCCGTCCCCATTACGAAATGATGCCACGCAGACTTAAATCCATTGTAATTTGGCTCTAACACTAAAAATATATTAACCCATAAAATTGATATTAGATTTTTAACATCGATATTGTTAATTTCGATATTACATTCTAAACTTATTTTTAATATTTTTACATCAATATTACCTATCTCGCTAAAATGTTGTCAATGTTCTTCAGTCGATTTTGATGTCACTCCATATTTTCAACTCCCTATTCTGTATCTATACCTCTTTGGGATTCTCATCCTCATTTATAGCCCCTTTTTTTGGTCATCCCAGAGGTTGTCTTGGTATATCTTGTCTTGACCCAGTAGTTCGCCTTCTTACCCAATTTTTGGGGAGAAATTAATCCTAGGGCTACAGATGCTGATGCAACTTTTCATTAAAGCAGTTACTTAATATTCCACCCAGGACTGACTCTGGGTTTTCTGAGACCCTCTGAATTTAATTCTGGACTCCTCAGTTGTGAGTCAAATTCTTCCAATCCCAGTAAGTGCAATTGTCTCTGTCTTGGATGTTTGTCCACCCCTGGTGCAGCCATTGGCGGCTGCTTTGAGGTTTGGCCCTAACAGGTTGGAGCGTACGGCAGACGCAGTTCCACCTATTGAAGTTGACGCTTCGACCTCGAGGTCTAGTAACGCCCCTGCCCTCAAGCCTATTTTAAACACCTCTCTTAGTCACGGGGAACTCCCTCCTCCACCAGAATTGGTATCGCGGGCAGTAGCTAGAGTGGTCCATACTAAAAGGAAAAGAATTGTTAGCCCGCGTAAAGGTTGTCATCCTAAACTCTACTAGAAAATTAGGAAACTTGGCACTAGGGTGGGTGTGATCCATAAGAGCCCTGGGGTGGGTGTAGGTAGCCCTCAGGCGGACACAGGGGGTGTGTCCTACGGCGTGTTATCAGCAAATCCACACGCTGATCTGACCATAGATTCTGCCAAGCCCACACCTCTCGAGATCCCCTTGATCGCCCAAATAGAGAAACTGATGAAATCTCTATTGACTCAGGTCTTACAGAGAGTCAAAGGGCTGGCGGGGCGGTTGGACAGTTTTGAGCAAGCGACCATGGACAACTTCTTCAGCACAAAATCTCTTATCAAACTATATTCTAGAACTAGGGATGATGACTCAGGGGGGGGATTTGCTGCCCGGGCGACGTGTCACCCCACAGGATTTATCTAAAGCAACTGGAACGGCCAAAGAGGCGGCAGCTGTAGATGCTCATGCTGTACTTGCTGCCACCCCCAATGGGAGCGATCGGAACCCCGGGCTGGCCACAAAGAACATTATTAAACATCCAAATCCTCCAAGGGCTACCAATATTCATGCCAAGAAGCCTGTGCTTTCCGAGGTTACTGGCAAAAAAGGCTCTGTTAATCCGAGAAATTTTGGCTCTGGCAAGGGACCTGAGCTACCCCAACCTAGAAGAAATAGTGCCATTCCTCCTCCTGTTATCCAGTCCAATGCGTTACCTCCCAAAGACGCCCCTAGAATACCACTCATGAATTTACCTCCAGACTGTTAGCCCTATGTTGCCATTCTTACAAATGTACCACCCTTGAAGGCTGACCAGCTAGAATCCTATCAAATGCTAAAAAATAAAACCATGCATTGGTTGAGGTCAAATAGACCCCTTCCTAGGGAACTAGATGGTCTGATCCTGGGTGTTAGAAGGGTAGGGTGGGTGGGTCATGGGCATAAGCAGTTTAAGGGTGACTGTGTGGCGGTCAACTTTAAGGATGTCAGGGTTGCCCAGACAATTTGCAATCAGTTTTCGGGGAATGGAGGTGCTGGCATTGGAGTAGTAGACTTGACCTACTTCTACCCGAGATCTGTTGGTAACCATTGTGGTATTAATTTGGATGGAAGTGGGAGCCGCAATTCCACCCTCCCCAGGAATGACTTCTTCCCCATGCCTTATCAGCCAGCTGCATGGCTAGGGTCATATGGGAGGTTACCAGGATATTGAAACAATACTTTCCCCGGGGTGGTTCCCTCGCCCCCGAGTCCGGGATTTATGTCGGAGTTTCACGTCTTAGATATCATCAATATCAGTCTGATACCCTCTCCAGTTGTATGTAGTCCTCAAGTACTGGATTCTAATCTGGTTGTCGGGATCCAACAAGGAGTAAGTGCACTTCGGATACCCCCTGAGAGGGAGGGGGTCCCCAGCCCCGTACCTCGCAGCGAGCCCGCTGTGGCTGTTCCAGACATAAGGATTTTTAAAATATTCCGTTTTATATTTGTGTTGGTTTTATTTGTATTTTACCTTGCTCTTAATTAGGATTGCGCTCCCCTTACCTGCACAATAATAGTTTTTCACAGCGCTTTGCGGGTCCCGGTCCACACCAGCTTTGGCCGCCATCTTAGGTGAGTTTTCCTCCACGCTCGGTTATTCGGGGTGAGCAGACCAGCTGTCACAAGGACCCGCTGGCCTGCATATAAGGGGGCATTCTAGGCAGGCCTCTCTGTTTGTTTCTATCTCGGACGCCTGACCCGAACATTCTACCACCGGAGCACGCTGCAGGGCGAGCTCATCAAGAACGCAGTAGCGTTTTTTTAAAATATCCCGTTTTATATTTGTGTTGGTTTTATTTGTATTTTACCTTGCTCTTAATTAGGATTGCGCTCCCCTTACCTGCACAATAATAGTTTTTCACCGCGCTTTGCGGGTCCCGGTCCACACCAGCTTTGGCCGCCATCTTAGGTGAGTTTTCCTCCACGCTCGGTTATTCGGGGAGAGCAGACCAGCTGTCACAAGGACACGCTGGCCTGCATATAAGGGGGCATTCTAGGCGGGCCTCTCTGTTTGTTTCTATCTCGGACGCCTGACCCGGACATTCTACCACCGGAGCACGCTGCAGGGCGAGCTCATCACGAACGCAGTAGCGTTTTTTTTAAATATCTCGTTTTATATTTGTGTTGGTTTTATTTGTATTTTACCTTGCTCTTAATTAGGATTGCGCTCCCCTTACCTGCACAATAATAGTTTTTCACCGCGCTTTGCGGGTCCCGGTCCACACCATCTTTGGCCGCCATCTTAGGTGAGTTTTCCTCCACGCTCGGTTATTCGGGGAGAGCAGACTAGCTGTCACAAGGACACGCTGGCCTGCATATAAATCAGCCATTCCACGCTCAGCGTTCCGCCGTAGTCACGCCAGAGTCCAGCCCGTCTGCGCCCGTCAGCGTCCCGGAGGCGGGCAGAGTGGCGGGTGGCCTTACTATCGTGACCTAACCCACTTTATGGTATTATGGTTTGTTATACATCTGTGGAACTGCGGTCCTTTCAAAAGGTCTCCTGTGCGTGCTACAAAGTGTTTCCTGGCCGGCATTGGGGTACGAGGAGATGCCCGGGCTGTGGCTGGTTTCCTGCCAACAGCCCGTCTTCGCTAACTATTCAGGAGACGGCCAGTGTGAAGCATCTCTGCCTGCTCTTAAACACCAGGTCAGTGCGAAGTGATGCTCAGGAGCTTTTTGACCTCCTGTCCACCGAGAAGCCGCTGTGCCTGATGCTGACAGAGACCTGGTTAGGAGTTTCATCTAATCCTGATATCGCCATAGCGATTCCCCCCGAATACAATGTGTATAGGCAAGATAGGTCGGAAGGGTGGGGCGGAGGTGTGGCACTTGTAGTGAGCAAATCTGTTGTTTGCTCGATTATCCAGACGGAGGCTATTACAGGGTCTGAATCCCTTGCTTTTTCCCTGTCATTGGCGCCGCATCAATCGGTTAAAGGGCTGTTAGTTTATAGGCCTCCTGGCCCGACTGGCTCTTTCTTTGATGAGCTTCAGTCTGTAATGTCAGCGTTGGCCCTGAGAACCGATCATTGTATTTTGGCTGGGGATTTTAACGTCCACATGGATGAGGGTGCTGACCCAGATGCGATCAAATTGATCGAGGTCACGGCCTCTCTGGGCCTAGTCCCCTATCTCTTTAAACCAACGCATGATAAGGGCCATACCTTGGATCAGGTTTTTTCAACATTCCCTATAGAGGTGACGGCACTTCTACCGGTCCTCTGGACAGACCATCGGCTGATCAGTTTTCATGTATTGGGCACTAAGAAGCCTGCGAGTATGGCCCTCAGACAACAGGGACTAGCATCGAGAGCGTACCATCGGGTGACCCCAGATATGCTGGCTCAGGCTTCCCTTGATCATCCTTGCCCCCTCATTGGGGATTTGGACAAGGATCTGGAGTCTCTACAAGCTTGGCTTCTGGACAGGCTGAATGATGTGGTCCCTATGAGGGCCCCCCGATCGACATCTAAACGGGTCTCTGCCCCGTGGTTTACTGAAGCGCTGGTGGCCTCGCGCAGGCAGTGTAAGGTGGCCGAAAGGGCTTGGCGTGCTCAGTACGACTCTGCCGCCAGGCTCGCGTATAGAACTACGCTCAGAGCCTACCATCGGGATATCCTCCTAGAGAAGAAAGGCTATTTTGCTAGGAGGATTGAGGCTGCTTCTAACTCCTGCAAGGAGATTTTCACGATTGTTAGGGAATTCACGGCCCCGCGGTCAAATTCGATCCAGACCGCCCCCTCTGAGCTGTGGGTTTCTGATCTCGCCAACTTCTTCACTACGAAGATAAAGCTGATTCAGGACTCTTTTCCATCAAGGCAGGTTGTAATCACCCCTGGCTCTGATGTTGAGTTAGTTCCATCTGTCCCTCCAAGGCCAGTCCTGTCAGACTTTCCGCCTATGTCAGCTTCTTCATCATTGATACTCATGGCCAATCTTAAGTCGGGCTCGCCGCTTGACCCATGCCCGGCTAAATTTCTGGCGAAGATGGCGGCAGTGGTTAATCCGTTGGCGAATCCTCTCCTGAATCTCTCTCTGAACCAGGGGGTGGTCCCTCTGGCTTGGAAGCAGGCAATGGTCATCCCCCTTATTAAGAAGCCTGGTCTCGATCCCGAGGTTCTGGCCAATTATAGGCCCATCTCTCTCCTCCCTGCGTGGCCAAAATCTTGGAGAAGCATGTGCACAGTGTGCTCTCTAATTTCCTGGAATCAAACGATCTGCTTCACCCCACACAATCTGGGTTTCGCCCTAATCTTAGTACTGAGACAGCGTTGCTGGAGGTCTCGGAGGCCATCAAGGAGACACTGTATTCGGGGGCAAAGCCATGTTGGTAATGCTTGACCTGTCGGCGGCCTTTGACACCGTCCCCCACGAGGGTCTGCTTGTCAGACTCCATGAGATCGGTCTGAGGGGGACGGTGCTTAGCTGGTTTAGATCGTTTCTAGCGGGCCGTCGACAAACGGTCTGGGCCTCATCCTGTTCGGCTGAGATGCCGCCTTTGGGAGTCGGAGTCCCGCAGGGCTCGGTGTTGAGCCCGACTCTATTTAACATCTTTATGACCCCTCTGGCGGCATTGGCCGAATCTTTTGGGGCCCAGATCGTATCCTATGCCGACGATACCCAGCTCCTCTTTACCTGCCGGAAAGGAGAGGATTTTGATGGAGAGAGTATCCGTGAGTGCCTTGGGGCTGTTTTTAAATGGTTCCAGCTGAACAGCCTCATGTGCAACTCAGATAAATCGGAGGTACTCTTCTTCGGCTGTCAATCTGATCCAGACTGGCAGGAATGGTGGCCCGCCGATATGTCTCCTCCAGCTCGCTCGTCTCAGTTGGCTAAGAATTTAGGGATCAAGATAGACAATGGTCTAACTTTAAGATCTCAGATCCTTGCCCTTACTGGCACCTGCTTTGCCCTCCTTAGGATGCTTCGGAAGTTTCTTCCTTTGCTTTCTGAGGATCACAGGAGGACGACGGTACAGGCCTTAATTGGTTCCAGGTTGGACTATGCCAACGTCCTCTACCTTGGCCTGCCGGAGTACCTCTTGCAGCGGCTGCAGGTGGTCCAGAATACGGCCGCACAAGCCATATTCGGCCTTCACAGGCAAGCCAGAGCCTCTGGCCTTCTGCAGTCTGTCCATTGGCTGCCTATCCGGAAGCGGATAGTTTTTAAGACCCTGACCCTGGCCTATAAGGCCCTTTACGCAGCTGGGGCGAAGTATTTGCAAAAAAAGGCTCGCCTTTTACCATCCGGCACGATCTCTGAGATCAGAATCGTTGTTTCTTGCCTTGGTCCCCCGTGTGAAGAAGGCCCGTACTGGAGGACGTTCCTTTAGGCTGCGGGCCCCACAGCTATGAAACACTATGCCTCTGGCCCTACGTAGCACCTCGAACTTGCTGGCCTTCAGGAGGGGCCTGAAAACCTGGCTCTTCGCCCTTTAGACTCACTTTTTATAACAGTTCCCGTTTGTGTCTCTGTGTTGTGTTTGTTCTTCCCAGGTTGTCAATAAAGCGCCGGGACACTCTTGCTGAGTAGCCGTGCGCTATAGAAGACAAAAATAACATAACATAACAGGTATCTTGAGGAAGTTGGCTGTACCCGAATGGAACACCCTTGTGGAAGGCTACTCTATTTGCATTTTTCAAGAAACTTGGAGTAGCGAGCCTTGTCACAGGGTAGGTTATTCATCCTTTTTTATACTAGCAGTGTCACCCCTTTTGGGGAAGGGCCGCCCCTCAGGAGGCCTCCTTATATGGGTCGCCATTTCACTTGGCTGCCAAGTCACTCAGCAAGTGTCAAATTCACCAGATCTTCTGAGTATATCACTCAAGGGACCGAGGAGAGGGCTGACTTTGGACATCTTCAATATCTACGCCAGGGGTACGAAGGGAGGTTCGCACTCACCCATAGTATCAGAGTTGGAATCTTTACTTAGGCAGGGCACTAATAGTTCTCATGTCCTGGTTGCAGTGGACTTAAACTATACGTTTGAGCCCCTTGGACTGGAGGACCCTTGGGGACTGCTGATGAAGGTATTATACCTCCCATTAGGATGTGGTCGCAAGTGGTGGTCCAAATTAACTCCCTAAATATGAAAATTGGCCTTAGGGCTGTCAATGGAAGGACGACGTCAGATCCATCTGGAGCCCATACTTACAACAGGGTGGACCATACGTTCAGGATAGATTATATCCTCCTTGACGTGAAACTCTGGAGCTTCTTGCAGGATATGGAGGTACTCTCTTCAGTTGAGAGTGATCATAATCCTCTTTCTCTTACCCTTCGTCCTCTGTAGATTGGGAACCCGGTGGTGCTTACGTCTCACTTGGCGCCTGCCCATCAGGAATTATATCCTTCCAAGTGTGGTAGACGTTTGAAATGGAGTAAGCTTATCATGGATGAAGAGAAAGTGTTAGCTATTGCGGCACTCTTAGATACTGTTCAGTCTAAATTGGAATCGATGATTCCCCAGTCTGAGGTAGTCTCAGTGCTTTTTTGTGATACTACCAAGGCCCTGAGTGACCTCTTCCTTCTCCCAAGCAAGGCCCCTCGAATTGGCAAGAGCAAGAACTTGTCGAATTCACCGGGTTGGTACACTAAAAAATGCAGGGAGAAGAAAAATTCCCTGATTGGTGCCGTCAAAAGTAAATCTTTGACTGCCATAAGACTGGCAAGGAAAGAGTACTCCCAGACTACGTCTGCAGCTAAGAGAGAATGGGAGGATAGGTTCTGGGCGGATCTCATGAAAGCAAGCTTGGAGAGGGACGCTAAAAGCTTCTGGAACCTCATAAGATCTAGGGATAGGCCAGTTAGCACCTTGATGACGTGTAACATCCCTGCCCAGAACTGGTTCAACCACTTTGCGAACCTCTATTCCTCTACCGAGCCATTTACCCACACCACCCTCTCTTTGGCTGTCTGTCCAGGGGATTCTGAGTATATTCCCTTTACTGCTAGAGAGGTGGAAGATGTAATTAAAACACTGGCGCCTTTGAAAGCAGCAGGGCCTGATGGGTTACCGGGCGACTTACTACGGGCAAATCCCAAGGAGTGGGGGAAGCTACTTGCATCTTTGTTAAACGCCATTAGTAAAGGTGCGCCCGTACCTGAATCCTGGAAGGGGGCAGAGGTTGTCCCGATTTTCAAAAAGGGGTGTCGGGATGACCCTGCCAACTACAGGCAAATAAGTCTCATTGACTCATCCCAAAAAGTGGCAGGGAAGGTGATTCTGGGAAGGGTGCTCCAGTGGATGGACGGGAAGGTGATTCTGGGAAGGGTGCTCCAGTGGGTGGACGACAATAACATCCTGTTGGACCTTCAAGCCGGATTCCACTCTGGTACTGGGACCATTGAACAGGCCTTCAGACTGGCTCTCTTATATTGGAAGGTGGTGGTGCTGGGCAAAGGCAGTCTGTACTTGGCCTTCATAGACCTTTAGACTGCCTTTGACCTGGTTCCCAGGGAGGAGTTGTGGAAGGTTCTGTCAGAACTGGGGTTGCCTGTGCATATTCTTTCTCTCCTTGTAAAACTACATGCTGGCAATTTTGCACAGGTCCGCTGGGGCACGAAGGGTGAGAAAACCGACAGGATCCTTGTGGGAAGGGGCGTCCGCCAGGGATGCGTGTTATCCCCCCCCCCCTGTTTTCCCTCTACGTAAAAGGTGTGGTTGAGCATTTGCTAAGAATCCCCTCGGACGCTCCATCCCTGACAGGCAAACGTATCCCAACACTGCTTTTTGCAGATGACACTCTTCTTATCTCAAAGTCTCCCATGGGTCTCCAGAGCCTCCTGAATAGTTTCCAGGAGTTTTGTTTGTTGAGGGGATTGGTAATCAATACCGACAAAACCAGGTTTTTGATTATAAATCCCCCCAAGAAATTGGGGCGACCTCCGGCTCTGAATTCCGTCCCACTGGAGAGGGTATCCAAGTTTGACTACCGGGGTATCCGCCTTAATGATTCTCTTACCTGGAACCCGCATATCCATAAAATGCTCCTCGGTCACAAAAGGGTGGGAGGTGCTTTACTTAAGGAACAACGCTCCTCCACAAGAAAACCTATAGCCCCAGTAGTGGAAATATATAAAGCCAGAGGGGTCAGCGCTGCCCTATATGGGGCAGAGCTGTGGGGTACCTGCAGCCTGGATGTATTAGCAAAATCGGAGAGCAAATTTCTGAAAGACCTGATGGCTCTCCCATGGAGTACACCTACTGTACCAGTGCTACTAGATCTAGGCTGCAGATCAATCAAGGACCAAGCGCAACTCCGCCCCTTGCTTCTATGGGCCCGGCTGTGGCGGGTCCCTGAACTAGCCCCTTATGCGGAAGCGCTATCAGAGGTTATGGCCATGGTAGGCTGGTCTCGGATTAAATGGTTGAGGGATGTTAAATGGTTACTAGCGGAGATAGGGATAGGAGAGGTATGGGCATTGAGAACAGCCCCACCCAAAGCTATGATCAAGAAGCTGTACTGGAACTGGGTTTCCTCCAAACTACATTCAGATCCACGTCATTGTAACTCTACTGTAGCTTTTGTGAGGATCAAAGATGTGGTGGCTTACGAACCCTATCTAGACATCATTTCCATCCCCTTTGTCCGTTCCCTGTATTTTAAGTTTAGAGTGGGGACTCTTCCAGTAGGTGAACTAGTTGCCCACTGGAAATCGTCTTACCAATCTTCCCCGTTCTGCGCGCGTTGCCCCACCCGAGAAGAGTCGGTAGCCCACATTCTTTTTGAATGTCCGGATTACCATGCACCTAGGAGCCGCTGGCTAAAACCCTTATGTAGACTCTTAGGCACCCGCCAACACAAAGTGGCGCTGCATATTTTAATGTCTGACATATCCACCTTGATTTTCTGTGCTGTGTCAAAATTCTTAAAGTGGTCATGGTTGATTCGTGTAAGAAGGCTTTCTTTGTCAATTTAATTCTGTTTTAACTGTCTTAAATATCTTTCTTCTGTCCTAAATTTTTTGTGTAAAAAGAATGAGATCGTTATAAATGCTGTGTTTTATATTTGTTGTACAAGCTTTTATGATATTTTTATATCGAAATAAAGCCTATCAATCAATCAATCAATAATGTATTATCTGAATTAACTCTTGGTGGATTCTTACACTCTTTCTTCCAATGCCCCATCCGGCCGCAATTATGTCATGGAAATTTCTTTTTCAATTCTTCTATGTTTCCTACCAACTTTGGTTTTCCAGGATTTCCCTTTACTTTAGACTGATGTCCTTCTGTGCTTTTATTTTCTAACTGAGCAGCTTGATGTTCAGCAACTTTCACTTGTGCCCACATCACTTTTTCTTTGAGCTTTCTTTGTTTAACTTCAATTTCATCACTACCATACTTTGCATGTCTCAGAACCTCATCCACTGAACACCACTGCCATCCCATCAAATTATGCTTAATCATATCTCCTATTTCTGGTCTCATTCAAAACACAAACCGATATAAAAAATGACTCATATCCTTTTCATTCAATTCCTCATAACCACTGTACTGTTTAATTACTAATAATAGCCTTTCATAAAATGCATGAACTGACTAATTAGCCTCTTGTATTGTTCTGTCTAATTTTACCCAGTCTGTCTCTTTCGGTGGTATTTTACTTTTTAAAAACACAATGACTTGATCATATTTCCGCATCACTTCAGGTCCAGGAGCACCTGTCACCTTATCTCATGGATATTCTTGCTTTGGCCAATCCACTGCGATTTTACATTCTGACCATAAATCTGCTGGTACTACTATGTGAAATAGCCCATCTAAATCTTCCCATAGAACTTTTTATGCCTTTTACAAATCGGTCTACTTGTCTATACTATTCTACCTGTTTCTCTCTCAATCGGGGAAAATCATTTGTAAATGATAATATATCCTGTCTGCTCCAAGGTACATGTACATATCCTCATCCAGGCATTTCCCTCATTGGAAGCTCTTTTACTACTTCTTTCCCTCTGACCGGGCCACCCTTAAACCCTCTCTCTCCCAGCATCTATGTGATTCTCTCAATTCTTTTTTTCTAGATAAAATCTCCAACATAAAAGCAAATATTCTCCCCCCTCCCCTTCCTTTCTTGATCCTCTGTTTCCCCCAGCTGTAGCATATCTCGACTCTTTCCCTCTCCTGAAGAATCCTGAAGAATATTTTCTTTCCCTTTTACCTCTGGTTAAGTCGGGCTCGCCTTTAGACCCCTGTCCCGCTCACATTCTCAAACAGATTTTTTCCGCTTGTGCATTGCCCCCTCTTACCCTTCTAAACAGCTCATTATTACAGGGCACCGTTATTCCACCTCTCAAATCAGCCATCATTTTGCCCATCCTCAAAAAACCTGGCGCCGATCCCTCAGCACTTCTGCCATTTTTGGTGAAGGTTCTGGAGCGCCACGTAACAAGCACACTCAGTGCCTTCGTAGAGGAGAACAGGATATTAGCCCCCCGACAGGCTGGGTTCTGCCCCGCACACTCCACGGAGTCCGTAGTGCTATCGGTGCCAGAGCGGCGGGGAGCGGCGGGGATCGGCGGCTCTGCCTTGGTCTGGCTGTCCTCCTTTCTGAGAGACCGCACCCAGGCAGTGCGCTTGGGTGATTTCTCGGCGGACTTCTGTGCAGTCCAATGCGGGGTCCCACAGGGCTCTTCTCTCTCTCCCCTGTTATTTAATTTGTATATTGCCCCCCTTATTTTCGCCCTTCAACAGCAGGAGGTCTCCGTCTACAACTATGCGGACGACCTCCAGCTCATTTTTTCTTTATCCACATCCCCGGAGTCCATGTCCAATTTTCAGTATACCATGACATTCATCCAGGACTGGATGAATTTCAACCACCTGAAATTAAACCCGGACAAAACGGAGCTGGTGTTGACAGGTGGTCTCTCCAGTCCTTGGTCTTCTCTTTTCTGGCCCCCCTCCCTAGGTCCTCCCCCCACTCCGTCTCCTTCTGTAAAAACACTCGGTTTTAAATTGAATGATCAACTTTCCCTTCACTCCCAAGTCAGCTCGGTGGTGTCCCTGTCTTTCCTTTCTCTCCGCACCATCCGTAAAGTTTCCCGTTTTTTTTCATTTTCGGCCCTAAAACTCATAGTACTGGCGATGGTCATCCCCCGCCTGGACTACGGCAATGCCCTTTACTGCAGCATGCCTGCTTATAGCGTGCGACGACTCCAACTAGTCCAGAACCAGGCGGCCCGCCTGGTATTCAACCTTTCTAAATCCCATCACGTCACTCCCCTCCTCAAGTCCCTACACTGGCTCCCCATTTGTGAACGAGCCCTGTTTAAACTGGGATGCATCACCTTCAATGCCCGTTCCGGCTCAGCTCCTGCCTTCATCTCCTCAGAAATCCAACCTTATGCCCCGGCCAGGGAGCTACGCTCATCGGCCCAACAACTGCTCGTAGTTCCTCGATTCAAACGGAAAAAATGGGGAGGCTCCAAATTCTCTACCCTCGCCCCTGCATTTTGGAATTCTCTCCCGGCTCACCTTAGATGTTGTGCCCAGTACACCCTTTTCCGCAAGGCACTTAAGACTTTTCTTTTTACACACGCCTTCTCCCCATAAACTCCTTCCCTGTCTTCCCGCACTCCTTATCCCTTAGGATTTCAGTACCTGATAGCGCCAAGAAACCGCCAGGTGCACGTTGCGCTTAAGAAATATTTTAAACTCAAACTCAATTACTGCAATGCCAATGTAGACTTATCACAACTTTCCTCTTTTTTTCTCGGACCATATCATTTTCCATTTGTCTATATCTCCCCATTTTCTCAGTAGCACAATTATCTCTTTTATTTAAGTAATTCTCCCTGTCGTATTCACATTGTCTATATCTTTGTCAGTAAAATCCACTCTATATGGTTTCTGCAAGCTTTGGTATTTAGTAAAATCTACATCCTTTCAATTGCTAAGTTTTCAAATCTTTTGTGCATTTTTTTTGTTTTCATGTAATACTTTTACATATAAAAGTGACTTCATCATCCTGGTAATTTTTCAATTTATCGGTACCAATTGCTCCAATTATTAATTCTTCCATATCAACCTTTAATCTTGCAACATCTAACAATTTTGGCTCAGTCTCTTTTAGTTTTAAGGTTTTTGTCCAGTCAATTAACTCTTGCTCAGTTGGCCCTATTGGGGTTTGGGTTAAGTCTATCTTTCTACACTCTTCTTAGGGGTTACAGAATCTGATTCTGCTCCTGTTGGGAATTTATACGGAAGACTCTGATTAAATGTCAAATCTGGTGATGTCATTTGGTTAGGGCATGCAATCCCTGACAAATCTGGATAAACCTTTTCTCTTACTTACCGCAAACTCTGATTTAAAGGAATAGTTAAGGATGGCTCTTTTATTTTTGGATTTTCAAATACTGGAATCACTAGACCTATTGTTACCGGAAAAGTTTTGAGTAAGCTCCTGTATCTTTTCTGCCAATTCATGTTTTGAATATATATACTCAGCAGTACTCGGTTGTGCTTCAACTTGTTGTTCTACTCTATTTTCATTATTCTCCATTTCATTTCCCTATTTAGGTGTCCCTGTAGATCTTGTTCCTGTTGTGTAACATTTGGTTCATATCTCATTTCTACTCTTTCTGGAAGGTCTCTAAAATTTGAAAATAGTTTTGGGGTTTCTGACAATCTATCCTCTAACTATGGTGCACTTATGTGGTGGTGAGCCTCAGCCAGGCCTACCAGTGCAAGGGATTCGCCCTTCTCTGCACAGAGTCCTCGGACCAATATGAAGAAGTTGGCACAGAAACTGGAATAGAAAATACAAGATTTATTAAACCTCATGAGGTGGAACTACATTCACACAACACCCTTCGGTAATGTATGAAGAAGCACACTGAATGGAAGGAGCTGAGTCCTTTTATACCCACACAGGGGTACAAAATGCTGGTTTTAGGTACATATAAGGTCATACAGAAAATGCACAGTCAACAAGTGGGAAGAACTAACAGTTGCTAATTATGGTGAACACATCCTGACACTTACAGACTAACAGCAGCTGCATGGACAGCAGCAAGCTCAACTGAGCATGTGCGAAGGTGGAGAATGCTAAATATAGTTCGTCTCTAGGCAGAATTCAAGAACAGTTAACAGAAATGTAGGACAGAGCACATGACGAGCACATGGTAGCACACGGCAAACAAAATGGCTGACAGAAATACAAAATGGATTCCACAAAACGGACAAGATAGTCTCTAAATACAGGATAGCTTCCGCTAATGCTAACCTAATTGCTGCCAAACAGACGACCATTATAGCATTAGCTGAAGACATTCGTTTATCTGGGGTAATCTAGATATACATCCTGTACATTGATGCTCATAATCTCAGTGATCTCTTTATTTAACATTTGTTGTGCTTTCATTTCTGTAATATTTATTTTGGCAGGTGTACAAGCAGTGATGCACAAGGAGCAAAGCATAGGACCACATTGTATACAAGTACAGCATGTAAATAGTATCATCAGTAGTATACATAGATTAGTCAGTAGCTTCCAGCCCCAAGTAATAAAGAGTGTCCATATCCAGTTCGAAAATGTCCATGTACCAGTCTCTGGGTGAATTTCTAAAGCAATCTTATGCAGTTTAGAGATTGCATCATATACTGAAGGCGAGTGATCCGGAATAAAGACACAACAGCTGCTGCCAATGATGCGGCATGCATCACCTTCATTAGCCAGAATCACATCTAATACCATACGATTCTGGAGTGCTACAATCCTCGCAAATTGCAGCTCCTCTGTAATGTTCCCAAGTGCCATAGCTGTTTGATTGGTGACAGCTTCCACAACACGAGTCAATCGCCTGATCTTTCTGCTATTTAATGCAGTAACCACAAAGAAGAACAAACCCAATTTGAAATCGACATATTGTTGCAAAGTGGTATCAGTCTGATCAACCTCATCTGTACTTATTGTTCGTTTGTATCTGTTCTTGGAAATGTCGTTGTACAATTTCTAATTCCGGTGATATGATGGAGGGCCTAAGAACACAGGTGGTAACAAAAATGATAAGTAACATACCCCAGACCACCCAACAGGTAATTGATAGTATCCTTTATTACTGCACACAAAATAGGTAATATGTGAAGACGTAAAACTGCTGTTATTAGCACCTTCAATGGTTAGAATTACTGTACACTCACTCCTTACTACTGTAATTCTACCAACACTACTAATACATATATCTACTGTAGCTCTTGTCACAGAAATTAAAAAAGGTCCAATGTTTTTAATGTTTCTAATATTCGTGAAGACATATGGTGTCGAAATATTATCAGGTTGATACTCTTCCCATTCCCATTTAGTCCCTTTAGCTTGAGGATAACCATCTTTATCTTGATAGCATACTTTATTCAGAGGGAAGTTAATCCCACCTTCTGAAGGCTTTCCAGAACTAAACAAATGTGCATACCAAGCGTGACACAAACCATTATGGGAAAAAGGTAGAGGAATAAAAGGTGTTCCTCCTTTCTTTTGGTGCGCAGGTATTATCCCACACACCCAACAGTTGGTAGTAATCGTGGCATTATGTGTATGATGCAACATCTGGATTAATGTATTATTTAGGTACGTTTGTCGATACTTCTGCTCATGGTAGGGAAGCGTGAAGTAGAGATGTTCCACTGGTACTGGAATAGTAGCAAAAAAAGTGCTGTGGAACAGGAGCTACTTTCTCAACAAACCAGGTGATTATTGCCATAACCACCAGAGCAACAACAAACCCTACAGCACAAATGATTATTTTGTTATTCATTTTAGCAACAGTGATAATTGATCTTTCTAAAAACTCATTGAAACAATCGTTGGAGCTCTTATCCCTGGACAGCCGTTGATTTCTTCACCACGGGCCAAGACGGGTGTCACTACACTACCCAGGACTAGTCCCCCCCTTGCCACATCGGCTTTCCGTTTCACTAACCCAGGGCGGTAGCTCAACCAGTCTTTTTCAGAACTGCAGACTCTTTCCTCGGTCTCAAGTGGTATCGCGATGCTCCAGGAATCGTGTGGTTCAGGAAGACTTCCGCAGATTTGTCAGGTGAGATAGCTTTACCTTTGTCCGTCTCCAGAATCTTTTGATGGTCGGTCAATACAGCAGGTTCCACCAAGGCAGGTGACACACGTTTGCAGTGTGTGCTATGGACCCAGTTCTTCTTGTTCGTCACTCGAACTGCTGTCCTTGTTGCCAGGAGCACCTGCTCCGGTCCTCGTCACCTCGGCTCCAAGCTGTTCAATCTGTCGAAGACCTTGACCATCACGTGGTCGACAGGACGGATTTCATGGGCCTCACCTGTAGATCTGTCAGGAAGCACTTCTCGAACCTGTTGATGAATAGAGATCAAACTACCGGTTAACTGTGCCAAATAATCATTAATCAGAACACAAGGAACATCATGTATGGGGCGTGGCTTAGGAACTCTCCAAATGTTCATTGGCCTTCCAAATACAATTTCATATGGGGTAAGTGAAGTAATGGGTTTTTCGGAACCCAGCGGTGCCAGGGACACACCCTAAGACTTCGGTTCCTTCCTGTTTCAGAAATTGTTCCTTTTATGCGTGCATCACTGAAACGCAGAAAACGAGGCACAGTCTTAGTCTCAGAGTCAGCTATACCCTCCTGGACCCACCGGTCGTACGGCAGAGGCAAAGGGACCCTCTTGCAGTGTACGCCGTGGATCCAGTTCTTTTTGCCTTCCACTCGCATGGCGGATCTCGTTGACAGCAGCACTAGGTGGGGGCCGGTCCAACGGGGCTGATCATTCTTTGTCCACTGGAAATTCTTCACCAAAACCCATGAGCCCGGATCTATGATGTGACATGGATCTTCAGAAACTTGAGGCAGAGTATCGTAAACCTGTTGGTGTAAAACACGCAATTTAGCCGTCAATTCGCACAAATAGTCAAGCAGTACAGGGTGTTCGATCTCACTGAATTTTGTCGGCCTTGGCACTCCCCATATGTTGGCCGGACGGCCGAACACAATTTCATAGGGACTAAGTCCCACTCGTGAATGCACAGTTATTCTGGTTGATAGGAGTGCTAAAGGCAGAGCGTCAGGCCATTTAAGACCAGAGCTCGCTTGGATTTTGGCCAATTTTAGTTTTAATGTGCCATTGTAGCACTCTACTAGTCCAGCTGAATGGGGGTGATTTGCAGCGTGGAATTTCTGTTGGATGCCTAGCCCTTCACATACTTTCTTCATCACTCGTCCTACAAATTCACTCCCATTGTCACTCCAGACTATTCTCGGCATTCCAAATCTAGGGAAAAATTCTTTGACAAGGGCTTTAGCTGTGGACAAGGCAGTGTTGTCCTTTAAGGGATATGCTTCTACCCATCTCGAAAAGGCACAAACAACAACGAGTACGTATTTCAAATTGTTGCACCTTTCCATGTGGATGAAATCTAGCTGCAAAACCTTGAACGGATACGTTGGGGGCGCAAAATGACCAGCTGGATTTGGGGTTCCCCTAGCAGGATTGTATTTCAAGCACACCATGCAATTCTTGACTACATTCTCTGCGCATTTTGGGAATCTAGCATTTTGCCATACTGGAGCCAACAACTTACAAATCCCTTTCACACTGATGTGAGCCATTCCATGGGCCATTGTAACCACTGCAAGCACATATGCATCGGGTAACAACCATCGCTGATGTTCTGCCAATTCAACCCAACAACCATTTGCATCCAATTTACCCGTACTCTCTCTCCACATACTCAATTCTTTCTCTGTAGCTTCAGCTTGAATAGACTTCACACTCTCTATCGTGTCTTCTTCTGTTCTGAGAAAACAATCATGCTGTTCAGAAGCATCTGTCTCTGTTACAATTGGCAACAACGTAGCTGGATTCAACGTGTTGCATCTCTTTATGTGTACATGACTCGCTAAAAGGGTCAACTCATAACCTGACAATCAAGCACTAGTTAAGGGCTGCGTCTTGGTCCTATTTAACAACGTGTCCACTGCATGTGGGACCATCACAACCAATGTATTATTCATCACTAAACCAGCAGACTGCCGAATAGAAACAGCTGCTGCCGCTGTGGCTCTTAAGCAACTTGGCAATGCTTTAGCTACCGGGTCCAAAGTTGACGAAAAATACGCACATGGACGCTGTTTGTCTCCGAACAACTGTGTCAACACTGACAATGCACAACCTTCTTTCTCATGGATATACAGTGTAAAAGGCTTACTGTAGTCGGGGGTACCCAACACAGGAGCCGAACATAATGCATTGCGCAATACGGAAAAACTTTTCTGACACTCTTCAGACCATGGGAGGGGGTTCGGTGTATCTTTACAAGTTAATGCCACCAAAGGTTTGGCCAACAAAGAAAAATTCGGTATCCATTGCCTGCAGTAAGATGTAATGCCCAAGAAAGCACGCACTTCTCTCTGTGTCCTAGGCACACTCAATTTCGCTATTGCCTGAATTCTTTCTGGGGTCAGTTTCCTTCCCTCCTTCGACAAGAGATGACCTAAGTAGATCACTTCTTGTCGACAATATTGCAATTTGGAAAGAGACACTTTGTGATGTAAATCAGACAAATGATGCAACAACGACAACGTGGCTTCTTTACAGATTTTCTCAGTATCTGCAGCAACAAGCATATCATCAACGTACTGAATAAGTGTAGCGCCATTAGGTAAAACAATCTTATCAAGCTGTGTTTTTAAAGCTTGACTATATATTGATGGACTTTCACAGTATCCTTGGGGAGCGCGTTTGAAGCGGAAGCTTCGACCTCCTAAACTGAAGCCGAAAATATCCCTACTCTCCTCGACAATCGGGATGCTGAAGAACGCATTCTTCAAGTCAATCACCGAGAACCAAGTCGCGGAAGCTGGAATCATAGTCAATAGGGCAGTGATATCAGGAACGACTGGAAATTGTGGCACAACGATTTTGTTCACTTCTCTAAGATCAATCACAAATCTGTAAATGGGTGGCTGAGAAGGGTCAGTACGCTTAAAAACAGGCAGAACAGGACTATTGCAAACGTTGCCTTTTGTCTCTTCAATTACATTTTTTTCAATCAAATCATAAATGATCGCTAGCAACGCTTTTTCACCTTCACTAGATATTTTATATTGGGGAATTCGTGGCATTTTAACATTGGCTTTCAATGTCACAACATATGGCGGTATTTCCAAAAGACCCACATCATTAGGACCAGTAGCCCAAAGAATATCAGGAAGAAGCGACAACTTTGTCGGAAGTTTATCCTTTGACAAATACATTGGGGAGACCACTTTCTTACCTAGTGTAAGTTGCACTCCTGAAGGAGAACAATACAATGTTGCATACAATCTTTTCAACAGATCCAATCCTAACAAATTTTCACCACAACCTGTTGTCAGAATAAGGGGTGCTTCTAATTCACAAGGTCCAACAGAAAGGGACATAGGACTAGAAATCGGGTTCCTAACCGGGGCGCCAGAAAAACCTACTGAAACATTCATTTCGCCAGACAAAGGTGCGCCAGGGAGTTTAGAGTGCATAATGGAACTCTTTGTAGCACCAGTATCCAACAGAAAAGGCTCTGACACACCTGATGTAATCACCTCAAAATAAGGTCCACTCTGATCTACTGGAACTAAAACAACTCCCTTTCTTTGTCTATGGCTGTCCTAGCAATCATTACTTTCCATATTCTCATCTTCTGCATAGTAGTCATCAGCATAGTACTGAGGCGTCCTACCAGACGCGTTATTCTGCTGATCAAAACTATTCATTGAGTTCTGTGGCGGAAAAGATCACCCGTTCTGTAGGAAATTTCCACGTCCTCTACCTCTAGGCGCTTGTGGAGTACCTCGACCTAGTGCGCTAGAAACACCATTCATACGCTGTAATAAAGGAGGGCGGCTACTTTTAAAATGGCCTTCCTCTTTACAATATGCACACTGATTAGGGCCTACAGGAAAGCGTTGTTGAGGATATTCGGTCCTTTGCATGTTTCTCTGAAACTGCTGAGGCTGCTGATAGTTACTCTGACCACCACGAGGCGGGTGCGCCTGCTGTAAAAGAACCTTTGTTTTTAACTCTTTTGTTTTCTTGTCTGCTCTATCTTTCTCATCTTTATCTCGATTTTCGTAATACTGGGCAGTAGCCAATATCTGTGCTGAAGAGGAAACGGCCCACGAACTTTCTGAATCTTTTAATTTCTTACACAACTCGGGAAGCAAATTATGCACGTACTTGTCAACGAACAACCGTTGACCACCTTCTGTACTCATATCTTGACCACTGTGGTCGATAAACGTTTCTTCTAACCTGTTGAAGAAGTCAGACACGGTCTCATCTTTCTTCTGCTTACACGCAGACAATTTGCCCCAATTCACCCGCATCGCAGTCATCAAAGTCTTCATGTAAGTAATTATCCTACCAGGGAGGTCTGCCACTAAAGGTTCGGGTTTAGCACCACCAACTTGTCTGCCATTAGCAGCAGCAATATTAACCCATGTATCACCTAACTCCTGATCATGATCCGCATGACGAATCTTTCCCCATAAAGGCTGTGGAACGACATTTCCAAACAACATGTCTATATCCGCTACATTCATAATGCAAGAGCCTGCAGTCTGTGACAATTCCTTGTAATACCCTGCAGGATTTTTACGGGGGTCAGGCAAAGTCTGCTTAAGGGCCAAAACTTCAGCTCGCTTCCATGGAACATGTACCCAAACACGCTGAAAGTGAGGCTGAACAGGTGGGTTAGCTGCTAGATCTGCTTCTTTCCAAACTGGGGGAACCTCTCTCATTGGATATTGTTTCCCTTTTCTTTTAACAGAAAGATCAGGCTCAAACAACTGTTGGGAAATAGCTTCGCTTCTAAACGATAACAATGTCGCAACTGCTTTCTTAACATCGGAACCCACATATGTGCCCTTTGCAAACTCGAACCGTATACGACATAGCTCAGGCAGATTGGGCTCCAAATCATTTTCCTCTAAATCCTCACAAAGAAAAGTACACATTTTCCCAAAAACGTATCTCTGTTTTGGTGCTTCCCACTGATGGAAGACATCCATAACGGAATCAAGCTCATATCTTGTGGGGTCTGTAACCCATTTGTGTGCCAAATAATTCAATGTTTCCCGCTCTCTAGAGTCGGGCATTTGACTACGCAACTGTTTGTGTGTTGAAACAGGGGTCATATTTGCTGCCCCAAAAAGAGGATACAGAAGACTAGCAACTGTATCAGTCATTCTCTGCCGAACAGAAGGAGAAGTCGACGAAAGAACAGGAGTAAAAGCAGGGTGAGGCAAGGCAGATGCAGATGTAGAAGCAGTAACAGTAGGAATATCAGAAGAGGCAGTCGATGCAATAGGCAAGTCGTAAGAAGTACAGGGTGAGCAGGTAGCAAAGTCAGCGGCCCTTGAGGAGGCTGAGCCGTAGCAGTAGGAGCCAGCTGAAGAGGAGCTGGCGGTTGTGGAAGAACCTGGGGCACAACAACCGGAGGTTGCACAACTAAAGGTTGCGGAGGTGCAGTAGCACTCTTCGCATAGGGGGGTGGCGAATTCAATAAGTGAGACATAAACGGATCTTTCTCAAGTTCTTTTGCTGTATCCTGCTGGAGAGGTGGCAAAACTGGATAGCATTTATCGATCGCCATTTTACGTTGCCTGTGCAACTGTTTACTCGCTTGTTCCTCCTCATCATCTTTATATTGCATAGCAGCTTGCATTATCGAAATACCCTTTTCTCTTTTATTCTTTTTAGCTAATTTAATTTCTTTCTGTTTGGCTTCCTTTCGCCATAGGCGAAAAGAGTCAAACATCGCCGGCCGGGCTTTCTTCTTAAAAAGTCTAACCTCTAGATTATCTAATATCTCTGTTTCAAAACTACCATATTGGGGCCATTTTAAAACACCATCCTTTCTGGTGTATCGAATCCATTATATGTGATTGGACCTACGCCATGTTTCACATAGAGCTCATAGGTTGGAGTTCCAATCGGAGGAACCGGACACGAGTCCTCCAATCGGGAATCCCTATTATAACCAAGACAAAACAAGTTTCCAAGTCTGCTAGGACCAGGCATCTTCACTCTCTAGTCTAGCTTCAAACTTCAAAGGATTATCGATTACGATAGTCTCGTGAATACACAAGCCCCTCGGCTTTGGTACTTGCAAATCAAAGATCCCAAGGGGATACCCAAACTAAGAACAAAACTAAGGACTGGGAGACGTTCCACTTATACTTAACTGAGGTATCGATGATGTCACCAGAAGACTCGTCTATCGTTTCGCACTACCAATCATCAAGGGTCCAAAACAGGGCGATAGTCAGGGCAGCAGTCCTTCGTAGCCGTCGGGAAGTGGGGAACCTCGCAGCAAGGACTTTCGGACCACGTCGACATGCAGGGGTCGATGAAGTGGCGGCCTTCCTCCAGAATTTTCACACGAAGCTCCTCACGAACCTCTGGCTTGGACCGGTACCGCTGATATCGCCCCACATGGGGCGCCAACTGAAGTACTGGGTTTTTCGGAACCCAGCGGTGCCAGGGACACACCCTAAGACTTCGGGTCCTTCCTGTTTCAGACTACAGAAACTCAGAGTCTTCTAGGTGAAGTCAAAGATCACGTTTATTGGCTGCAACCAAGTAACAGGCGTCCTAGAAGTACAACACGGTGTATATTCTCAGGAGACTGCTCAATCTTACAAAGCCAGCCTTCTCTTTTTATACAAAATATTATGCTTCAGGCAAACATTCCTTATTTTACAGTTGACCATTCACATATTTTCAATACAAAGAAAAAGCAGAGTCATGATGACAAGCCCATATTTCAGTTTGTTCAGCCCACAATCAATTACCCGGCAAGGCCCAGTATTTTCATCAGATATCGACGAAACCCCAATAAAAACGGGCGCCTCCTCCTCGTAAAGCAAGTCATAAAGAAAGAAACAGAGGCAGGTGTGTGTAAGATTAGGAAGGGTTTGTGTGCGATGAAGGGTTTATGGCATGTTGTGCCTTGATACTATCTCGACCGGCCACTGGGAGAGGAACTGACAGAACAGGTTTGGCCTTGGGCAGTGGAGTCAGCTTGCCCAGGTCGTGCAGGAGTCAGCAAAGGTGTACGTGTCCTTCAGACTCGGTTTTGGCCTTAGTCACCGGCCTATGTAAAGGGCAATCACAAAATGGCTGCCATTCACAAAATGGAACCCGAGAGTTCTGGCCGAAAAACTCAGAATACAGGGTGATTTCGTCACTCGAATATGACGAAAATGCTTGTGCATAGTCCACTAGTCATTCTCGGCCTGCTGATATCAAATTCGTCATGATACGAATATGTTTATGACACAGGTCCAAACTTTTCAGTACCACAGAAGGCGAGACCGTGAATTTTGGCACTGATCTAATGGATAGCAATGCCAAGGGTAATGCATCTGGCCACTTCAAAGACGTGGTAACCAGTATTTTCGCCAACTTCAATTTCAAAGTAGCGTTGTACCTTTCCACTAATCCTGCTGATTGCGGGTGGAAGACTGCATTGAATTTCTGCTTGGGCCCTAATCCTCTCAGGACATGCTCAACAACTTGACCAATAAAATGAGGTCCGTTGTCACTCCATAAAAGCTTACAAATACCATATCTAGGTAAAAACTCCTTTAGAAGCACCTTCGCTGTGGTGAAAGCAGTATTATCCTTTGTAGGGTATGCCTCTATCCATTTACTGAAGGCGCATACCACCACTAGGATGTATTTCAGATTATTGGAGCATTTAAGTTGGATGTAACCCATCTGCAAAACTTCAAAAGGTGCGGTTAGTGTAGCAAACCCTCCTGGAGTCCCTGTCCCTTTACCAGGATTATACTGCCAACAGATCAAACAGGATTGCACTACTCTCTTAGCTGTACTGGCAATTTCAGATTGCTCCCAAACTTGCATAAGCAATTTAGTTATTGCTAGAACTCCAACATGTGCCAGCTCATGTGCCATTTGAACCATGTGTAGGCTGTAGGCAATTTCCATTTATCCATGTCTTTGTTGCGCCAACAACCCTCATTGTCCAATATTCCTTCTTTAGACCATTGCTCAAGTTCTTTCACAGAGGCAGATCTCCGTATAGCCAATACTTCCTCTCTAGTGTCCTGCCAACGCTCAGCCTGTGATTTCACTACGTACATGGATGTAGTGCTTCACTGCATCGCAGTCTCACGAGCTACGCGGTCTGCAAGGGCATTGCCTTGTCCTATTTTGTCAATGATTTTCTTGTGCGCGCTACACTTCATAATAGCAACTCTCTTTGGGTATGTAAGTGCAGTCAAGTGATTATGCACTAATTCTCTGTGCATTATCTGAAACCTGTGGGACGTAAGAGAGCCTCTTTCCCTCCAGAGTAGGCCAAAATCATGAACCACTCCAAAAGCTTAGCGGCTATCCATGTAGATGTTAACACACAAGTCAGTGCTAAGTTCACACGCTCTCGTCAAAGCTATTAGTTCAGCTGCTTGAGCCGACTTCTGTGGTATCCGAGCTGTTTCCACTACTGTCTCAAGTGTCGTCATTGCATATGCAGCTGAGGTCGTGCCATCTGGTAACTTCAAACAGGACCCATCAACCCACAGTTCCCCATCTACATCTGAAAGTGGCGTATCTTGCAAATCGACGCGACCCTTTGTCTGTTCCTCAGTAAGGACTATACAATGATGAGGCTCCTTGGATTGAGATTCATTCACAGGATATGGCAACAAAGTAAGTAGAATGAGTGTCGCACACCTCTTCAAGGTAATATGAGGTGCTAACAGTGTCAATTCATATCCTGTTAAGCGAGCACTAGTTAAGTGTTGTATCTTAGTCTGATTCAAAAGGGCATCTACTGCATGGGGTACTAACACCAACAGTTTGTGTGACAAAACTATCCCTTCACTCTGACGTATGGACTCAGCTTGTCGCTGCAACTGAACGAAAGCACCCAGGCAATGCATGAGCAACAAGATCAAGAACTGAGGAAAAATATGCACAGGGTCGCTGCTTATCAACGTGTGTCTGTACTTACCATGACGATGCACACCCATCTTTCTCGTGTACATAGAGTGTAAAAGCATTCGAGTAATCAGGTGTGCCTAAAACTGGTGCAGAGCATTGAGCTTGTCTTAACTGATGAAAACCATTTTGGCATTCATCTGTCCAAGAAAGGGGGATCTGAGTGTTTTTAGTCAAAAGCGCTAGCAGGGGTTTAACAATGTGTGAAAAACCCAATATCCATTGCCTACAAAACGAAGTCAAACCAATGAAAGCACGGATATCTTTCAATGTGGAAGGTACTGGTGTGTCTAAAATTGCTTGAATGCGATCCGGTGTCAGGGCACAGCCCTACTTAGACAGAAGGTGACCTAAGTAGGTTACCTTCGGTCTACAATATTGCAATTTCTTTTGTGATACTTTATGGTTGTGTGTAGCAAGAAAAGAAAGTAAAGACAAAGTACATTTTTCACACTGCTTAGGCGTATCGGCTGCCAACAAGATGTCGTCAACATATTGTATGAGAGCCACTCCTTCAGACAAAGTAAAGGAATCAAATTGTCATTTTAAGGCTTGACTATAAATACTCGGACTCTCAGTGTACCCTTGAGGAACTCTACATAATCTGTATGATCTATTATTCAAAGTGAAACCGAACAAATATCGGCTATCAGGATGAATAGGAATCGAGAAGAAAGCATTCTTCAAATCAATTACAGAAAATGTAGTTGCTGTTGGAGGGATGAGGGTAAGCAATGTCGTTATGTCAGAAACCACAGGGTATTGTGGTACTACAATCTTGTTAACTTCTCTCAAATCAATGACGAATCTGTAAATCTTAGTGTCAGTACCTTTTTTCAAAATGGGAAGAATCGGACTATTGCAAACATTGTAAAGAACTTCTTCCATAACCCCTACTTTAATCAAATCATGTACAATGAGTGTGAGTGCTTCTTCTCCTTCTCGAGAAATTTTATACTGAGGCAGTCTTGGCAATGAAGCACCCTCCTTGACACTAATATGCACTGGCGGAATAACCATTTGCCCTACATCAGTGTCTGAAGTAGCCCACAAAGTACTAGGGAGTGAAGCTAATGCAATGTCCTCTTTAACAATACAGGATCTCTCAATCACGGGGTAGTTGTCATTCAAAATAACCTGTACTCCTTCCGGAGAACATCGTATCGTAGCCCTGAAATATTTGAGCATATCAAGACCCACAATATTATCTGATGTGCTTAGAGAGAGCAAAAATGGACATGGAGCAGTAAACTTATCAACATGGAATGCAATTGGTTGTGACAGTGGGCTAAGGGAAGGTGTTCCATCAAAACCTATTGATGTAATAGTTAAGCCAGACAGGGGAGCCGTAGGAACCAAATTTTTAGACAAGGCGCTACGAGTCACTCCTGTATCAACCAGAAACTGATCAGTAGAACCCAAAACATGTGCTGTAACATAGGGACCCTTCTGATGTACTGGAACTTCAATTGATTTCTTACTCCATCCTAGGCAATTCTAAGCTAAGCAGAATCTTGAAAATCAGACGGCACATAGTCGGACATTTGATATTGGTTCCCTCTATCAAAGGTGTTAACCCCATCCTGTTCACATATATTAACATCAAACCTAGCACGATCATTCGTGCCTCCTCTAGGCCATGAATATCCTGAATGATTTCTCATTTGTCCCCGACCACGTGGACACTGCTGAGCACGCAGTACTGGACATCAGAAAGCCAATGTACAAATTTCTTGCAGAACGCACACTGGTCAACAGACAAATTCGAATGAGTATAGGAAGGAAAGGACGAACCATAAGACCCACGTCCACCTCTATCATTACGTCTAGAAGGCGGACCATCCGCCTGAGCCAACAAAACCTTTGTTTTCAACTCATTACTCTTTTTATCCTCATTACCCTTCGCTTCTAATTCCTGGCGTTCATAATACTGAGCCATAGTTAGGAGAGAAACCGAAGAAGAGGTAGTCCATGAACTTTTACTGGCCTTTAGGCGAGTAGCTATTCCTGGCAAAAGGATTGCAAATCATTTATCAACTAACAGATGTCTACCCGTGTCATCTGTCAAGGACTGGCCACTAAAATCATGGAATGCTTCTTCAAAGCGTGTGAAGTAGTCAGAAACTGATTCATCTGCCTTTTGCTTGCAAGACGCTAACACTGTCCAATATCTCTTTTTAGGGGGAATAATCGTATTTAACTTAACTAATATAGCTGCCGCAAGATTTAAAATTAACTGACACGGTTTCTGTGCAGGCTCTCTATCTTCATCTAACTGCTCTAAATCTTTCCATAACGCTCCAAATGTCGCACGATCATCAACGTTACGCACAGTTCTCCATATATCAGTCGGTAATATTAGTCTAAAAAACAGATCAATATCAGGCAAAGTCATAGTACAAGAGTTAATAGCACCATCAACTTCCTCATAAAAGGCTGCTGGATTATTTCGCAGATCAGGTAATGCAGTTTTAAGAGCCATGACATCTGCTCTTTTCCAAGGAGTATAAACCCAATTATAAATAAAATATCCCTTTGCATCTGTAGAAGTCTTATCATCACTTGTACCCATTCCTTTAGGAGGAACATATAAAGGCGGGGCTTCCCGCATGGGTTTCACATTCATTACAACATTCTTATCTGTTTCAGGAGTAGAAGTTCGTGCCATGCTGATCTTGGATGTTGGTGCAGCTGTGTCTGCTGCCTTTTTCTCCTCTCGCAAACGGGCTGCTTCAACACACAGTTTAACCAAACGTCTGATTGTGTCAGCCAGACAAAAAGACCTTCACGTAGTTGTTTACAATAATTTGCTACATCATCAGGCTCCATTTCTACTGAATATTTCCTGTACCGTTCAATAACTTCTGCAGCAAATGTGTCGGTAAAATATATTTGCTCCCTTTCCTGCCAATCGTTAGTAACCACATAAAACAACTCCATTCGTCTGTTTACTAAAACCAAAAGGATAGCTTTTCAATCACAGCAGAATTGAGGGGCATATTACCAAGGGCCATTATCGCCGCTTTAGTGGGACTTTTTCCCGCTAAAGCGGCGATAATTTTATCGCCGTATTACCAAGCTGTCGCTAACACCAGTTGGCGACAGCTTGTAGGCGAGAGCGGGCATTTTGGGGCCCGCTTTGCATGTCAGCGATAATTATCGCTAATGACATGCAAAGTGGGTGTGTCAAAATGTCTGCGACTGAAAACAGTCGCTGCAATCGCTATCACCTATGATCAACACAGGCGTAGTTTTGGAAATATTAGCGCTAAGCGCGAATATCTCCAAAAGCTAACGCCTGCCCTGACCAGTTCTTAACCATGTTATCCAATGAGAGGTGGATAACATGGCTAAGAGCATTGTCACGGTAATGCCTGAATATCGCTGTATTGACAGCGATATTCACGCATTTCGCCTGTTTTTTATTGCTTCTGAGATAAACCTTGCTAATAGCAAGGTATCTCAGCAATAAAAACAGGTGAAGAGCAGCGATAGCAATATTCCCGCTAAGCCAACTTAGCGATAATTATCGCTAGTTGTTGGTAATATGCCCCTGAGTTTTTCTGGTAGACAGCACTTACCTCTTTTATACCACAGAATTTTACTTTTCGCCGATAAGATAGCTATTTCCTCTACCTTACCCTTCTTCCAAGCTTGGGTTAAACATGATTACTCTTTCCGGGTAGAGTTTTAGCCAGAATACATAATGATCCCTATTCTCAGACTCAAGATTTCACAGGTTGCCCTCGCTATACATTCACCACTTTTACACGTAAGGTCCCTAAACTTGTGATGTACGACGACACCACCATGATATACGACGATACCACTACTTTTTGAAACAGACTATGCGATGTGTGACTTCACTTGCCACACTTCCTCTGCCTGCAGACAGAGGTACCAGCTTCCCATACTATCCAGAAGCCTCTTTTAGACTACACATAAAGCAAATACGAACTCAACAGATGTTAGTCCAAAAATTCTGTACATCATAATCCTATATATTCTACTCTACACATCATATGTCCTAGTCAACCTATAGCAACCAATACTCTGCTACCAAGTATTACTGGCGCAGCGCGGCTCCAAAAATTCTTCATAAACCACCACAAATAAAACCATGGAAGCTCTTACAACAACTTACACACTTGGGCCCATCACTCTAATCATTCATACACACATTTAATCCATTCCGAGGATTCAGTATGGGTTCAAAAAGGAAGTTGCGGTGCTATAGTGGAATGCCTAAACTATAGTTTATACATTATTTACAACTGCAGTTTAATTTCTAAGAACCATTGTTTTTATTTAAAATAAAGAAAACAATATCATCCCACTGTTTAAATTCGGATCTGCTAGTAAAAGTTGACTGTAGGAAGTATCAAACCAGTTTAATTCTTCATTTATTAAATTTGTATTTTTCTCTAAATTTCAAGTTTTCTAGCATAATCTCTATGTTTTAAAAAGGCTAAAAGAATAACTCAATTTGCAATAAAACCCTGAAAGGAAAAGGTTGAAATTTCAATAACATTCATTTATTAGCAAATGACAACGAAAGGAAATAAGCTACGAAAATATTACCCAAATGGAGAGACGAAGACATCAGTACAGAAGGCAATAATCCCAAATTTAAAACCTCCCTGTCTCTCTCTCAGGATCTTGCACCCATTCAAAAGTTAAATCAAAAAGAAAAATGTTCTAAGTCTCTGCGCCTCAAAGCAAAAATTGCGCAGACCGACAGCATCTCGGGGTGCAAAAATCAGATTGGAAAGCAAGCTTTTTTTAATGTCCGAACCGTCCTTTTTTATACCCTTTTTCACTAATTTATCTATCTAAATTCGTAACTCTTACATTTTGTAATGTCTGTGATTGGTCAATTTAGAGCCGGATGAGCATAACCTCATCATTCCTTATTCAAATTTTCTGCAATGTCATCCTCACTTGCTGTAACTGTGGTTTGTTTGTGTAAAGAATGACTTCTTCCGAAGTGTCCTTTAAATTGTTAGTTGACTTTTCTTTCCCATGGGTAAGATTATCGCCTCGTGGTCATCTTTGCCTTAGGCCCCATAAAATGGCCACGCTATCCTTGACCCACGCTGTTCAGTCACAGGCAGCCTGCATCTCCGTCTCTGGTGCATGCGTACTTCTGTCGCCATCTCGTATTTTCAGACAGACTCCATTTTCTTTTATTTCGTATACCCATTTAGGCCTCAATTTAGGAACTATCACGAAAACAAACACAGATAGATGTACCTTTGCGAAATAAAACCCTTTTTGTTTACCGCCCCCCTACTAATGATAACCCAGTTAGTATTTATCTGGCTCTAAGCAACAATTATGCATAATTTGACTTACCAATTTTCATGTTTTATGCCACAAGTAAAGAGACAAAAGCACATTCATGCAGGTTTTCTTTTAGTCCATAACATATGCGTACATTTTATTACACAATACTTGACAAATTAATTGTTTATTTGCTTATGCAATACATGCAAATTAGTATCCCAAGTGTATTGGAGTATGCATTTTACTCTAGGTTGGTTAATTTTCAAAACCACACATTTTAGTACTTGTCAGTGTTATGGAGTGTTAATTTCACAAGGGGTACACAAAATGTTGTTTTCCACCTTGCTCCATCACCCCCCTGACAGTGACCGGAGCTGGTAAGAAACCCTGATGCCAGAAGTCACCAATGCACCTAATGCCCCACAGCTTTTGGTGGCCCAACCAACAGTGTCCAGGCATCTCCCTAGATCCCACCTTACTGCTCCAGCCAGTGGTCAGCTTCTGGAAGCCTCTCTTTCCAAGCCTGCTGCATCTTTTCGAAACTGAATGTCTCAATTGGAAAGCACAGGGTCCCAGTGTCCATTTTACAACCTGCACCCAGGTGCCTGGTTGCCGCTAGTGGTGCAGCATCATGTGCTTTTTGTTGCTCCCTGAATTGCTGACCTTAATCCCAGGAGCTTTGCACCCACAACTGAGTGGCCTGCTGAACAGCAGTCTCTAACAGAAGTACGCCTTACCACCATTGACTAACATTGAACCCCTGCATTCAGCACCCAGCTACCCCAGTGCTGCTGGTGGTGCAACTTGCGTGCCCCTCTAGACCTTGGGGAATCTTGGTCCAAATGACCAACTCACCCTCATACATTTTGTACTTACCTTTTGAAACCACTAACACTTTTTCCCATAGTAACCCACGTAAAGAGATGTTGGGACTAAAAAATGTCAGAGAAGGTCATTACACCTTGTCCGCGTTCCTGACTGTCTCTTTAGGATGCAAAAGAACACTGTTCAGTCACATTCCTACATTTTACTATGCAAGCATGCATTCCAGCCATAAACCATCTAATGCATGCTCCCATTGTGAAATGGAGATAGGGGTCATTTACAACGTGATGCATCTGGGGAGATGCATCACATTGTAAAGCCCTGCGCCACATGAAACATGCGTTAGCTTTCATGTCGGCCATCCGGCGCAGGAATGCCTTGTAAAAGTGACGCAGTGAATTCTGCATGATTTCACTTAGTCACTTTTATGTCCATGCTGCAGCAAAACCCTCTGTCTGTTTGAAGCAGGCGTAAGGAGTGACGCAGCATGTTAGGCATAGGGTGCCCCCGAGTATTGCTGAAGCAGCGTCACACTTGGGACACAACTCCAGCAATGCGTTACTTTTATGTCAACAGATGAGTCAGAATTTCTGATGCATTTGTAAATCCTTGCGCCATGGTGCCGTATTGTAAATACAGCACATCCATGGTGATGCAAGGGTTTTGCATGGTGGCGCAGGACAAGTGACGCTTCTCTACATATGCGTCACTTTCTTGTAAATCTGCCCCTCTATTTCTAATATGGCTCTTATTTTATGTTTTTAGAAATACATTTAGTAAATGTATGCCCATTACTTTATATACATATTTCAAGATGTTACATCCTCCTTGTATGAGTAGATTAAATTGCATTAGATATATGCATTGGGGACGTCAAACTTTTTGTTAGTTTAAAAGTAAACAGAGATCAAAGACTGTCCAAGGGGATTTGCACACCTTGCCTGTTTTCGGAGGAGCCGTGGACGCTGTTTGGGGCTGCCAGCATAGAGGACGCTGCCTGATTTTCACCTGCGCCTCCACCAACACCTCGCAGCACCCGCTTCGCGGGTGCCGCTTTGAGTGCCTGGACGCCGGGAGGTGTTCCTGTTGTTGACTGGAGCACGGAGGGAGAGGGTGCGGGCTATCGAACGCCGCAGGGACTCAGTTGACCAGGAGTCCCTGCGAGACCACAACACCTGGTCTGCGTTGCTTGCTCGGCCCCGCCCACCGGTCATCACACCGCCTACATCATTGACACAGGCCCTCAGAGACCATAGGAGACCGGGCTGGGCCCCCCCTTATCGATGAACATCCTATGATAAAGACTCCCTGCGTAACATTGTAGTAAGCTGGTTCATTCATAACATTCAACTTGGTTGTTAAAAATGTATATTTATTGACCTGCTTGAGATGACTTTGTTAGAGTGGTTTAAATAGGCCCCTACAGTGATTAGTGACCATCATGATGTCGTCTCCCCCTAAGGACAGGTCCTTATTGGCAGGAGGAGCTAATCGAGGTACACTTGACAACTATGTTATCAGGGTTGCCACAGGAACTGATAGGGAAATCGCTCTTGCAGAGCGACGGGCTGAGAGACGTTGCTCTATTGAACTTATCAAGAATAAGCGTTCATCCCTGGGCCCGCTACAGCTAGCGACTTCATTACTTCCCATTACTTATTGCGGAAGCGAGGGCTGTGAGGCATCCTTTAATGATAGTATCCCGCTACTCCTGCAAGACAGAACCCCTCCACTAGTTGTAACCAATGACTCGATCATAAATGACTCAGTTTCTCACTGTAACTTGACACCAGAGGTAGAAGTCCTGCCGGATACTCCACCACCACGAGTAGACCCAGTCCATAAATCAAAGGAAACTCTCAAAACCCCCCGAGCCCAAGGCCCACCACCGAAAAAAAGGAGAAAGAGGGGGGAGTGCTTTACAGAAACATAAATGTACTCATATTAACTTTGGGAACTCTAAAAGCTCTTCACCTAACGCACCTACAACTCCTCCAATAGTTATTCCGTCACACCTCCAAACAAAAGACTTATCCAGCACTGATCTAAATGGTAGTATAGAACAATTAATGAGATCACTCATATTGCCATTAGCAGAGAGGCTAAAAGGAATAGTCCACCAACTGGGGAATTTAGAACAGGCTATCGGGGAAATTAAAGGGGCAATTAAGGACTTATCAAAGTCAATACCAGCGCCCCTAGCCCCTGTGTTACCCCCAACTACCATCGCCCAAAAAGGAACAAAAACTACTAATCTGGCTAAACCAAAACATCCGAAACCATTGCCCCCCAAAACAGCAAGGTTAAATCCCAAAAATAAAGAAAAGGAGGCACAGGAAGGTTGAAAATCGAATTTCCCAGGAAATGCCCCTAAACCTAATGGCTACGAAAACACTGCTAGGATATTTCCACCTAAGAGGCACAGAGTAGAACTGCCTCCGGAAGCAGTTCCGTTTGTGGTGGTGCTTACAGGAGTGCCAGTTTTAGAGGAGGGTAGTAGAGAAGATCAGCATCAGCTGAAAAATAAAGTTATATTTTGGCTGAGACAGAATTGTCCACTGCCACCAAACATAAATGGTGAAATTCTTCATGGCAGGCGTCTCCCCTGGTTGGGACAAAGAATCAAGGATATAATGGGTGACATCATTATAAAAAACTTTAGAGATGCTAGAGCAGTCAGACATATTGTAAATTGGTTCCCTCAAAATGGCAGTAATTCAATCACTGTACGCCATTTGACTTACTTTTAGCCCAGAGGTATAGTGGTTCCGGTACCTAATTTTAGGCTCCCGCTTCACTATCAGAGTAATCATATTGGGCCCCTACCTCGACATCAGAACGCTGGTTTTGGGCCCCCATTTCAAATTCAGGAAGGTCGCCCTAGGCCACTCTTTCACCAACAGGTTGATCGCTCCATGCCCGTTTATAACCGCTTCGCGGCTTTAACGGGCATGGAGGGAGTTGACTGACTTCTTTTTGGGGGCACAGCAGATGACGATGCTGTCGGTTTACAAAAGGTGTCTTCAATGATTATAGAACCAACCTATAATGGTAATGCATATGTCCGCCTCCCAAAGCATACAGGTTCTCAGGACATAGTGACTGACGACGTGGCTGCAGATGACGGGCAAACTGAATCCGCACAAGGCATAGGAATGGGAGGTAAAATAGGGGAGGCAGATGATGATGTAGTCAGAATAGTGTCCTGGAATATAGCCGGTTTGGCTTCTAAATTTAAAAATAAAGAATGGCGCCAATATATAAGCAGGTGCCATATAATTTGCTTTCAAGAAACATGGGTGGTTGACAATAGCTCCCTACATATCCAAGGTTATAAATGTTTTTTTGTCCCCGCAAAGAAATCAGAATCAGGTAGGGCTATGGGAGTGTGGTCTTTATATGTAGATCTGAACCTCCATGGCACATGGTCGACCTTAAACTGTAACTCACATGAAATTCAAGAGGTACAGTTCAATGGTAAAGGGTTAAAACTGACCATGTTTAACGTTTATAATAATGTAGCAGGTGGAGGCTGTAATGCACTGATAAGCGAACTGGAGTGCAGATTGTGCCAGGATATTGTTGGGGGGATGGGGACTCATGCTCAAAACATTCTGGTTATGGGGGACCTTAACTGTCACCTCTGTCCGGCTCTCTTCCCAATAGACGTGGCCTGGTCGCGCTGTTCAGTGGTTAACGGGGCTCATTTTGAGCACTCAGTGGAAGGTCATGCTTTAACCAAACTCTTGTATACCCATGACCTGGTTCATACCATTGATATGGTGGATATACCGCAGGATGGTACCCTCCCACCAACTTTTAGGGGTAGAGGATGTTCCTCATATATTGATTACATTTTAGTTTCTAGGGCTTTAAAAATAGAATCGCTAGAGTTGGGATCGATTGGAACCCGTTTAGTGATCATAATCCCTTAGTACTAGATGTATTTTATCGGGCCTGCCCCAGAGGGAGAAAGCCCGATGCGATAATTGACAGGGTCACTGATCAGGGCAGACACCTTAGGTGGTCCAAAATAGATGGAGAAAGGATTTATAGATCTTTGATGGAGAGTAGGAAATCAGCTATCGAGGCGTGTTTAGATATGACAGTAGAAGGGCCGCAGTTACTTCTAGCATTCGAGCAGATTGCCGGGTTGGTAGATGGTCTGTTAAAAACTAGTGTCCCGGAAAAAAGAACTCGCTGTCATCCGCGCTGGTTTGATCGGGACTATTCCAAGGCCCTGAGGGAGCTTACAAATAGCATAAAAAAGAGGCCAAGGGATGCCCTACAAGTAGCCTTATGCAGGAAAAAATACAAGAGCGAGCTGATTAGGAGGAAATTAGTTTTACAATCAGAAGGATGGGCAGATCTAAGAGAGGCGGGGGAAAAGAGGAATATGTCAGAATTCTGGAGGATCATTAATAGACCTACATTCCAGGACGACAAAGCCCCTGAAATAGGAACAAACATCACGCCTGACATGTGGATGACTCATTATAGGGGTCAATATAATCACGAAGTGGGAACATCTGACGAACAGATAGGGAATGTTGAGTTTTCTCAATTAAGGAAATCAAGGTCGGGATTGAGGGCCTGACTAAAAATAAAGCCCCTGGCCCAGATGGTATCCCGCCAGATCTGTTCCTAAGCTCTGTGGAATTGTGGGCCCCTGTAATGACTAGGGTTAAAAACACAGCAATTTGCTGTGGTTTACCGCCCTCCTGGTCAACGGCTATTATTGTCCCTATTTTTAAAAAAGGCAACAGGGACGACCCCCAGTGCTATCGACCGATCTCACTGATCGATGTATCTGCCAAAATCTTGGGCAGGAGGATACTAAACCGGTTGACTGAGTGGACAGAGGGAAACAATATTATCTCAGACACTCAGTACGGTTTTAGGATGGACCGGTCCACGAGCGACCAATGCTTGAACCTCTATATGTTGGCAGCCAAATATACCAAGGCTAGTAATTAATCTATTTATAAGGGGTTCATGGATTTGGCAGCCGCCTTTGATCATTTTAAGAGAGCTGCATAGTAGTACTTCAGCACAAGTTAGGTACAACATGGAGGGCGGACGAACAGACTCCTTCCGTTGTAGAAGCGAGGTACGCCAAGGATGTATCTTGGCGCCTTTCTTATTCTCACTTTACAATAATAACTTGGAGCAGTACCTTCTACAGTTGGGATCTGATTGCCCACGAGTAGGGTCGCGTCATGGTCCTGTTTACTTTACGCAGATGATGCGGTCCTGCTCGCACATACACCAAAGAGTCTACAGATCTTAATTGATGGTTTTGTATCTTTTATGGGCTCATAAGACCTGTCTGTTAATTTGGGTAAATCTTATGTGTTGTTAGCTGGCAACAAACCCTGCACTAAATGTACCTTCATAATAGTGAGCCATAAAATAGAGAAAGTTAAGTCATTCTCGTATTTAGGCTTACTATTTGACGGGTCACTAAAATTTAATTGTTTGGTGGAAGAACGTTGCCGTAAGATGAATGTTACTAATGGCGCAATCGCAGGTTATGGGCGAAGGTTGGGGAGATGGTGCCCTGAACAGGTATTGAACCTGTATAAGTCTATGTGTTGTTCTAAAGTCATTTATGGGGCAGAGGTATGGGGCTTTGTGAATATTTGTCAACTGCAGCGGGAGGAGAACAAACATTTACGATCCATCCTGAAAGCCCCACAAAGTTTAGCTGCAGTAATTGCACACAGGGAGTTAGGGATACCCTATCTTGAAGATCTGGTGAAGGTCAGGCCAATTTTAGCTTGGCTAAAAATCTGGGTTAATCCAGAGGCGACCTTAAGCAGGGAAATCCTGAACGACTGTCTGGGTAGTGTCAGAAAGCGTACCTGAATTCCTTTGACTCCGTGGAAGCAGATGGCCAGTAGGTTCTCGCTAATGGTGAGAATTTCCCAACTCCCCCACACCCCTGTACCCAGAGAACTCTGAGCCCAGGAATGAAAGGGAAAGGGGAAGTGGATAACAAACAGAGAGACTGCCACACATATAGTCTTCTACTCTTCGTTCAGGAAGATCATCTCCTGCAAAAGTAAGCAAAAATTACTACAGTTCCCCACTATAATTTGACACCTTCTCCTATCTCTCTCTCACCAATTCTCTATGTCTAAGTACCTGAATGTGTGTGGAACTTAGCCTCTCTCTTTTAGATAATTAAATAAGTCTGGAACTTGGACGCCCAGGTAAGTAGCCTTTTCTTAAGTCTCTGTATGGAGTTCAAGCAGCACTTGAAGAACTGTCCTCTGCTGAAGGTCTAGTTGGTATAATACTGTATAACCAATATGCATATCAGAGTATACCCTACTATACTTGAAGTCGTCTAGGCACAGGAAGGATGACAGGAGATTGCCACTGAATAATCCACCTAAAGGTCTCTTGCATGAGCTAGCAAGTCTTTGACTATTATAGTTCACAGTCTATCTTTAAATAGAACCAAGTCTTTCTCTCATGTAGCTCAACTGATTACTATGAAAATTAAATTCTGCTTCAGACGTTGGAGTGAATAGGAATCACTCGAAAATGAAAGTTCACTGGTAAGAATTGACATTCGAACAAGAACAGCGCTAGGCTCTTACCTCACTCTAGTAGACTGGGACACACAAACACGAGAGGAGTCCTACCAAGAGCGGAGGCAAGGAGCAGCGCCACAGCTGAGGAACGATTCTGGAACTGAACGGAAAACGCGCTAAAGACCGGAATAGTCTAGCGCTCAAGAAGTAAGGGGCAAGGAAGGCTTGGAACTGAATTTTCAAGAACTGGAATACTTCGAAATGACGCGCTAAAACAAACGCGTCTAACTCACAGGAATTTGACTGTTGAAGTGCGCAGAGCAAAAGCCTCGAGCGCACAAAATGGCCGCCACGAAAGACTAGAGCGTAAGGCAACTAGTCAGTGGCACAATCAGGAAGTGTCTCTTTACATCTGGATTGCGCTACAAGTAGCCTCCAAAGACAGACAGGACGCGTGGAACTGGAACCTGTCTTGATCTTGAAACGAACCCTTGATGCCAAACTCTCCACCATCCGCTGGGACCTGACAGGTAGAGACAAATGGATGCAAATCCCGTGGCTCAGTTATGTTAAGACTGCACTAGAAACCCTGGGCTTCGGGAATCTCTTTGTTGACCCGGCAGTGATTATCCCCCAGCATTAAATTATTGTAAAAAAAGCGTTCTTGGCACATAAAGTTATACGGAGAACAGAGTTAGAAAGGGCTAAAATCACGGTGTGTGCTTATAACCTTGTTAAGATCACAGAGGGAATGGAGCCATATCTATACCTGATACACAATGCCCAGGACAGGTTTTTAATGTGCCGTTTTAGGCTCAATTTACTACCGTATTTATTGGCGTCACCAATAGGGTTTTCAACTATAATTGAGCAGAAGGGAACCTGCAGCTGCGACAATAGTTCTCCGCAGGATTCCCTTCATTTTGTTTTGTTATGTTCATTTTATTCAAAGCCTAGGCGTAGAATCTTGGTTGATATTCTAAAACAAGCTAATATGAAATGTGCCCAAGAGGCCTTGGTCTATCTACAACAAGCGACTGACCCTCTCACACTGTGTTGTATTATTAATTTCATCAAAGTTGCGGTTCGATTAAGGGCAACCAGGAGGGGGGGGCTGTAAGATTTTACTTAATGTCTACAAATGTCATTTTTATTTTCAGTGACTTTGATTGTATTAATACTGGGATTCATATGCTAATTTAATTGTTTGTTTAAAAAAAAATACTGTATGTTTGTGCTTTTATGGTGATTTTTAATCATCGAATAAAGAATCCTGAATTGAATTGAATTGACTGTCCAAGTACTTGGTAAAATATCAGGGTGTCCGTTTCACAATGACCGGTGTCACGTTCCTTTCATGGTAACATTATCATTGTACATTGCAGTATTATCAGTTCTCATTTGCACATCAAGCAATTTATAGCCATCCGTGCATTTCTATAAGGACCACCTTTCCTTCCCAGAAAGTGGTGGGAATAGCCAGGCAAATAATGAAGTATTTCCATCTAAATGTTTGCTTGCGATGTCCAGATCTAATATAAACTTTTTGGTTTCCTATTTCTGGGTGACTCAGGTATTCCAACTACCAGCAAAGTAATAACCGTAAATATATCAAGTACGTACAGAATCCCAGTGCAGAGTTGAATTCTTTACATTACTGAATGTTATAGTTTTTAAATCTTTTGTTCAAATCAGTAAACAAAAATTAAAGTACCTGAATGCGGAATTATTAACTTTACTAATGAGAATTCTTTCTCCCTTAATACAGAAAGTTAATGCTCTACTTCTAATATGGTGTGATTACTCTTATGATATGGATTCATGAATACATAAGTATATGTATGTCCAGAACTAAAAAATACATATTGCAGTACTTGACACCCTCTTTTTATGAGTATACTTTAGCGCATATGATGTATGCATTGAAAATATCACAGTTTTTGTCAGTTAAAAAGTAAACAAAGATAAAAGACTGTCCAAGAACTTGGTAAAATTTGTACGGTTCACAATGATCCTCACCACAAAGTTTTCAAGGTAACACTTTCATTGTTCATTGCAGTATCATCAGAGGCCCCGCGTCAGCTTTGCCTGTGGAAGTTCGAGACCTCTGAATGCATCGCTGAGTGTACCCTTTCGTGCCAGACTTGCCCGTGTGCTGGTATTGTGCCCTTCTAATTTTGTGTTTTTGATTATATTATGCCTTCTATTTTTGTGATTGTGCCTCTCCCAGCTTGCTGCTTTGAGCTGTATCCAGCTGTGTGCCCATGACCAGTTCCTGCTTGCTGCTGCTGTCCCCAGGGCCCCACGCCACTGGTCTTCCTGCTCCTGCTGGTGAGCTGTGCTTCCCGGGCCTCCCCCTCCAATGTTTAACATCGGCCGCTGTGGACCTGCGCGCAGCAGGCACTCCACTTCTACCACAAGTGACTATTTTTCTACCACTAAACACCTTCACTTCCAGGTCCAGACCAGCCTTATAACCACACTTCACAACACCCTCACCTACAGAGCCCCCAGAACTTGAACTTTGTTCCCCAATACCATCAGTGACATCATCGCGCCCCACGCCATCGATTCCATGGACTACATACTCATCGGAGACCTGAACTTCCAACTCCTGGGACCCCAACTCTACCACCATCCTGGACAACCTGGCCAACATCAAACTGAAACAGCTCATTACCATGCCTACCTACAAGGCAGGACACACGCTTGACCCCATCTTCACAGGACGTAACAACATCTACTTCAGCCATACTACCTAACCCCCATGGATGGACCACCACTGCGTACACTTCCACATCGACAAACCCACACTGCCTGAACCTGCACTGCGCCCTCCACAAAGGGACTGCAGCAAAGTCACTGAGAAACAGCTCAACTCCTCCTTCAACTGCGATGCTCCACCACCTTGACCTATGCTAGCCTCACATTCAAAGAACTCCACAGATTGATCTCCAACTGTGCAGACCAGCTTGCACCCGTACGTAACCCCAACAGACAGCACCTCAGGAAGGACTCCTGATTCACCACTGACTTCCAAGAATCCAGATTCACCTGCAGATGCCTTGAGAAGAACGGGAGAAACAGAAAATCCTTAGAAGACCACAAAACCTACAAGAATGCCATAACGGAGTACCACCATAGCATATTAGCCACCAAAAGGACCGTCATTCAAAACAAGATCCTCACCAACTCCAACAACTCCAATTAACTCTTCAGTGTCATTCAGGAATTTAACAATTCCCCCAGCAAAACCACAGACATCACCTCTTCCAGGACCTCGGCAACAAGCTTGGATCCTCCCTCTATTTGAAAATCAAGGGCCTCTATGACAACTTCAACGCCTGACTCCGAGACCACGTCCTAATCCAGCAATGCAAGCCAGCCAATCATCTCCTCTTGGACCCCAGTCACCACCGAAGACACCACTTCAACCATGAAATGTAACCACTCGGGAGCCCCCACAGACCCCTGCCTACTGCACATCTTAAACAGAGCTACCTCCGCCATCGCTACAGAACTAAGATGCACCAACAACGCCACCTTCAAAACCTGCATCTTTGCCCACAGCAGATCCCACGGACCTCAAGAACAACTGACCCATCTACCTCCTCCCCTTTGCGGTCAAATTCACAGAGAAGACCCTCAATGCCCAACTAACAAAATTCATAAATGAAAACTCCATCCTCGACCCCTCCCAATTTATAATTTGCAGCAACCACTGCACCGACACCGATTTACTCACTGCCACAAAAAACGTCCGCACCCTCCTCGCCCAAGGACACACCGCGGCCCTGATCCTAATCAACCTCTCTGCAGTGTTCAACAAACTCTCCCACCGTACACTTACTGCCTGACGCCACAATGCCGGTATACAGGGAACCGCCCATAACTGGATTCACTCCTTCCTCACCAAAGAATCAGATTGCCACATTTCTACTCTGAACCCACAGAAATCAACTGCAGAGTGACCAAAGGGACTGTCGCTCAGCCCCCCCTCGCCACCAGCCTAGGATAGCAAAGACTCTGCATAGTATACTGCGCCAATGACATCCAGCTCATTGTCTCCCTTACCAAGGATCTCATCACCACCAGACTCAACTTCCGGGAAGGAATGAAGAAAGTTGCATCCTGGATGAGCAGCAGCTGTATGAAGCTCAACTTGGAGAAGAAAGAGTTCCTCGAAATCTGCATGGGACAATATCTGGTAGCCCACTGCTCTCGACAGCACCCCCATCACTAAGACCACACCCAAAACCTTGGCATCGTACTTCTCTCCTCCCTCTCCATGACCCAACAGGACCCATAGCCTCCCGCTGCTTTAATACCCTCCTCATACTCCGAAAGACCTTCAAATGGATGTCCACAATCAAGCAAGACCTTCACATACACTCTCATAACTAGCAGACTAGACTACGGAAATGCCCTCTAGACCAGAATAAAGAAGACTCTGCTCCACAAACTCTAGACCATACAGAACACTGCAGCCAGACTCATCCTCAGCATCCCCTAACAACGAATACACTACCTAACACCTTCACTGGCTCCCTCTGAGAAGAGAGTTACATTCAAGACACTCACCCACGCCTACAAATGCCTCCACAACACCGAACCCCAATACCTCAACAACAGAATATCCTTCCACACACCCAAGATAAATCTCAGATTGGCTGATCTTGCCCTGCGCATCCCAAAGCCAGAACAGGTTGAAGAGCCTTCTCCTATATCACGGGCAATGCCTAGAACGAGCTCCAGATCGACATCAGATACGAACCCTCCCGGAACATCTTTAGGAAGACACTCAAGACCTGGCTCTTCAAATGAACAGTGCTGCTATCCCCCTATCCCCCCAAGTGCTATGAGACCCTCACGGGTGGGTAGCATGCTTAAAATTCCATGATTGACTGATTGATTGATTAAGCAATTTACAGACATTGGTGGGCCACATTTCCTTGCTAGAAGGGTAGAAATAAATGGCAAAATAGTGAAATATTTTAAACAAAATGTATTGCTTGTGATCTCCAGATCGAATATTAACATTTTGGTTTCCTCTTTCCGGGTGATCTAGTTCTTACAACTACCAGCAAAGTGGTAATGAATACAGCAAGTGAGTACAGCATCTCAGTCTGAAGAAACAGTTAAAGTTTTTCATTACGGAATGCAATATAATCTCATTATAGTTATGAATTTGTACAATTCCTTTATGTTTATGAAAAATCGAACTTCACCAAATCCTTGAGTATTTATTGAATGCCAAAAACAGTGGTTCAATTGACTTTGAACTTTATTCCAAATCAAAGTTACCAAAAAAAGCATTTCACTTTGTAGTTTTTTTCTCATATAAATCTTTGCAGGACTAAAGAGTGGAAATAGCTTTTAGGGGATTTTCAGTGTAGGAGAAAGCCAACCTTAAATTCTTGCAACCTAAATATATTTCCTTGGAATCTCCTATCTAATATTACGTTTTTGGTTTCCTATTTCCGTGTGATCTATTGTTTCAACTACCAGCAAAGTTGTGACCCTGAAAACAGTGAGCACTGCATTTTAGTGTGAATAAAGAGTTGAATACATTACATTACTGATTGCAATGTAATAATATTATTGCTTTGAAAGTGCACAGTTCCTGTGGGACTTTGAAAAATTAAATACACCAAATCATTGGATATTTACTGAATGTCAAAAACAGTGGTTGTATGGAATCTGTACCATATTCCACATCAAAGTTTCCATAAATAGTATTCATTTTTGTACATTTTTTTTGCTGACATGTTTGCATGCCTAAACAGTGGTAATGGATTTTAGGGACTCATCCATGAAGGAACATGCCACCATTACATTCTTACATTATCATCTTATATATTCTAGGCACCCTAACAAGGCACACATAGGTTGACTATATATTTCAAAGTACAGTTGTTATCTATCAATGAGAATTATTTTGACCGATTCATATGCAGATTTAAAGGCAGCCAATGCCAGGCTGCACGTACAGGCATTTAGTCATGTTGTACTTGTCACCCTTGTGAATAGCAAAATATGTGTTTGTCTTCTCTGGTGGTATTTAACTTCCATGACACTGGTTTAATTCCTGCACCACTTACTACAATCTTACTGGGAAGTGAAAAAGGCCAATTGCAAATTTGCCAAATTTACCTTGTTTTAGAGAGTCAATTCTCATGAAGCAGTAAGCAGTGCACCAGAATTCAGAGTACAATAACCTGAAATACTAGTCAATAACAAATGTGCCATCATGTTCATTCATTACAGATCTCTAATCCAAAAATGTTAGTAAGCACTCCTTGTCAGATAGAACTATATGCATGTTAAATCATATCCACTTTGATTCAGCACTTGTTCTTTTTTGCAAAAATATACCCATGAATTATCACAGAAGAAATCCACCAGACACCTGGTCTGACACTACACTTGAAACTTCCCCTTTCTACCCTTGACAATTTACTAGAAATTTCCTTTTTTCAAAATGGAAGGTTTATATACAATGTAGCTTCTCTTTTGGTCAAATTCGTCAACAGAGTTTGAAGTTACTGAATATAGAAATAATAGTTTTACTTAGCAGGATGTTTTCCACCTTAATACAGAGAGATAAAGCCTTTATTTCTAAAATGGTGGCATAGCTCTTAACATACATATTTATAAATACAGAAAGTAAATGTATGTCCATAACTTCATGTACATTTTTCAAGATTTTACACCATCCTTTTATAAGTAGATTAAACAGAATATGCGATATGCTCTGAAGATGTAAAAACTTTTTGTCAGTTCAAAAGTAAACAGAGATAAAGACTGTCCAAGAACTTACAAAATATCACAGCGTCCAGTGCTCAGTGATCCTTGCCACATTCTTTTCATGGTAACACTATCTTTATTCATTGCAGTCTCATCAGTTCCCATCTACACATTATGCAATTTACAGCCATGTGTGCATTTCATTAGGGACCAAATTTCCTTGCTATAAGGGGGTGGGAATATCTGGCAAAATATTGAAGAATTTACATCTAAATTCATTCTTTGTGATCTCCAGATCTAATTGTGTTGGGTATTAACCTGTCACCAACGTTGTTAATTTTCACATAAGGAAATTTATCAGGACTTAAATGATAAGAGTATTTAGAAGGGAAACCTTTCGGGTAATTACCTCCCTTCTCTGATGCGGCAAGAGATGCCAAGATGTCATCATTAATCTAACTTGTGGAACGTGTAACTGCTGCTATTGAATATGGTGGAACTGCTGTCTTCACCGCCTCATCGGCAAGACAATTGGCAACAGCGTGAACTCCTACATGCTGGTCACTTACGACTAAGTATGGGCGAAATTTGCGAATTTGCGTTCCGGAAATTCGTGCAAAATCGAATTCGCAATCCGCAAAATCTGCGAATTCGTGCGAATTTGTGGATTTTTGTTTGTTCGCGGGGTGTTTTGCGTGTTCGCTGGGCTTTTTGCGTGTTCGCGGGATGATTGCATGGCGAAGTTACCCATGCGGACGCACAGCACCCTCTGGTTCACCACTGCCACCCTCTGGTTCATCACTGCCACCCTCTGGTTCACCACTGCCACCCTCTGGTTCACCACTGCCACCCTCTGGTTCACCCCTGCCACCCTCTGGTTAACCACTGCCACCCTTTGGTTCAGGACTGCCACTCTCTGGTTCACCCTGCCACCCTCTGGTTCAGCACTGTCACCCTCTGGTTCACCACTGCCACCCTCTGGTTCACGACTGCCACCCTCTGGTTCATCACAGCACCTCTGGTTCACCACTGCCACCCTCTGGTTCACCACTGTAACCCTCTGGTTCAGCACTGCCACCCTCTGGTTCACCACTGCCACCCTTTGGTTCACCACTGCCACCCTCTGGTTCAGCACTGCCACTCTCTGGTTCACCCCTGCCACCCTCTGGTTCAGCACTGTCACCCTCTGGTTCAGCACTGTCACCCTCTGGTTCACGACTGCCGCCCTCTGGTTCACGACTGCCGCCCTCTGGTTCATCACAGCACCTCTGGTTCACCACTGCCACCCTCTGGTTAACCACTGTCACCCTCTGGTTCAGCACTGCCACCCTCTGGTTCACCACTGCCACCCTCTGGTTCACCCCTGCCACCCTCTGGATCACCACTGCCACCCTCTGGTTCATCACAGCACCCTCTGGTTCACCGCTGCCACCCTCTGGTTCAGCACTGTCACCCTCTGGTTCACCACTGCCAGCCTCTGGTTCATGACTGCCACCCTCTGGTTCATCACAGCACCTCTGGTTCACCACTGCCACCCTCTGGTTAACCACTGCCACCCTCTGGTTCAGCACTGTCACCCTCTGGTTCACCCCTGCCACCATCTGGTTCATCATTGCTACCCTCTGGTTCAACCATGCCACCCTCTGGTTCAGCACTGCCACCCTCTGGTTCAGCACTGTCCCCTCTGGTTCAACCATGCCACCCTCTGGTTCAGCACTGCCACCCTCTGGTTCAGCACTGTCCCCTCTGGTTCACCCCTGCCACCCTCTGGTTCATCACTGTCACCCTCTGGTTCATCACTGCCACCCTCTGGTTCACCACTGCCACCCTCTACCAAGACCTTTTGTGATGCAGCGGCAGCACAAAAGATGCGCCATGGTGCTGGGTATTAACAACGTGACGCATCTGAGAGATGCGTCACGTTGTAAAGCCCTGCGCCATCAGGAGGCGTTCCAGCGCAGGGGAGGGCGTTCCTGCGCAGGGACGCCTCCTAAAAGTGGCTGAATGAAATCTACAAGATTTCACTCAGTCACTTTTAGGGCAATGCTACGTCAAAACCCTGTGCCTGCTTGAAGCAGGCGCAAGGCTTGATGCAGCTTTGGGGAGATAGGGCTCCCCAGAGCATTGCTGGAGCTGCGTCGCAAGCGCGACACAGCTGCAGCAATGCGCTGCTTTTACGGCACAGATGCGTGATGCATCTGTGCCGTTTTTGCCACATGGTGCGCCGCATTGTACCGCATTGTAAATGCGGCGCACCATGAGTGGCGGAGCTGCGGCACACAATAACTGGCTCATCCCAGGGGATGCGCCAGTTATTGTAAATCTGCCCCTATACATTTAGCCAACGAGGGAGCACTTACTGATTAGACAGTAGAAAGTACTCTAGTTGAGTAGAGGTATTGCACAAAAAGGTGGCATCTTCGTGGACAAACACGCAGGGCGGGATTCATTCTGCCCCCTCTTAGACTTGTTTTTTGTGCCCTTCTGCCCTCTGTTAGACTCGTTTTTCCCTTGTTTTTCTGCCCTTCTGCCCTCTGTTAGACTCGTTTTTCCCTTGTTTTTCTGCCCTTCTGCCCCCTGTTAGACTCGTTTTTTGTGCCCTTCTGCCCTCTGTTAGACTCATTTTTCCCTTGTTTTTCTGCCCTTCTGCCCTCTGTTAGACTCGTTTTTGTGCCCTTCTGCCCTCTGTTATTCCCTTGTTTTTGTGCCCTTCTGCCCTCTGTTAGACTCATTTTTTGTGCCCTTCTGCCCTCTGTTAGACTAGTTTTTGTGCCTTTCTGCCGCGTTAGACCCGTTTTTTGTGCCCTTCTGCCCTCCGTTAGACTCGTTTTTCCCTTGTTTTTCTGCCCTTCTGTCCTCTGTTAGACTGGTTTTTTGTTTCCTTCTACCCTCTGTTAGACTCGTCTTTCCCTTTTCTGCCCTTCTGCCCTTTGTTAGACTGCTTTTTGTGTCTTTCTGCCCTCTGCATTACCACATCATCACTCAGCGCTACCCCAGCATCACTCAGCACCACCACTTTATCACTCAGCACCACCACATTATCACTCAGCACCACCACAGCACCACTCAGCACCACCACAGCATCACTCAGCAGCACCACAGCATCACTCAGCACCACCACAGCACCACTCAGCACCACCACAGCACCACTCAGTGCCACCACAGCATCACTCAGCACCACCACAGCATCACTCAGCACCACCACATTATCACTCAGCACCACCACAGCACCACTCAGCACCACCACAGAATCACTCAGCGCCACCACAGCATAACTCAGCACCACCACAGCACTATTCAGCACCACCACAGCATCACTCAGCACTACCACAGCACCACTCAGCACCACCACAGCACCACTCAGCGCCACCACAGGTTCACTCAGCACCACCACAGCATCACTCAGCACCACCACAGCACTAATCAGCACCACCACAGCACCACTCAGCACCACCACAACATCACTCAGCACCACTACAGCATCAATCAGCACCACCACATTATCACTCAGCACCACCACAGCACCACTCAGCACCACCACAGCATCACTCAGCACCACCACAACATCACTCAGCACCACCACAGCACCACTCAGCACCACCCCAACATCACTTAGCACCATCCCAGTAGCTCTCAGCACCACCACAGCACCACTCAGCATCACCACAGCACCACTCAGCACCACCACAGCACCACTCAGCCCCACCCCAGCATCAATCTGCGCAACCATTCAACAACAACTGGTTCAAATATCTTCTCTCAATGTTTCAAACTTTATTACAAATGTCACAAAAAGATGTTAATATTTCACTTCTGTTCTTGGATTTTCGTCACAATAAAATACACTGAACATAATCTTCACAAAAGTTATTTACTAAAGTTTAAGCTATTGCCATTATAAATTAAAATAACTTTTATTTAAGTATTATTTATTTAAAAAAATTAAAAGCTATTGTAATTTGGAATTTCAATACAGCTAAGTCATGTAAATACAAAACGTGTTGCATTACAAATGCTATAGGTTTCACATTTGCGAAAGTTATCACTATTGGCATTGTAAATGACAAAGCTATTAGTTTAGATATTTTCAAAACCTACACATAAATAAAAAAATTGTCATTTACAAGACCAACAGCTCAAACTTTCCTAATGCGAGACCTATTGCATTGCAAATGCTTGTTTTTATATCTGTCAGTGCTTCCTGTTGAGGTTTAATTTTCGTGACAGGCGCCTCATTGCTTTATTATAACTATTCTCTGACCCTGCTTCAAGGGTCAGAGCAGGGTCAGAGAATAGTTGCAAGTAGGCAACGAGGCGCCAGGAACCACTTACAGGCTTACAGCAGCAGGTGCCCAAGTTGAAGTTAATTTCTTTGTAACCCTTTTGTAAAAGGTTGCAAAAAATTAGCTTCAACTTTTCCACCTGCTGCTGTAACCCTGTGCTTGGCTGAAAATTCGTCCCCGCTGTTTCGCGGATTTTACCGCGATTTCGCGAGATTCGCTGATTGCGAAATCGCGGAAAATCGGCAAATTCCGCGAGCGGAACGAATTTTCAGCCCATGCTTACTTACGACAAGAGTAGTCACACTAGGGTCTGCAAGCTCTAATGCAAGCATCATAGTACAAAACTCTGCCAATTGGGTGGTACAGTCCCCCAATGTCTGTGTATGCACAACATCGGACTTGAATTTACCATCCACCATCGTACCAACCACAATTGCTTAGGCAGAAACAAAGGCGTGTCTAGAAACCGTAGACAGTTGCACAGAACCGTCAGTGCAAATGATACAATGGAAATCCTCCAATGGCCGCATAGTCGGAGGAGCACAATAAACAAATGTATACTGAAAAAACTCCTGAGTCTGCAGAGAGGAATCAAAAATAAACGTGACATCTGGAGATGTGAAGGACATGGCCATTGTATCTACAGTGGGTGCAAAGCCTTTGAATTTGGTACACTGCCTTTCATCACTGCCTCCAAGGCAGAATAGGGACTAACAACCAAAATGCGCTTTTCCTGCGACAGTGCACGTTCCTTAAGAATCGCCATCTGCACTGTTGTCAAATCTTTTTTCACAGTGGAAACTGCAACTCAGCCGAAGTGTACAAGTGTGACTTGTAAACGATAGGGACTGTGTCACCCTCATTAAAAGTCAGGTACGTGAAACCCACCACGCCAGGTACGATTCTTATTACCAGGTTGGTGTGGTCATCACAAGTCAGTAAGAACCTAGATTCTAGGCCTGTTATAGTTGGCTTTACCACGTACCCACGTGCAGGGGAATATCCCTTACTTGATTTGAGGCCCCTTTATACCTCTGCAGTAGCAGGTATAAGGGCTTTGGTTCATTACATTTCCCGCAACATTCCAGGAGGAGGCCCTGGTGTTGCGGCGCATCCAGTTAGGCTGAAAAGGTTGAAGGTTAGTCATGTTATGGTTAATGCGGTTATGGGCAAGCGTCGCCCAGATAAGGATGAAAGGCCTTTTTGGTTTGCGAGAAATTCGACCAACTGGAGGCAGAATTTCCTAACACGACTCCTGTGGAGAAACACAGGATTCTCACAATTAGTTTGCAGAAAAACTTAGTGCCCAAAGTAACTGACTGTACCACATAGGGTATGGTTTTTGCGGCAGTCTATACGAGATGCTTCGGCACCCCATCAATGTCTGTCCTACCCTCTGTCATTAAGCGTGTTCAGGATGAGCACGGACCGGAGGCAGCTGTTGAATTGGGAATGAGACTCGTTGGTGTGTTTGACGTAGTTTCCGATCTTACCCTTGCTTACGTTAAGGGCGATGCAGTGAGCTTTCAGGTGTCTAATCCTTTGCGCGATGTCCCCAATGCAGAGAAACTCCATCGGTTACCGAGAATTATCACGGCTGCTTCGAAGACCTTTGGCCGTAATAGTTTAGGTGTTAAGCTTTTTGCCAAGACAGCGCAGAAGCAAACACAGGCGGCGAAGTCTGACAACGATGATCGCCCCTCAAGTCAGAAACAGACTTGGACTAAAAATAAAGAAAAAGGGGAAAAAGCAACAGAAACCCCGTTCTGCCTCGCCGATACATGTGTCTACTGAGCGCGCTTATGAATTGTGAAACCGCGCTACATTTAAGTCACCTGATCGTTTTCAGGTTCCTGATCTACGTTCTGCTCACTCTTAGTAGGATTCATCAGTCTCATCCACCGGTGGAGGAGACAGCGGCAAGGGGAGGGGTGCAAGAATTGGAGAAAGTAGGTTGTACCAAAACGTAAAGAGCTTGATACGCTGGGCATAATCGGGAATGTAAGTAAGCCTGAAATTTAAAAATCTCAGTAAAATGTATCGTTTTTTCAGTGTTGAGGGAGCGCGCAGCAGTGCGCATTGATCCAGGAAGTGAGGAGCCAAACCTTGACCTTCATAGTTTATTCTTCTAATAGAAAACACTGCAGTCCTAAACCATGGAACTTACGTTTTGGGGATAGTCACTGTACGATCGTACCACTGTTAAAGTCTTATATCTTCCTCTTTTTAATTCTATTCGCCCTAACATGTAGTTAACAAGGCACAGTTAGAGTGAATTATTGTTTCAAAGCAGAGTTCCTACCTGTAAATGAGATTTATTTTGATATATTCACATGGATGTTTAAAGCCAGCTGCAGTCAGGCTACACATGTAGGCCTGAAGCCATGTTTTATTTGTTTGCATAGTGATTAACGACATATGTGTTTGACTCCTCCTGTGATATTTATCTTCCATGTCACTAGTGTGTTTCCTGCACCATATACTGTGCTCTTTTTGAGAAGCTAAAATATTAAAATTTGGGAATAGCTGATGTACCTATGTTTTAAGGAGTCAAACTGCATGAACTGAGATCTAATCAGCAGTGCCCCAGTGCGCAGAGAAAAAAGAACAAAAAAACAGTCAGCAGAAATAGGGGTTACCACTCAAAAATGAGGTATTTTTTATCAGTATGTTACAATTCTTTGTATAGCTTAGAATTAACATTGGGAGCCATAAGTAGGTAAATTATATTTACCGATTCATAAATACCAAATTTTACCTATTCGTTATTTAGGATATGGTAAATGAGATGTAGGTAAAAAATCAGTAATATTTACAGATTCGGAAAAATTTGGGAAATGTGCACAGAATCGATATTTTACCGAATGGGTAAATACCGAATCGGAGATTAAAAAAACAAGCATGAGGAATCAACCAATCCTGTGCATCCACCCCACCCCACAACCAGGAAGTGGCCACCCCCATGCAGGTGCAGACAATCAGAACCTTCTGGAGAGCTGGGAGAGCTGGGAGTGCAGAGGAGAGCAACTGAGCCACTGGCTGAATGTTGCTGAGGAGAACTGCAGGATGGCATCCAATGAATCTGAGAGGGAAGGAGCAGACAGGAAAAGGAAAATGAGGTTCAGTGCAAGTGAGCTTCGGGTCCTTGTGGAGGAGGTGGTGAAACACCACACACATCTTTTTGGAAAGCAGTCCCTGCAGGTAGCAGAAGTAGTAAAAAGGAAGATCTGGCTCGCAATCCAGGCGCAGGTGAATGCTATTGGGGTGAGCCCACGGGACATCGATGACCTAAAGAAAAGGTGGGATGACCTTCGGATCATCACCAAGAGGAATCTGGCTGCACAGAGCAAACAGGCCAGTCTAACAGGGGGAGGAAGAAGCAGGGCACCTGCCCTCACTGACCTGGATCAGCTGGTTGAGTCAACCTTGGAGCCCGAGAGTGTGTCTGGAATCGGGGATGCAGGCAGCTCAGCCAGAGCTGCCACAAAACAAGGTAAGAAGCATGCACAGCAATCCTCCCCCCTTCCCTATCCCCATTCCCCAATGTGGCGTTGTGACTGACTCTCCAGTACAGGTTTTAGTATACACCAGCAATGCATTATGGGAGATGCGGCACCCATCATGACAGTCATCACACTAAACAACAAGGCGTGCCACACACATCAGTCAGAAACAGCAAAGGACATTGAGATAGTGTGACAGGAATGTAATTTAATATTGAAATGCAGGGTTGCAGGACCACTGAGCTAATGTCCATATCTGTCCACTGGAGAGTCATTGCTCAGGACTGCGCAGGAAAAGGAGGGAATGGCAACCCGTAGGGGAAGAACAGAGGATGCAAGCACAAGTGCAGGTCACAGCACTCTACCACCACCGACATCAACACCACAGGCAGCTGCAACACCAGAGCCAGCATCGACACTGGTGATTGACTCACCACCACAGCAAGCCTCACAACAATCCTCAGCCTCAGCAGCAGCAACATCACCTGTAGCGGTAGGGCCCAGGAGGCATGCTGTTGCCACTCTCCATGTCATGGATTCGTCCTCTGAGGACACAAGGGGGGGTGACACACCAACTTGTCCACTGGAGGAAACAAATGCTGGGCTGCAGCCCACCTCCAAGGGTGCGCACACAGGTGCGAGACAACGCAGGACCCGGGAGCACAGCACAACTCGGCAGGGTGATGGGGTGTTCGGCGGGCTGGAGGCCAGTATAGTAAAAACGCAGCGCCTGCAGGGGAAGGCGATTTAGTCAGAACAGAGACAAATGCGGCACCTAAACCAGAACATGGTTAACATTGACAGGGGCATCAGCTCTATGGCGGAGGGCTTCGAGTAGATGGCTGAGGGCATGCAGGACATGTCCCAGTCTGTGTTGGTGCTGTGTGACAAACTGGACGAGGACAGGGCAACAAGGCGCAGGGAGAGGCAGTATATGTAGCAGGACACCAGGGCAGTGAAACGCCTGGCATCTGCTACTTCCCTGCTCTGCAGGCGCTCTGTGGCAATGCAGGAGGGGCTTGTGCACTGCTGCACTGATGTCTCCAGGGGGATGGGGAAGGTGACATCCATACTGGAAGTGCTGCTGTCCACCCAATCAGACAATGCTGGTGCAATAGGTGTGGGGGAGAGTAATGAGACCATCAGCAGGAGCAGCATTTTTCCCCTATAAGAGACACCCGGAAGAGCAGCAGGTGGCATGCTGTGGACCTGGCTCAGCAGACAGTGAGGATAGCTAGCTGCAGGCATCCAGCACTGTTGTGTGTGGGCGCAGACGTTTATACTGCCCACACATTTATGAACATATTTAGGGTGAAGTAACCCATGACTACCTATTAAGGTTGTCACCATTTGGAATGGCATGGTGTACCATTTGTTCATTGTCGTAGTGCCCAGTTATTAAACTAGGTCATGTACATGCAACGCCTGGCTGTGTCTCCTTACTAACTTAAAAATAGTTGCGTGGGATCTCTGCCCGTCTCTGTCTCCCATCTGTTGCTGGCACCACTCCTGCTGTGTTGAGCTCAGGCTTTGCAAATTCATCATCATTATCCTCAATATCTGTTAATTCTGCTACTGTTCCTTTCCTTGTGGCAAGGTTGTGCAGCATTGCGCAAGTTGCAATGATTTTACAGCAGATGAGGGGTGAGTACTGACATGCGCCTCCGCTTTTGTGGAGGCAGCGGAACCTGCCCAAAGGTGCGCACCACAATGTTGCGTGTACATTTGTGTGCCACGTTGTAATGTCTCTCACTCGGGGTTGATAGGTTCAGGTAGATGAATGAGGATGAATGAGCGAACGGCATATGCGCTGTCGCCTATGTGGAAAAGACAGAGCCATTACTCACGTGCACAACAACACCTACATCTGCACTTCTCCAAATTCCCCCACTGCCAGGCGTGTGTAGATCCCAATGTTCTGGAAGATGTAGGAGTCGTGGGTGCTTCCTGGGAATTTGGCCACGATGTCTGTGATTATGTTGACAGCATCACAGATTACCTGCACATTTATGGAGTGGGTGGACTTTCTGTTCCTGTAGATGTACTCAGTGGCTGCAGGTGGGCAGTTTGGGATGTGTGTGCCATCAATACAGCCGATGGCATGTGGAAACTGTGCTATTTGGGAAAAGTCAGTCTTGGTCTTCAGCAGTTCCGCATGTGTGTCAGGAAAGCTGATGTAATGATGCATTCTCTGCATTATGGACTCCAGGAACTTCCTGAAGAAATGGTACAGGCAGCTCTGGGACACCCCACCTATCGCAGCTATCACACCCTGGTAACTGCCAGATGCAAGCAGGTGTAGGCTACAGAGCACCTGTACATGTGGTGGTATAGGGGGCGCCCTTGGTGTTGGGTGCACCAGGAGTGGGTGCAGGTCCCTTATCAAGTCCAGGATGGTGTGGGGGTATAGCCCGTACCTTTCATGGATCTCTGCCTCAGTAAGCTGGAAGAGTGGATCCGCTGTCTGTAGACATGCTCCTCCCATCTCCAGATCCTCTCTCCTGCTGCCTGTAGCCGTAGCCGCCTTGCTATCACATAGAAAGCCGCCATTCTGATCACACTTTTGCATTTTGGGGCCTGTTTTATGGCCTACACCTGGTTACCACCTGCTTTCAATCATTGGTAATTACCCACTCTTAAATACCGAATTTAATGAAATTCGGTATTTTTGGAATAACCAAATCTCTATTCTCATTTTTACCGTTTCTTATTTACCGATTTGGTAAATAAGGAATCGGTAAATCAGATTCGGTAATTTAGAATTTGGTAATGATGAATCGGTATTTACAGATTCATAATTAGAGAATCCTTACTTTTGGCCTCCTACATCTCAAATGCCTAAATACCAGTCGGTAATGGCAAATATGCCGAATTTCTGCCGTTACCGACCGGTATTAAGCTACCTACATATGACCCTGGGTATTTGAGAAAAAAAGGACCAGTAGGAAGAGGCACAGTGAGTTTGTACAATGCCGTGAGGAAGACCTTGAGAGGTTGACAAGTGTTGCCTCCTAATTGACGCTTCTAAGTAGCCCTTGATATTGTCATTAGGTCATCAACGCAGCACTATTATTTTGTCCAAGTCTTAATCCATTGTTAAGATTTACACCACACTCTGCTGTGGTTGCTCACATTATGCTGTTTGCTATCCTCAAAACCCGTTCAATAATCATTGATATCCCAAAGTGCAAGATCGCAACTTTAAACCACATCCCTCCAGGCAATATCCATAATTTTTACCCATAACTCATCTCTAATCCAAAAATATTAGTAGGCAGATAGAATTGTGATGAATTTTCACTCAGCACGAATTCTTTTTTGCGAAAATATATCCATGAAATATCACAAAATAGACCCACAAGCCACCTTGTCTAGCATCCTATTTAAACCTTCCCCTTCCACCCTGGAAACATTTCTAGAGATTTCCTGGTTTCAAAGTGGCAGTTAATTATACAGTTGTGCTGATTTATTGTGCAAATTAGTAATCAGAGGTTAAAGTTGATGAACTTGGAAGCATTTGTTTTCTTAAGTAGCATTGATTTAATCTTTATTCAGAAAGGTACAGGCTCTATTTCCAACTTAGTTATCTACCGAGAAACATACACAAATCCAGAAGTCTGGTGCTTCATACACGGTGGTCCAAGAGGGGTTACGGTAAACCATGTATCAAAACCAACTCTCTCCGGTTAAGAAAAAAGTATTTCTGGGACTCCCAGGGAAGCTTCAAAAGTTTAATCTGGCAAAATGATGCCTCACCAACGCGTTTCACTATTCAGCTTCATCACAGTGTGATACAGACCTCCATATTGCCGTATTTACCCACCAGATCAGTGAAACTAAGAAAGGACATTGTAACAAGACAATATTGCGAGTCTGTTTCAGTGCCATATTGGAAGGTACTGTTGTTGATTATTTGTCACAGTATATATGCCCCAATATTTCTTAAATCTCTGCTTTTGGTATAACAGAACAATTAGAAATGGCATTTACAGTAAATTTTATCTACTAATATTATGTTACCCAATCAGTAAATTATTTTAGAAATATACTTGGTGTTGTAATAAAATGCCCTCTGATATCGCAAAACAGGAAAATAAGTACAACAATTACCTACAAAAACTGCCAATTATTGACAAACGCCTACCAATCCTAAATTAACATATATATTATACATGAGTTCATGTCTAATATCAAAAAGATAAGGGCGATGTCTCAATAATCTTTAATTACAATATTGAAACTGCAGTCCTGTTCAAGTGGGACATTCTATTCAATTCGTAATCATCATTACATTATTATGTCAGATCCAATACAGTCTTGCCCAAATAGTCATAATATGTCTGATATCTCACACCTGGATTCAACAGGGCAGACTTGATGAAGTTTCCCTTTACGATGCTCCTAAACATTCCTGTGTCAATATTCTTTATGATCTTCTTACGTGTGCAAAAAAGACAACAACATCTCAATTACTCATCTTAAAACTACTCTATTACAATTATTTACAGTTAAATAAAAACAAAATTACAAAAACTGGAAGGATTAAGCTTCTTTATTCATTGGTTCCTGATATTTACTTTTTACAAGTGCACTGACATCTCTTCTCTTGAGTTTAGACCTACTGGGGTTGGCATATCCAAGTCAATAATAAACCTTGACTTCATTCTTCTTAATGGACACTCTCTATCACTCCCTCTCTCTTGTAATGTAATTAAGTTTGAAACTACATATGATAGCAGTTTCTCATTTTGCCTATGCACAGTGTAAAAATGATGTGCAACAGGATACAGAGCATCATTTTTTCTGATTGCACCTAGGTATTCAAGTACCCTCTTTTGTGCACAATGAATAGTACTGCCTATTTAAAAAAATTGCCTCTAGGGCTAATCAGGCAGTAAACACAACTGTCAGTTTCACAGGTAAAATTCCCTGTAATCAAATATTCTCTTCTAGTGTTTGGGTTTTCCAATTTAGTACAATCAGTGCTGTTGGAACATGCCTTCTACAGCATCTAAATCCATGACCCACATCTCTGTTGCCATCATCATTTTTAGTGGATACTGCATTGCAGCTTAGCTCATCTTTGAGCGATCTACACCTCCTAAAGGTGATCTGGGGTGTTACATGAACATATTTTTGCAAAATTGCATCTGTTCTTAAAATGTGCCAATTTTTGTTGAACCTTTTTCTGATTTTGTATGCTGTATTTGAAAATGTTGTTATAAATCTCACCTGACCTGATGCTTCCACCACTGCAGGGGTGTGTGCCGTAACTCTGATCTTTGCAAAGCATCCGCTTTAGCTATGGCTTGTTTTATTGTTTTACTGCTGTAGCCCCGTTCCTCAAAGCTTTTACTCATTACCAATTTTTCTTTGTTGTACTCATACTGTTTGGAACAATTTCATTTGGCCCTGATCAGCTCCCCATAGGGAATTCTATGGATTAGGCTTGAAGGATATGCACTATTTGCATTTAGTAGACTATTGCCCGCAGTAAGCTTTCTGTGTAACTTCATAGCTTACAGATTTCCCTGAATCTCTATTCCAACATGTAGGAATACAATTTTCTCTTTGCTTTTGTTTGAAGTGAAATATAGGTTAATCTCATTATCATTAAGAAATGCCACAAATTGGTCAGCAGACAGTTCATCTCCTCTCAAAATTAAAAAAATATCATCTATAAACCGAGTCCACATGACAATATTTTCTCAGAACATTTTCCAGCTACCGGACACCTGCTCCTCCCACCAGCCCATAAATAAATTATCATAGCTGAGGGCAAAGTAGGTGCCCATTGCTGTCCTTTGCGTCTGTCTATAGATGTTTTGGTCAAAGAGAAAAAAGTTCAACAGTACATCACCATTTCTAATAACATTTCAGTATATAACAATGAAGAAACTGGTTTTGCTCTTAAAAAATGTCTCACAGCTTGGATCTCCAGGTCATTTTTAATGCAGGTATAGTGACTGGTTACACCCAGTGCAACCAGCAAAAAAATGTTTTCCCAGTTGATGCCCTCAGTCAGTGTTTGGAAGTGTGTTGTATCTTTTAGATGAGCAGGTAACATAAAAACGAACGGACATAGAAAGTAATCAATACATTTTGAATTCAATTCTTATCCCATTGAGGAAACAATCGGCCTGCCGGGTGGCCTTTCCTCATCTTTGTCTAATTTGGGAAGCAGATACATAATGGGCAGACATGGATGTTTTCAATATAAACTACAACATTCCTCCAACTCAAGTAAATCTTGATCTTTACATTTAACCAACATTTCATTGTACCTTGAATAAGATGATTGTTCCTCTGATGTACTACTTAGCATATAATGTAGAGGATCGATCATTTAATTGGCAATGTCCTTCAATCAAGTAATCCACTTTCACCGAAACCACAACATTTCCACCTTTGTCTGAACATCTAATAACTATAACAGTATAATTTTTTTAACTTTCCATTGCTCTTAAATGTTCACCTGTTAAATTTCTCCCTGCTCTTCCATTTGTTTTATATCTCATTTTTTTCAGATCCGAAACCATACTTTTCTCAAACACTTCCAATGCATCACTATGTATGTTTGGTATAAATGTAGATTTGGGTTTAAACTTACTCAAACCTAATGCATCCACAGGTATTTGTAATGTATCCAAATGTATTAATGGATCCTCATTAAGTACTATGCTCTCATCCAGTTCTGCCATTGTATGTAACCACTCTATATCGTACATGCATAATGCCTCTGATAACTGATTAGGCCCTCGCTCACTTTTGGATGGAGCATGCAGGAGGAACCACTTTTTCAATTGAAATTTTCTCAAAATACTGAAAATGTCAATTCTAGTCTTTACATTGTCTAATTCATTCATTTCATTTCAAAACTTTATTCGGTTATTAAGACACAATAACAATAGAAGTACAATAAAAGAAAATCATGATTAAAAAGAATTTTACAATACAATCGATTACAGTACACAAAGGTTATTTCCACATAGTTCAGATTACAATTCATTTTCGTGATTTAAAAACATTTTTAAGGAATGAGCAAATAAATACGACACTTAAAATACTATCAAGCTGCTGTATGGCTAAAAAAGCAGGGTGACAGCAATTAATTCCCATAGTCTTCAGAAGTGGAATAACCCACGTTCGTCTAGGTACAGAATAAAATTTACAAAAGAATAATGTATGTATATCCGTTTGTATTGACAATTCATCACAGGGACATTTTATCAAAGTTTTTGACCAATCATTCGTTACTGGGAAACTAAATAACCGAAACAACAAGTTCAATCTAAAACGGATTAATAAGAACCTTTCATGGTCATTCATTGGTAAGCTCAAATAAGGTTGTACATTTCTTAAAAACACAATTTGTTCGTGGGCTACTACAGTTATTTTCTTCATTTCAATCGTAGTTCTATTCTCTTGCAGATAAGTCATACACTTTTCTTTTAAGGATTTTCTAGAAATGTTACATAAAGAAGATGGTTCTGTGAAATAATACCCCATACCCAATGCAGTGATGAATTTCCTCACATAACACAGTCACCTAAGTTTGTCACTCTTCTCTAGCCCAACCGCATTGTTCATTATTTTGCGGTTTAGTTTACATTCGTCAACTGTCCATATTCTGTGCCATAGTAGAATTGGTGCAGTTTTTATAGTGTCTTCCAAGTAAGGCTCCCCTAATTCTACATGACAAACATATGTTGAGACACTCTGTGGAACTGCTAGGAGGTATTTCATAAAGAGATTTTCAACGACCTGCAGTGAGCTCACATTGGCATGTCCCCATAAACCTGCGCCATATGTTACAATCGCTACACAAGTAGCTTTATATATGGTTAGCATTTCTTTGATTGGTCTCTTCCCAATTTTACGGCTAAAGTCCTTTAAAGCCATAATTGATTTGCAGAATAATAATCTCCTAGTACTAATAGTGGTATTCCATAGGCCCTTGCAATCAATTAAAACTCCTAGGTAACAAAATGTTGGGGTAACATCAACAGGGATAGAGCCAATATAAAGTGCCCTTCTCCTATTTTTTGATCCCGATCCACAAGACATGGTGAAGGTCTTAGAACAATTAATACGCAAATCTAACTGTGTCATGAAATCGCAGAATGAGGTAACCAACCTCTGCATAGCCTGTGGTGTTCTGGCCATAAGAACGGCATCATCGGCATATAGCAGGGTTGGAATTGGCCTTTCCCCTACCATTTGGAGGTCCCTACACTCATCAGTAATGTACTCTCCACATCGTTAATATAGAGTGTGAAGAGGAATGGAGTGAGGTCACAGCCTTGGCGTACCCCTCTTTTAATTCCAAAAGATTCGGTGCATTCCCCATTTTTCCCAAATCTAACTTTTGCAAATGCTCCATCATAAAGTTCCCGAAGAAGTTTCTGATGGAGCGATCTACACCCATGTTACCATAACCAGCCAAAGTTTACTGTTCGAGACGCAGTCGAATGCAGAAGTAAGGTCTACAAATGTTAAAAATATTCGACCCCCCTTGGCTTTGGTATACTTTTCAGTTAAAATATGCAAGTTCAGGCATTGCTCAATTGTCCCTAGCCATTTCCTGAAGCCATACTGTAAGTCGCTTATCATTTTATTCTCGTCAGCCCATGTCTGGAGTCTGTTTAAAATTACTCTTCCTAGGATCTTGACAGTGGAGTCCAATAGTGATATTGGGTGATAACACTTACAAACTATCTCGATCATCCTTTTTAAAAATTGGTACTATCAGAGATTGGCACCACGAAGAAAGTAAGCCCTCATGCAGAGTTGCATTAAAAAGGCGTGCAAGAATCGGGGCCCATAATTCCCTATTGTTTTTATACAGATCGACCGGAACCCCATCGGGGCCCGGTGCCTTCCCTCCCAGGGATGCATTAATACATTCATGAACCTCTGCTACAGTAATTTCAGGGGATAAAACGATACATGGGTAAATGGAAGCTTCCATCTGGGTATTCTCAGTCGCACCATCCTTATTATCATGTTCATCAGAGTACAATCCTACAAAGTATTCAACCCACTCTCTTTCTGATATTGCCACCTCTAGCGAGTCTGTTTTATTATAGTTTAAAAGAGGTGCATTTACAACTTTCCAAAATAATGCGGTATCTTTGCTCAGTGAAGCCACACATAAGGCCTCCCATGCCTCTTTTTTGACGGCATTTTTCCTGCCTTTAAGAGTTTGCTTATAGATGTTCCTGCATTCTCTAACTAGACCACTATCCTTAATGGAAGCATGTAGTGCTTGCTTTAAGTTTGAATATGCCTTTGTGCATGCGGAATCAAACCACCCTTTTTCCACCCTACATCTACCTTTAGTATCAACCCATAACAGCTTCCAAATTTGTTCAACAATCACCAGAAAGTTCTTAATTACATCAGAGTCGGTGGTGTTTTCATCTGTACATGCATAAAATTGCGGCAACGTTCCCTCTAGCAATTTTTGCAGAACATCTTCTGGGGCAATTTTAGTCCATTTTAAGGAATAGCCATTTTTTCTACCCATAGAAATGTTGTCAACTATTGTTTTGGGCTTGGCCTTACCACAGATTTCATTAATGTTCACTCTCAGGGTTAAACCTAAGGGAAAGTGATCACTAAGTGAAATATCAAGGATAGCACAGTCCTGTATCATGCCCCCATGTCTAGCAGTCATGGTAATATAATCGATTACTGTAGTTGCCCCGCTTCCATTGAAGGTAGGGAGAAAGAGGGCCTCTGGACTGATCAGACCATTCACAAAACCCAAATCATTCCCAATTATTATTTCGTTTAGGTGGTCCCCACACTTAGTGTGATCAAAGTGACTGAACATAATATCTTTATCAAGATTTACTCCACATGTGCCTTTCTCTCCTTTAGTACATAAGGAACAATTAAAATCTCCAGCCCATATAACACAGGCATCCTTGAATCTCCCATCCATCACAGTTTTAACATCGTTTCCTAGTATTCTAAAAACATTGTCAACGTCTACCCCTTCAACGTTATTATAAAAATGTATCAAGACTAAAACCTTCACTTTATCACCTGCAATCCGAATAATGTGATAATACATATTGTTAAAGACTACTTCTATTTTTGTGCATCCTAACATGTTGGAAACATAGGTGCACAAGCCTCCTTTGGCCCTACCGTGGTGTGAACCAATTGCTGGGGAAAAAAAGTTCTATAGCCATTAATATGAACTCGTTCTACTGCCCATGTCTCCTGTAGACTAACAACATCATAAGTATTCAAGCAGTTTGACCCAATTTTCATTTTCCAGTTTGGATCTTAACCCTGCAATGTTCTAACTCATAAATGACCAAGTTCCCTCATTTATTTGGCTAGCCACTGTATCTATTTCGCTATTGTGCTCAAGGGTAATCCCTGGGGGAATTTCATTGTATTGTCCATTACGACACACAAGTTCCCACTCCTTACTCATGGGTTCAACTATGTTTATCTCATTGTTTACAATAGTGATTCCCATCCCACAGTCCTCATCCTCTAGCCGGTCGCAGGAGATAGAATTGATAGTTCTAGAGTCAGTGAGCAGTCAGTCAATATCCTCTAGCCCTTGCAGAGTATGATACTGATTTGATAGTGGTATATCAAAATTAAAGTTGTCTCTATGTCTAGTCCTATACTCCCCTTGCTGTCATGAGTTAAAATTGATCATTCTAGGCTTCATTTCTGGGTAAAAATGAGTCAAATCCACAGTTTGAATCCCACCAACATCATAGTCGGAGTTCCAATTACATATAAATCTTACCACGTGTCTATCTCTAAAATTAATAATCATGCAGTCTCAAGGAAGGTCTTTATACCTGTGGCCAATCCAACTTACTCTACGGACATGCATAATCTCCGCTTGGATGTATCCTGGTAGGGGTCTATTGCTGTCTAACCAATGTATCACCTTGTTTTTTAGTTCTGCATGGGTTTCCCCTCTTTCATTTCTTAACTCTGGCACTCCCATCATGACAACAGTATAGGGAGTTGACTGTGGGGGTAGATCCACACGTGGGTGTTTAGTCTTTTCTGTTCTGCTAATAGTCTTCTCGGCTTCTTTATCATTCTTGTCCTTGTTATCTTCCCTCCTTGTCGGTCCCTTGCCAACCTCCCTTTCTGGCTCTTCTTGTCCAGTATTCGTGCGGGTTTGTGCTTGAGTACCTATAGCTGGGGTGTGTTGGACAGGGCGATTATCGCCCTTTGCTACCAATGGCATTGACTTGCCAGCTGCCTTAACAGCGCCATTAGCAATGTTTGTAGATATTGTGGGGTTAGATATGTCCACTGGCTTGGCATAGATTTTTATTTGTTTCAATATTTCTGAATTAGCCAAGCCCACCTTTTCCAAGTTCCCCACTTTATCTACTAATACCCTTAATCTTTCCACTATTGGCAGAATAAGTGACTTCATTAACTGTTCGAATTGTTTCATAAGATCCATCGAACTAATGGGTAATATGTATTGTTGGGTCCTACACCTCTCCTCCTTATCCAGCTGTTCAGCACTATTGGACTGTATATTATTTTTACCTCCCCCTCTGTTTTTCTGGGATAGGTATCAGTTTCTTCTGTCTCCCTCTCAATTTGGTTCCAGACAGCAGTTTTTCACTAGGCCCCAAATTGCTTTTATAGGCTTTCCCCCTTAACTATGGTGAGGGTATCACACTTGGTATCTTATCTGCTAAGTCAGTGTTATCAATATTACAAATATCTATTCCTTCAGCGTCATCCGACACATTAATCATAGTTGGTGGTTCCTCATTTGGCCTCATATTAGGTGTTAATGACAATCTACTTTGTCGAGATGCAAAATCGCCAGGAGGGCTTTGATTTGAGGAAGTAACACAGTTTACATCTTTGTCAGGAAGATCTACATATGAGTCCATTAACATGGAGTCCTGAAAAGACACCGTTGCAATCGCCGTATTTACATGTGTATTATTTTCTTCTTGTGTAGATTGTGTAAGGAAACACATACTTGGGGGCAGTGAGAGTCGCCTCTCGGTGCTCTCTATTGCATTAGCAACAACCACAATAGTTTTTTGCAACATCTTATCTATTGCAGTTAAAGTTGGTAATGGGGTTGTTTTTTTCTCGATGTAGAGCGAGTTGACATTGGTGTATTTTTGCCCATGATTTTCCTTATTAAATACGACTCTACAAGGCAATACTTGTTCACAATGTACTTGCCACCAAATGGTGAACCACAATGTACCTTATGCAGACGTTTAAAAATAAATCCAAGGGGAATGGCCCAGCCCAGCCTCGGTCGTCCACGGACGGCCACAGACAGCCCGCCGTTTGCCTGGGCTTAGCCCGGCGTCGCCCGCGCGCGTCCCAGGACGCGGAGGGAGCCGCGATCTATTAGCGCCTCCGGGCGCAGAAGTGGGCGCCTGTGGGAGGAGAATCCCGCCAAGGATTTTGGGGGTTGTAGTCCCCCCGCTCTGCGGCCGCTGATGGCTAGTAGCGGCGGCGGGGGGAACAGCAACCACTACCAGGCAGCGCTCAAGCGCGAAATTAGAAGCAGAGTCGTGGGTCCGATAACGGCAAGGGTCCCAAATGCAGATAACAGCAGGGTTCCAGAGAGTTTCATTGTCTAATGGTCTGGAAGGACAGAAAGATAGGCCTAGGGATAACAATTTAATATCTGTAGGTGACAACTTACGTTCTGACAAATTGACCAGCGTCATCTTGTTACCCTCTTGGCTCTTGTTGACATTGCAACTGGTTTGCTGTTGTCTCCTCTTTCGTCTTGACCTTGTTTGTTTGTTTCTCTGGTTCCTCCTGTCCCTCTTGTTTTGCCTCTTGTGCCACATCCTCTGCCATGCTGAAAATCCTGCTCTCTTGTTTGTTGATTTTGCTTAGCTTTAAAAAAGAAAACATCTTCACTCTCTGCCCTTTGTTTGTTTCATTACCACAAAAAAAATGAAAGGTGCAGATACCTCTAACAATACATCCTGACGGAACTTTAAACTGACATGCTGTGCAGGTGTGAGGTGCATCTACTTTTTGAGAACGTCCTTCTAAGAGAAAAGCATGCATTGCCCTTCATAGATTTTGACACACTACATATGCCACACATCAAATATGATGAATCGGATAAAACTGCAACCTGTGTGAAGTTAGGGATTGCGAGAAACAAGGACCTGTTAGTAATTTTGTTCCCATTTTGACTACTAGATGCTGGTTTTCTGACTCTCATTGTACCCTAGGATCTGTGACCAGGGTCTGGATTGTGCTCTGAATAGAAGTGCATGGTAATTAGGTATAACTACAATTATTACTGACATTCTCTCTGTAACTCCCCAGAATGAGGTTGGGCATGTAGTTCTAGAGGCCTAGTTAATTTCATGTACTTAGGTGTGCATTATTCTTATGCCTGCTGACATTTTTGAGGCTGCTTTTAATCTTAAATTATATGCAAATTTGACTATTCAATAAAAGGTACCTTGGTTTTATATATGTCATATGTAAGATCTACCCTAGGTCCCCCAGTGGTAGTGTGCCTTGTAACTGTAAGGAAAGATGTGATAAAAGAAGTTGTATTTGCCCTGGAAAGGGAAAAAATGCCAATTTTATTTTTTCCCAATGAGTCACAATGACTCCGTAGGCTAACATAGAGAAGTGTTATTAAAGTGTAACTATTGAAAGAGAGGAGCTATAATGATGCTTAAAAGTACAAAATGTATTCTAACTTTCACAGAAAATAAGTTATGGACTTTCTTTTTCAGTAAGTCAAACTTTTCAGGTGCTCTCTCCTGGTTTGCCAGGTTGAGCCAAGCTGTCTTAATGAGGTGTTAAGTGGCCTGCCTTGAGACGAAGGATTTCCTTTGGGAGGAGAACTGCAAGCTGAAGAGCACAAGGCATGACTGGGTGGAGGGGCCAAACTAGTGTTAAAAATTTGAATGAGAGCCTCACCCATAAATGCCTCCCCACCAGTCAAATATGAGCCCCACTAAATGGATTAATGAGGGGGCTGGAAGGGGAGTGTTAGGAAACCTTAGTCATACGAGTGGGTTGGCTTAGCCCGATCTAACTGTTCATGTTTGTATATTAGTAGTATCCTGATTTCAGGGTCAATAATATACCAGACTTTGGAGGAAGTGGTCATACTCCACCTCGTGGTACCCTGCTTGCCATTGGTAGGTGTGCCCTGTCTCCCTCCCAGAAGTGTGAATAAATCTGGTAGCATTGTTCAGCAACTCAAATCTGCTGCCTGAAACAAAAAGAGAAAAGGGACTGCTCTGCTTCGATCCTGATCTGGAAGGAAAGGATTGCACTCTGAGGGACTGCACCTGCTGCACATTTTGGTACTATATCACTCATCCATAGGTCCCGGTGAGTACTGATTAGTATTGGGTGAGGTAACACCTTTATTGTAACCACTGGCCAGTGGGTTGGGTGACTTCTAAATATGTGCTGACCAATGTGATAGGCGGAGGCTGGATACCCAGTTGGGAATGTGCCTAGGGCACTGAACAAATGCCTCTTACTCAACTAAAACAAACTGGTCTGAAAGAAGCTCCTCCTATGACTGGAATGGAGGCAGGTTGGCTACAATTAGCCCTGGTTTCAAGTACTAGAATTCCTCACCCCCAAATTGGAAAATACCTATACATTTGCAGGCTTCAGCCTGGTAAAATTAAGTTACAGAAGTTCCTCAGCCCTCTCCAACTGCCCTTCCTGATGAAGTTAAGGATGATTTGCATACCTTATTCCAGGACTTCTTACCAAAAGGCCCAAGCCATTATTTATTTTCTGAGAGCAGTTTCATATCTCATTGAGACAAAAGCCTGATGGGGATAACAGCGCCTGGATAGGCTAATGCAAATTAGCTCACTGGAGTTTCAAGCAGGTAAAGTGTTAGTTTTGAAATGGTACCTTTCCTGTGTGTTTTTGTAAAATCCAAATTCACCAATTCAATGGATATTTACTAAATATCAAAAACAGTGGTTGAATGGACTCTGTACAGTATTGCAAATCAAAGTTACCAAAATTGGTATTTAACTTTGTAGTTGTTTTTCTCATTGAAATCACTGCAGTGCTAAACCATGGAACTCATGTTTAGGGCCTAGTCACTGTAGGATCATGTCACCCTTAAATTGTTATATCTTCCTCTTTTTAATTCTATTGGCCCAAACATGTAGTTAACAAGGCACACAGAGGGTGAATTAATATTTCAAAGTAGAGTTTCTACCTGGCAATGAGGTTTATTTTGATAGATTCACATGGAGGTTTAAAGCCAGCTGCAGTCAGGATGAACATGTAGGCCTGACACCAAGTTTTACTTGTCACCCTAGTGAATAGCAAAATATGTGTTTCACTCCTCCTGAGATATTTAACTTCCATGTCACTGGTGTCTTTCCTGTACCTTATACTGTGATCTTACTGGTAAGTTAAAAATATTCAAATTTGGGAATAGCCAATGTAACTATGTTTTAGGGAGTCAAAGCGCATGTACTGAGATTCAGTCAGCAGTGACCCAGTGCACAGAGTAAAAAAAAACAGAATTACCGGTCAGCAAAAATTGGGGTTACCACTCAAAAAGAGCTATTTTCTAACAGTATGTTACAATTTGTTGTATGTAATACAAAGTAACAGCTTTTGCATCGAGAACACTTAAGGATCCTTAGCGGAACTAATCCACTATAGAGAAGGAAATCATTTTAAATTCATTCTACGGAGAGTCCCGTTTACCGTAAGAACTGATCATAACCCTCTATTGCCCATGTTCTGCCCTAAATGCATCAAGAAATCTACCCCCTACATCTCTAAGTGGGTGTTGGGTCTACAAGGTTTTATCTATAACATTATAAATGTCCCAGGTGATAGGAACCAGGTTGCAGAATGTTTGTCTAGACTTCCTATTGATGTTGAAGATTCCTACACTAATTCCTCGGATTACGCAATTCTCTCCATAGACATTCAGGCTATCAGTAAAGATGAATGGGAGAAATGTGCACAGGACAACAACACCCTATCATCCCTTAAGGTCATCATTAGTGATGGGTGGCCTAGAATCTCAAGGAAGTTCCTGAGGATCTTAGAACTTTCTGGATTGTAAAGGATGAATTGTTTATCATTGATAACTACATACGCAGGTGCAACAAGATCATATCACCCGAAAGGCATGTACGAGCCTATTGAAGATACATATTCCTTTTTAAAAAAAATATTTGTATTAAGTTTTATATTTCCTAACAATAATAAATCAAACAATTTTACATATAGCACAGACACTCATCCAAAATGCACAAAGTAAATAGCAGAAACAAAAAAACAATCAATGTTTTAAGTATGAAGGGATTAATATAAATACAGAATTCAGAATTCCAGTTTTTACACATTCTCCTTCCACCTAATAATAGGTTCCCAAATACTTTTCCCAAGAATTCTACCTTTCTTCCCCTTCCTATCATATTTCCCTTTTCCAAATTATACACAGAAAGGAACCGAGCCAACCACTGATGAAAAGTTGGGGCAGCCTTATCCAACCATGTCGTTGCCACTGAAATTCGCAGAACTGACATGGCCATAAATAAAAAGTAATGTAATGTACATTGGACATCGCCCCCGCTTACCCCAAGGATAATCCTAGCTGGTGTAAGAGCAACGTTAATTCCTACAATTTTGTCCAAAAAGGATTCAATAGCCCTATGTAGTGAATGGAGGTGCTGACAGGATGCAAAGATGTGGATTCTATCACATCAGTGCTATTACACCGGGGACACATAGTACCTGTAGTACTCCCACACTAAGCTATCCTAGCAGGTGTATGATACAGGAAATACATTGTATTTCCCCCCCGCAGCCCACACATGTACTGGAGAGCTGCTGCCCAATAATACATCCAGAAATCAGGAATCGCCCATCCTCCCCTGTCCCTGGAGAGAGTCATGAAACAAAGGGCTCTCCTGGTCTTTCCTTGCGCCCAGAAGATAAATCTATTAATTAAGTGTTCTAATGCAACAAACCCTTTGCCCTCAAATATCAACGGGATTGTCCTGAATAGATAAAGGAACTTCGGTGAAATTATCATTTTCACAACATTGGCGCGCCCTACCAAGTAAAGATGTAGATTATTCATTCTATCAAGATCCTTCTTAACTTTATCAATTACCGGTTCGATATTTCTATTCATGATCTTATCTAAGTCAGCTGATATGCTGATCCCCAAATACACAGCAAAGTTGACCACCCGTATATCGTCACATACTACCTGACTATTCATAATACTCTGTTTCTTAGGACCGTTTAATGCATAGCCAGAAATTCAGCCAAATAGCGCAGCCTTCCTTTCCACTTCCAGTATAGCGCTAGTAGGGGAAGGAGTCACTCTCGCCAAGTTGTCCGCATAGGCCAGTGTTTTAAAGCTTTAGCCCTAATTCCTAATAGGTAAGATCTTCTCATTTGCTTCCAATTTGCGGATGAGCGGGTCGAAATACACTGCAAATAACAGGGGCGAACATGAGCACCGTTGGCAAGTGCCACATTTAATCTGCACCTCCAATAATTCTGAGTCGGGCCATGGGAGATTGATAGAGTGCCTGGATTGCCTTAATAAACCCCTCCCCAATACCACACTGAGTCAGGGCCGTCCAAAGAAAGTCCCAGGAGACCCGATCGAATGCTTTTTCTGCATCCAGAAACAACCGCCATGGGATCTCCTGAGACTTCCACGGCATCAAAGGGAGTGATAACCTCTCCCTGGGATGAAACCATGTTGGGTAGAATTGACCAACTGTCCTATAATCTTATATAGAGTGAGAGCCATTGCCTTGAGGTAAATCTTGGCTTCCGAATTCATAAGGGTAATGGGTCCATAAGACCCAGGTTCCAAAGGGGTTTTGCCTTTTTTTGGTATCACCATGATATCAGCGCCTGCCCACAACTTTGGGACAGACTTTCCTAGTTGGGCCTGCAGGATTGTATCGACCAGATCGAAGCAAATTGTCGCTTGAAATGTTTTATAAAATTCAATGGGGATCTGGTCGGGCCCAGCAGCATTACTCGAAGGAAGACTATTAAGTGCTGCAAAAATTTACTCAGGAGTCAAGGGGACGTCTAGTGCCTCCCTGTCTCCTTTGGAAGGAAAAGGGCCAGAGACATCCCTGAGATACTGTTGAATATCTAAGAGGTCCCCTGGGTGCTCCTCACTATATAGTCTGGCATAAAACTGTCTAAAAACCTCCCTGGCCCCCTCGGAGTCCAGAGCTATTCCTCCCTTACCATCCGATACTTCTTTAATTTCTCCAGAGGCTGATCTCTGTCTTGTATGGACCACAAGTATAAGTTCCACGCGCTTGCTTAATATGTGGCATTGTTCCCTTTTTGTTAAATAAGTCGCAGCTGCCTTGATAACGATACTTTCATTCACCTCTGCTTTGGCACATACAATTTTTAGGAGTATCTGATCCAGAGAGGCCACGGAGAGGATTGCCAAATGTAATTCTTCCTCTGCATCCGAGACTGCTTTAAACAAATGTTTAGCTCTAGTCCTCTCTTGTTTTTGTTTATGAATACTTTAGCTTAGTGTCCCCCCATGAATGCCAGCCTTGAAAGCGTCCCAGCCTATTCCTGAAGAAGTATTACCTTGACTAATCTCATAGAAAGCTACTATCCAGTCATTCATATGCTTAAAATAGCCATCATGCTTAATTAACCCTCTTTCATAAGTCCGTACCCGCTCTCACCTGTCATTTTTAATATTAAAACCAGCGGATTATGGTCAGAGACAATCCGAGGAAGTTTCTCAATCTGACTTCTTACCAGTAGAGAGTTTGATATGAAAAAATAATCCAGCCTGACACAGACCGAGCGGAATAGTAAGTGGTGCCATTATCAAGTGGGTTCAAACGTGCCCACCTATCTACTAAAGAATTATGGCGTGCCAGACTAACTATTGCACAACTTGTGTTTTTTTGGGGGCTTGATAATGTTGACCATGGTCTGTACCTAGGCCCCAAACCCCATTTATGTTAAAATCGCCCCATAGTCTAACCGGCTAGGGCCAAGAAGCCAACTCTAAATCTAAAAATTCAAAGATACCCGGGTCATCCTCTGTTGATCCATATACTGATCCTATGGGAACTATTTCATCATTAATTATACACTTCTAAAGGACCCATCTACCCCATTGATCTTCCCTTTTTCTTTTAACTTTGACATCCCTTCTTTTGGACAATATGGCCACCCCTTCGATCTAAGTCCCCTGTTTTGAATGAGCAAGCAAAAAAAATCCCAGCTATTCCATTAAATAACCCCTTATCCCTTCTACATGTGTCTCTTGGAGACAAACAAGATCAAGCCGCATTGATCTCAGGGTAGCCGCGACACGCTTCCTTTTCAGATGGTCATTCACGTTGATAGATGCAACCGTTACATTCATTAAACTACATCAAATACCTGTCCCCACCAACTAACCAACCCATCAGTACATGTTTTCCTTGTCCCTTCTGAAAATGTTTTCATTCTTTTACTAACACACCTTCTGTGACTGTCCACCCATCTCAGACGTCGTGCTGTGCTGTGCCATGTGAACCACCACCCTGCACCCAGCCCCACCCCCAGTTAAAACCACCCCTCCAAAAGCCCCCACAGTTTAAACTGTAGCAGTTGCAACTCCTCCCCTCCTCGTGCTTCCACCCTCTATGTCCTTAATGCCAGATATTCCTAGGGGAGATCCCTTCCACGTACGGCATACCTCCGGAGAAGACAAATAAACTCTCCTTATCCTCCCTTCTGCTTCTTTAATTCAGCCAGATACTGTTGAGCCTTAATCTCAGAATGAAAACATTCTAACGTGCCCTTTAACAATAATCTTGAGCCATGCTGGGTACAATAAGTAAGCCTCATGTCTGAGGCTCTGAAGAGGAGCAATTAGCTGTCTCAGCCTCCAGCATCTTTCCACAGTAACGTGGCAAAAACCGGGGCAGGAAAAGAATGTAACCCTGTCGAACGTGCGGAGAGGGCCAAATAACACACCAACCCCCCAAAGCTATTCATGCCTCTAGAGACACCATAAAGAACAAAATTACAGAAATAAGACTGGAAGTCTCCCTTCTGCGTCAAGATATGCGCAATAAAGTGGAAGGATTGACCAAAATGAAAACCTACGTCTTAGAAGTATAAAAGACTCAACACATAAACTAAATTCCAATGTCAAAGGCTTGAAGGCCATTGTGAGAGAGGTAGCATGGAAAGCGGAGGATGCGGAAAATTGAGCCTGCAGAAACAACCTCCTCGTCATCGGATTCCAAGAGGGATATGAGGGCTCCGACCCAGTGGTGTTTGTGATGTCATGGTTTTTGTGACTCCCTCCCGGCGGTGAAGTTTTCATCCTGTTTTATCATCAAAGAGGCAAATAGGATGCCCAATGCAAGACTGCCGCCTGGTGCTCCTCCGTAACCAGTAATTGTGAAATTATTAACCTACCAAGATCGAGACTCAGTACTTAGAGAGGCATGGCACAGAGGGAAACTCAAGTCTGCTAATGCAAAGATAATGATTTTTTCGACTAATCTAGAGAAGTACAGAACATGAGGTACACATTCAACTTACTGAAATTCAAGCTGAGATCTATGCAGATCCAATATATGTTTCTTTTACCAGTGAAGCTCAAGGTTATCTTCCAAGGCACCTCACAATTTTTTCAAACCCTGGAAGAAGCATGAGCCTGGAAAGAGGAGCGCCCTATGGTATGACAGTAAACGAGGACCAGCTTGTCACAATCTAAAGACACAAACCCTCAATGGGAGCCCCGAACACAGAGAATAAGAAGGACCTGCCTACTTAAACGTGGACACAAGTCGCTGTTGAGATCCTACTGAAAGAAACCCGGTATAGGGCGGAGATAAGCATGGCTCTGGATGGAGACTTGTCCCAAACTCAAGCCAGGGTAAGACAATGCAATCAGGGGGAAAACACCCACAACGAACAATCGGATAAGAAATCCCTGGTGGACACGAACTGCGACCACCCACTCCTCAAGAATATCACTTGCATGGAAGATCAAGTTGCGTAGACACAAAACGTGGAGAGTAGGATCCAACATCTGGCTAAGACGCGCAAGAAAGGCTGAAACATGGGAAGGCCAAAGGCAGACACACTGCAGAACTGCTACAGAATCCCCCAGACTTGATTTTGCTCAGTGCGCTCTGAGTGGAATACTTTTTTTGAAGCTTAAATCCTTCATTATTTTGGTTAGAATTTAGCGGGTTAGAGGGCAGGGGTAGGACTACAGACCTCTCAAACTGAACTTATGCCAAGTTGTCATGTTGACAGTTCAGGGAATAGGTGTAGGTAATGGGAGAGAGTGGGGTGGAGGGGTTAGGTTTAGGGGTCAAAAGCTTTATAATTTAATCATTTAGTAAGTTTGTAATACAGCCAGTGGCAGGAGATTTAAGGTCCACAGACAGGAACAGAGGGAAAAAGGACTTCAGACAGACCTACCCATGCATTCAATGAAAATAATGGGATACACACAATGAGTGACGACACATACTCAGCATTGTCATAGAATGTTATTGGACTATGTAGAAAGACCAAGAGGGGATTAGTTACCAGATACATCAAGAGACTTAAACCTGACATTGTCTTTTTACAGGAAACCAACTTGCTGGGGTACACACTGTGACTTCATTGGAAGAGGGACTTACACATGCCTGGCCCACGCAGAGTTTTCTGAAAGGGTGCAAAGTGTCACCATACTAATGAAAAAATCCCCCCCTTTCACAACTAAAATCTGGACAGACCCCAATGGGACCTTTGTTGCTGTCCTGGAGTCCTGGGGACGACGTGTACTCACATTAATTTGTGTTTACGTCCCGCAACAACTGCATTCCTAATCCCTTGATTCAATTGCTAAAATACTAATACGCTCAGGCCCATCCACACACATCCCTGTCCCCACCTAGCTGGCAGAGTTAGTGAGGCTGCTATGACTGACTGACCTCTGGAGACAACAACACCTACTAGACCGCACTTATTCTATTTTTCCTGAACCACATAGTCCTTTCTAGACTAAACTACTTCTTTGCCAGGCAGGTGAAATTTGAACGGTGGGTAAGATGGAATACCTAGCAAGTGGCATTTCAGACCACTCGCCATTGTGGTTGACAGTAGGGAGTGGGGGGAATAGGCAACAATCAGATTGGAGACTGAATGCCTGGGAGCTTCACAACAAAGCAGTAATGTGAGTCATTAGAACAGAAACTGAGCTATTCTTCCAAGAGAATAAGGGCTCTGTAGCTTCCAAAGGAACCCTCAGGGAGGCATACAAGACGGTGCTTCGGGGTAGAGTGTATGATGAAACCCACCAAATAGAAACCTTAGACTATAAACTCTTGGAATTAGAGAGAAACTTTACCCCAGATACAGAGGCTGCCCTGTTGAAACAGCCAGTAGTAACACTTAGAGAGATCTGTACCCTAACCGAACGAGAGGTGCTGACCCAAATTCAAAATACACAGCATAGACTCAACAAGACAGGTGACAGAGCAAGGAGACTCCTAGCCTAGTTGGGCAGAAGGAAAAGAGAGATGAGCTGGGTGACCCAGATACACGAAACAGATGAACGACGCACGTCCGCAAACTCCATAGTGGGTGCTTTTGCACACTACTGCACGGAGCTGTTAGAGGCTAGACCACTTGCAGACAACATGCAAATAATAGATTATCTTAGCAATATAGACATGCCTCCCCTGCAGCAGGAAGATAAGGAAGCCTTAGAGGCAGATATTACCCTAAAGTGCAAGACGGTATAAATAAACAAAAATCGGGAAACACTCCAGTGCCACACAGTGTGCCAGTGGGTTTTTTAAGCAAAATGTTAGCCTGGAAGCCACTCACTTACTTAATATGTTCCAGGCAGCATTGGAAGAGGGGGAGTTCCCACTGGATTTGTGTCAAGCCTCAGTCTTGGTTATACCAAACCCAGGTATGCAACCAGAGGTTTGCGGCTCCTACCTCCCAATATCATTATCAAACACTGAAACCAAGATTTTGGCCTCCATTTTAGTGACACGAATCTTGAACATTATCACATCATTGGAATACCGCGACCAATCGGGCTTTATACCTGCACATGCCACGTGCCTCAATCCCCGCCGACTTGCCAACTGGCTAGACACAGTGAAGGACAGACCTATCCTGCATATCGTTCTGTCTTTAGACACGAAAAAGGCCTTTGACACTATTCATTGGCCGTTCATGAGACAAGTCCTAGTGAAATTTGGATTTGGTCAAGGATTCATGGCTTGGGTTGAACTATTGCATACTAACCCCAGGGCAATAATAAAGGTCAATGTAGTAAGCTCAGCTGGCTTCCCCATTCTGAGGGGAACCTGAGAGAGCTGCCCCTTGTCACCCCTTCTCTTTCCATTGGTCTTGAAGCCGCTGGCATGCCGGGTCAGGACCCACCGAGAATTAAGGGGTTTCCGGGATATTGGAGGCTAACTTGGTGATGGACGGATTTTTCTATATGGGGATGACATTCTACTGTACATGACTAACCTAGATACGACGCTCCCCCTGGTACTACACCTGGTCAAATAATATAGCAACAATGTAGGATATAATATCAACTGGTGGAAGTTGAGTCTTTACCCCATGGGAGGTTCCAAAGAAATACACTCTCTAGCAGAAAACCTGAACATTACGAAAGAGTATATTTGCATTGAAATGTAATTGGTTGGAATCTCCCGATCTAATAATAACTTTTGGATTTCTTCTTTACTGTGTGATCTAGTTCCTACTACTAGAAAAGTGATAACCCTGAAGAAACCAAGTAAGTACTGCATCACCGTGTTAATAAGACTTGAAAGCATTAGGATACACAATGCAAAAGAATAATATAGCACAAAATGTCTCTGATTGTCCTGAAATATTTTAAAAACAATCTTTTCACAATTGTGCTTTTCATAACCTCTCTTGTATGATTACAGTTGCCCCGGTTGGCCCAGTCAGACGATGTAAAGAGTACATTAGAAATTCCTATTTAAAATGATTGCATGTAAAGTATTATTCCAATACTTTTCAGAGTTTTTATTGTCTACTGCTGGTTTTTACCTTTTTTTGTGATAAAGCAACAAAACATCCGTACTCAGAGCATGTGAATAAAAAAAATACATCATCCTTCTCTGCCCTTTGTTTGTTTCATTACCACAAAAATAATGAAAGGGGCAGATACCTCTACCATAACATCCTGACAGAACTTTAAACTAACATGCTGTGCAGGTGTGTGGTGCAGATAATTTTTGAGAACTTCCTTTACAAGAGAAAAGCATGCAATGTCTTTCATAGATTTTGACACACTACATATGCCACAAATCTAATATGATGACTTGGATAAAACTGCAACGTGTGTGAAGTTAGGGATTGCAAGAATAAAGTATTAGTTAGATTTGTACTCCCATTTTGACTATTAGATGCTGTTTTTCTGACTCTGATTGTACACTGGGCTCTGCAGTCCAGGCTAAGGGAGTGAGCTCTGATTAAAAGTGCATGGTAATTAGGTATAACTACAATTCTTACTGACATCCTCTCTGTAAGTCCCCAGGAAGTGGTAGGGCATTTAGGTCCAGAGGCCTTGTCAATTTAATATACTTAGGTATGCATTACTGTTGTACATGCTGTCATTTTTAAGGCTGCTTTTAATCTTAAATTATATGCAAATATGACTATTTAATTAAAAGTACGAACAAAGTTTCAAAATACCTTGGTTGTATATATGTCACATGTAAGGTTCCCCCTAGGTCCCCCAGTGGTAGAGTGCCTTGTAACTATAAGGAAAGATATGATAAACGAAGTTATATGTACCCTGGTAAGGGAAAAAAAAACATGGCAATTTCATTTTTTGCCAATGAGTCACAATTACTCCATAGGCTAACATAGTAAAATGTTATTAACGTGTATCTATTGAAGGAAAGGAGCTATAATGATGCTTCATACTATTGAAATGTATTCTAACAATCACAGAAAATACGTTATGGGATTTTCCTTTTCAGTAAGCTAAAATCCAGCCTTCCAGGGGCTTTTTCCTGGTTTGCCAGGCTGAGCCAAGCTGTCTTGAAGAGTTGTGTAGTGACCTGCATTGAGACAAAGAATGTCCTATGCGAGGAGAACTGCAAGCTGAAGAGCTTAATGCAGGAAGGGGATGTTGGGGCAAAACTAATCTTCAAAAATAAAAATGACAGCCTTAGGGAGATCCGTGCCCTAACCAAACGAGAGGTGCAGACCCAAATTCAGAATGCACAACATAGACTCTACAAGACAGGAGATAGAGCAGGGAGACTCCTAGCCTGGTTGTGCAGAAGGAAAAGAGAGATGAACTGGGTGACCCAGATACACGAAACGGATAAAGGACGCACGCCTGCACACTCCATAGTGGGTGCTTTTACACACTACTACACAGAGCTGTTAGAGGCGTCACAACTGACAGACGGAATGCAAATAATAGATTATTTTAGCAATATAGATATGCCTTCCCTGTGGCTAGGAGATAAGGAAGCCTTAGAGGCAGATATTACCCTAAAATGCAAGATGCTATAAATGAACAAAAATCGGGGAAAACTCCAGGTGCCATTGGAATTTTTTAAGCAAAATGCTAGCCTTGTAGCCACTCACTTACTTAATATGTTCAGGCGGCCTAGGAAGAGGGGGCGTTTCCAATGGATCTATGTCAAGCCTCAGTGTTGGGTATAGCAAAGTCAGGTAAACACCCAGAGCGCTGAGGCTCCTACCTCCCAATATCATTATCAAACACTGAAACCAAGATTTTGGCCTCCATTTTAGTGACACAAAATTTGAACATTATCACATCATTGGTATACCGCAACCAATCGGGCTTTATACCTGCACATGCCATGTGCCTCAATCTCCGCCGACTTACCAACTGGCTAGACACAGTGAAGAACAGACCAATCCTGCATATCCTTTTGTCTTTAGAAATGAAAAAGGCCTTTGACACTATTCATTGGCTGTTCATGAGACAAGTCCTAGCAAAATTTGGATCCGGTCAAGGATTCATGGCTTGGGTTGAACTATTGCATACTAACCCCAGGGCAAGAATAAAGGTCAGTGTAGTAAGCTCAGCTGGCTTCCCCATTCTGAGGGGAACCTGACAGGGCTGCCCCTTGTCACCCCTTCTCTTTCCATTGGTCTTGAAGCCGCTGGCATGCCGGGTCAGGACCCACCGAGAATTAAGGGGTTTCCGGGATATCTGAGGCTAACTTGGTGATGGACGGATTTCTCTATAGGGTGATGACATTCTGCTGTACATGACTAATCTAGATACGACGCTCCCCCTGATACTACACCTGGTCAAATGATATAGCAACAATGTAGGATATATTATCAACTGGTGGAAGTTGAGTCTTTACCCCATGGGAGGTTCCAAAGAAATACACTCTCTAGCAGAAAACCTGAACATTACGAAATAGTATATTTGCATTGAAATGTAATTGGTTGGAATCTGCCGATCTAATAATAACTTTTGGATTTCTTCTTTACTGTGTGATCTAGTTCCTACTACTAGCAAAGTGATAACCCTGAAGAAACCAAGTAAGTACTGCATTACCGTGTTAATAAGACTTGAAAGCATTATGATACAGAATGTAAAAGAATAATATAGCACGAAATGTCTCTGATTGTCCTGAAATATTTTAAAAACAATCCTTTCACAATTGTGCTTTTCATAACCTCTCTTGTATGGTTACAGTTGCCCCGCTTGGCCCAGTCAGATGATGTTAAGAGTACATTAGAAATTCCTATTTAAAATGATTGCATGTAGAGTATTATTCCAATACTTTTTAGAGTATTTATCGTCAACAGATGCTTTTTACCTTTTTATGTGATAAAGCACCAAAACATCCTTACTCAGAGCATGTGCATAAAAAAAATACATCATCCTTCTCTGCCCTTTGTTTGTTTCATTACCACAAAAATAATGAAAGGGGCAGATACCTCTACCATAACTTCCTGACAGAACTTTAAACTGACATGCTGTGCAGGTGTGTGGTGCAGATAATGTTGAGAACCTCCTTTACAAGAGAAAAGCATGCAATGTCTTTCATAGATTTTGACACACTACATACGCCACAAATCTAATATGATGACATGGATTACACTGCAACGTGTGTGAAGTTATGGATTGCAAGAATCGAGTATCAGTTAGATTTGTACTCCCATTTTGACTAATAGATGCTGTTTTTCTGTCTCTGATTGTACACTGGGCTCTGCAGTCCAGGCCAAGGGAGTGAGCTTTGATTAAAAGTGCATGGTAATTAGGTATAACTACAATTCTTACTGACATCCTCTCTGTAAGTCCCCAGGAAGTGGTAGGGCATTTAGGTCCAGAGGCCTAGTCGATTTAATATACTTAGGTATGCATTACTGTTGTACATGCTGTCATTTTCAAGGCTGCTTTTAATCTTAAATTATATGCAAATATGACTATTTAATTAAAAGTACTAACAAAGTTTCAAAATACCTTGGTTGTATATATGTCACATGTAAGGTTCCCCCTAGGTCCCCCAGTGGTAGCGTGCCTTGTAACTATGAGGAAAGATATTATAAACGAAGTTGTATGTGCCCTGGTAAGGTAAAAAAAAACATGGCAATTTCATTTTTTGCCAATGAGTCACAATTACTCCGTAGGCTAACATAGTAACATTTCATTAACGTGTATCCATTGAAAGAAAGGAGCTCTAATGATGCTTCATAGTATTGAAATGTATTCTAACTTTCACAGAAAATACGTTATGGGATTTTCCTTTTCATTAAGCTAAAATCCAGCCTTCCAGGGGTTTTTTCCTGGTTTGCCATGCTGAGCCAAGCTGTCTTAATGAGTTGTGTAGTGACCTGCATTGAGACAAATAATTTCCTATGAGAGGAGAACTGCAAGCTGAAGAGCTTAATGGAGGAAGGGGATGTTGGGGCAAAACTAATCTTCAAAAATAAAAATGACAGCCTTAGGGAGATCCGTGCCCTAACCAAACGAGAGGTGCAGACCCAAATTCAGAATGCACAACATAGACTCTATAAGGCAGGAGATAGAGCAGGGAGACTCCTCGCCTGGTTGTGCAGAAGGAAAAGAGAGATAAACTGGGTGCCCCAGATAAATTAAACGGATGAATGACGCACGCCCGCACACTCCATAGTGGGTGCTTTGCACACTACTACACGGAGCGGTTAGAGGCGTGACAACTGACAGACGGAATGCAAATAATAGATTATTTTAGCAATATAGATATGCCTCCCCTGCGGCTAGAAGATAAGGAAGCCTTAGAGTCAGATATTACCCTAAAGTGCAAGATGCTATAAATAAACAAAAATCGGGGAAAACTCCAGGTGCCATTGGAATTTTTTAAGCAAAATGCTAGCCTTGTAGTCATTCACTTACCTAATATGTTCAGGCGGCATAGGAAGAGGGGGAGTTTCCAATGGTTCTATGTCAAGCCTCAGTATTGGTTATACCAAACTCAGGTAAACACCCAGAGCGCTGAGGCCCCTACCTCCCAATATCAATATCAAACACTGGAACCAAGATTTTGGCCTCCATTTTAGTGACACAAAATTTGAACATTATCACATCATTGGTATACCGCGACCAATCGGGCTTTTTACCTGCACATACCACGTGCCTCAATCTCCGCCGACTTGCCAACTGGCTAGACACAGTGGAGGACAGACCTATCCTGCATATACTTCTGTCTTTAGACACCAAAAAGGCCTTTGACACTATTCATTGGCCGTTCAGGAGACACGTCCTAGTAAAATTTGGATTTGGTCAAGGATTCATGGCTTGTGTTGAAATATTGCATACTAACCCCAGGGCAAGAACAAAGGTCAATGTAGTAAGCTCAGCTGGCTTCCCCGTTCTTTGGGGAACCTGACAGGGCTGCCCCTTGTCACCCCTGCTCTTTTCATTGGTCTTGAAGCCGCAGGCATGCAGGTTCATGACCCACCCAGAATTAACGAGTTTCCAGGATATCGGAGGCTAACTTGTTGATGGACGGATTTCTCTATATGCGGATGACATTCTGCTCTACATGACTAACCCAGATACGACGCTCCCCCTGATACTAAACCTGGTCAAATCATATAGCAACAATGTAGAATATAATATCAACTGGCGGAAGTTGAGTCTTTACCCCATGGGAGGTTCCAAAGAAATACACTCTCTAGCAGTAAACCTGAACATTACGTAAGAGTATATCGAAATGTAATTGTTTGGAATGTCCCGATCTAATTATAACTTTTGGATTTCTTCTTTACTGTGTGATCTAGTTCCTACTACTAGCAAAGTGATAACCCTGAAAAAACCAAGTAAGTACTGCATCACCATATTAATAAGACTTCAAAGCATTATGATACCGCATGCAAAAGAATAATATAGAACAACATGTCTCTGATTGTCCTGAAGTATTTTAAAAACAATCCTTTCACAATTGTGCTTTTCATAACCTGGGTGGGCCCAGTCAGATGATGTTAAGAGTACATTAGAAATTCCTACCTAAAATTATTGCATGTAGAGCATTACTCCAATACTTTTCAGAGTTGTTATCGTCAACTGCTGCTTTGTACCTTTTTATGTGATAAAGCACCAGAACATCCTTACTTAGAGCATGTGCTTTAAAAAACAGTACGTCTTCCTTCTCTGCCCTTTTTTTTTCTTTACCAGAAAACGAATGAAAGGGGCAGATACCTCTACCATAACATCCTGACAAAATACTAAAGTGACATGCTGTGCCGGTGTGAGGTGGATATACATTTTGAGAACTTCCTTCTAAGCATGCAATGTCTTTCATAGATTTTGACACGCTACATATGCCACAAATCTAATAGGATGACTCGGACAAAACTGCAACGTGTGCGAAGTTAGGGATTTTGAGAAACAAGGAGCTGTTCGGTTTTTACTCCAATTTTGACTACTAGATGCTGGTTTTCTGACTATGATTGTACACTAGGCTCTGCTGAGCAGGCCCAGGGAGTGTGCTCCGATTAAAAGTGTATGGTAATTAGCTATAACTACAAATCTTACTGACATCCTCTCTGTAAGTCCCCAGGAAGTAGTAGGGCTTGTAGGTCTAGAGGCCTAGTTGATTTAATGTATTGAGGTATGCAGTGTTATTGTGCATGCTGTACTTTTCGAGGCTGTTTTTAATTTTAAATTATGTGCAAATATGACTATTCAAATAAAAGTACTAAACCAGTTTCGAAATACCTTGGTTGTATATATAAGTCACATGTAAGGTCCCCCCTAGTTCCCCCAGTGTTAAAGTGCCTTGTAACTATGAGGAAATATATGATAACAGAAGTTGTATGTGTCCTGGAAAGGGAATAAAATGCCAATTTAATTTTTTGCCAATGAGTCGCAATGACTTCATAGGTTAACATCGGAAAATGTTATTAAAGTGTAACTATTGAAAGAAAGGAGCTATATTGATGCTTCGAAGTATTGAAATTTATTCTAACTTTCACAGAAAATACGTTATTGGATTTTCCTTTTCAGTAAGCCAAGATCCAGCCTTCCAGGGGCTCCCTCATGGTTTGCCAGGCTGAACAAAGCTGTCTTAAGGAGTTGTGTAGTGGCCTGCATTGAGACAAAGAATTTCCTGTGAGAGGAGAACTGCAAGCGGCAGAGCATTAGGCAGGAAGGGTTGTAGGGGCAAAAGTAATCTTCAAAAATATAAATGCCAGCCTCAACCCTAAATCATTCACGCCCAGTCAAATAGGAGCCCCACAAAATTGATTAGTAAGGGGACTGGAAGGGGAGAGTTAGGAAGCCATAGTCTCACCAGTGGGTTGGCTTAGCCAGATCCAACTGTTCTGGAGAGAGTTTCTCTATTTTGTATATTAGAAGTATATTGATTTCTGGGTCAAGAATATGCCACACTTTAGAGGAAGTGAACATATTCCACCTTGTGGTACCCTGCATCACATTGGTAGGTGTGCCCTGCTGCTTTTAAACCCAGAACTGTGAATACATTTGGGAGCGTTGTCCAGCAACTCAAATCTGCTGCCTAAAACAAAAAAAGAGAAAAAGGACTGGCTTGCTTGGACCCTGATCTGTACCCAAAGCATTGCATTCTGAAGAGCTGCACCTGCTGCACATTCCGGTACTGCAGCACTCATTCATCCATAGATCCAGATGTGTTTTTAATAATAGTAGATGAGGTGACACCTTTGTTGTAACCACCAGCCAAAAGGTTGGGTGACTTCTGAATACGCGCTGACCAATGTGTAAGGCGGATGCTGGATAACCAGTCAGGAATGTGCCTAGGGAACTGAACAGATACCTCTTACTCAACTAAAACAAGCACGTTCTGTAAGCAGCTTCTTCTATGACTGAAATGGAGGCAGTTTGGCTACTAATTGCCCTGGTTTCAAGTACTATATTTCATCATGATCAAATTGAAAATAACAATAGATATGCAGACTTTCCCCTGGTAAAATTGAGTTTCAGAAGTTCCTCAGCCTTCTCTACCTGCCCTTCATATGAGAGCATGATTTGCATACTTTATACCTTGACTTTTTGCCAAAATGCCCAAGCCATTATTATTTTTCTTAGAGTCGTTTCACATCTCATTGATAGGAAAGCCTGATGGGGATGTCTCGACTGGATATGCTAATGCTAATTAGTTCACTGGAGTTTCAAGCATGTAAAGTGGAAGTTTTGAATCAGTACCTTTCCTGTTTTTTTTTTGTAAAATCCAACTTCACCAATTCAATGGATATTTACTGACTTGTGTTTTTTTCTTCTCATAGAAATCACTGCAGTCCTAAACCATGGAACTAGCATTTTGGGGATTGTTACTGTAGGATAATACCACCGTTAAATTCTTATATCCTCCTCTTTTTTAATTATATTCGCGCTAACAGGTAGTTAACACGGCACACTTAGAGTTAATTAATGTTTCAAAGCAGAGTTCCTACCTATCAATGAGGTATATTTTGGTGTATTCCCATGGATATTTAAAGCCAGCTGCAAACAGGCTACACATGTGCGCAGAGTAAAAAAAAGGAAATAAAAGTCAGCAAAAATGGGGGTTACCACCCAGTAGGAAGAGGCACAGTGAGTTCGTACAAGGCTGTGAGGAAGACCTTGAGAGTTAAAATGTGTTGCCTCCTAATTGCCGCTTCTAAGTAGCCCTTGATATTGTCATTAGCTCATCAACTCTGCACCATTTTTTAGTCCAAGTCTTTATCCAGTGCTAAGATGCACACCATACTCTGCTGTGGTTGATCACATTATGCTGTTTGCTATCCTTAAAACCTGTTCAATAATCATGAATATAACCAAGTGCATCATAACTTATCTCTAATCCTAAAATATCAGTAGGCTGATAGAATTGCATGGTGAGCAAAATAATGATGGATTAAACCCAGCTCTGTACTGGGGTGAATGTTTTGCCAATGTGCAACATTTCATCCATCATCTTGTGTGTTTTGCTGTTTGCCCTATGTGGGAAGGGTATGCCCAGACGTTGGTCCCGTGCTCACTACGCCACTGGAGTCAAGTTATCCTGGCTGATGACGGATGATAGCCAGAAACTGGTCCTAGGATGCTTCATTCCGGTCCAGGGAAGACATGGCTTGGCATTTCGGGCTGGACTGTTCCCATGGGGCACAGTGTCAAGGCTGATTTGCATATGGCCATGTCTGAACTGGGGTGGTGGGGTGAGCAAAAAAACAATGGATTAAACCCAGATCTGTGATGGGGGTGAATGTTTTGCCAATGTGCAACATTCCGTCCATCATCTTGTGTGTTTTTTCTGTTCGCCCTATGTGGGAAGCATATGCCCAGACGTGGATCCTAGGCTCACTATTCCACTGGAGTCAAGCTATCCTGGCTGATGATGGCTGATAGCCAGAAACCGGTCCTAGTATGCTTGATTCCTGTCCAGGGAACACATGGCTTGGCAGTTCGTGCTGGACTGTTCCCTTGAGGCGCAGGGTAAAGGCTGATTTGCCTATGTCCATGTCTGAACTGGGGTAGCGTGGTGAGCAAATTAACAATGGATTAAACCCAGATCTGTGACTGGGGGTGAATGTTTTGCTAATATGCAACATTCAGTCCATCATCTTGTGTGTTTTGCAATATAAACTACAACATTCCTCCCACTCAAATAAACCTTGATCTTTCCAGTTAACCAACATGTCATTGCACCTTGAATAAGATGATAGTACCTCTGATTTATTACTTAGCATATAACATAGAGGAACAATCATTTAATTGGCGATGTCCTTCACTCAAGTAGTCCATTTTCACCCAAACCACAACATTTCCACCTTTGTCTGAACATCTAATAACTACAGAGGTATAATTTTTCAAACTTTCGATTGCTCTTAAATGTTCATCTGTTAAATTTTTCCTTGCACTTCCATTTCTTTTACATCTCATTTTTTCAGATCCGAAACCACACTTTTCTTAAACACTTCCAATGCACTATGTATGTTTGGTATAAATGTAGATTTGGGTTTAACGTTACTGAAACCCAATGTAGCCACAGGTATTTGTAATGTACAAATGGGCCCCCGGGGGTCTCTTCAGGTGGTAGGTGTAGGGTCGGAGAGGAAAGGGCGGAGCCTGACCCGCTGCGTTCTGCCGGAGAGAAAGGAGCAGATCCATTTGAGGGCCTTGTCTTGGATCCCTGCATTGTGGAGTCTGCATATTAGTGTACGGTGCAGGACTGTGTCGAACGCCGCTCGGAGATCGAGGAGTATGAGGGCTGCTCTTTATCCTTTGTCCAGTAGGGTGCGTATGTCGGCTGCTGCAGCGAGGAGGGCGGTTTCCGTACTGTGTTTTTTTGAGAACTCGGATAGGGAGGATGCTGTGCTCTTTGATGGATGTGGCGAGTTGGCTGTTCGCTCTGCTCCATCCTGCATGCTCTTTTCCAAAGCATGAGCACATTCAACAGATTTAGTTATGAGTTGAGAAATAGTCAGCAGCATTCTGATTCTTCAATGACAGCCCGCAGCGCTAAACTGATCCCTGTTCATTTATATGCATCACTATTGTGTAACCTAACACAATGATGTAAATAAAATCTATTTACAGTTATACATAAGTTCTCCGTTGAAACTACAATCAACAACACCACATTGTAAAATTAGACTGGATTTCAACTTAACTTTGCTTTCTACTCGGTACATAAGTACAGCCCTCAATTACTTCATTGGTTGTGTGAACTGTAGGAGAGTAGGGTCTGCTATCCTATGGTCACCCCAAATTTTTGCTTTTTGCTTCACTGGTTTATGACTTAATGTGGCTGTGGGCCTGCTAATCAGGCCCACAGCCTGCTGTTCTCTCTCTAAATTATTGCCAATGTATTTTAGGTGCATTACGAAATTGGAACTGGTTCACCTTATTGGCCCGTGTAACAGTGTACCCAGGTACCCAGGGCATAGGTGCTTCCAAGGCCTACCAGGGGCTGCAGCACGTATTGTGACACCCCTGGCCTGGCCTCCATATTTGACACAACTGGCTGATCACTCAGCTGGGGTAAGTCGGTGTAACCACCCCTTACTTAGGTGTAGTATGCCTATGCCTAACCTAAAATGAACACATATGTTCCTATCAGCCACTCCTATGGAAGGCCTCATCAATCCTGGAGGCAGAGTGCTTGGAAATATGTGAGATGGTGCTCTGACATGAGCTGAGCCTGCAGCTTTCAGAACCATGTCCTTTAGCTGTTCCATGATACTGCCATACCATATACTCTTAAGTGCATTATAATCCTCGCGGTTAAATGCTATCTTTGGTTTGGCTTTATCAAAACATGTAGAGTAAGGTGTCATACAAATTGGAATACTACCCCCTCGCCAGTTCTGGCAACGGGGGTAGCATTCCACCCTTCTAGAGGGACACGACATGTACCTAACCTGAAACCCGGTTAAAGTTAAACAGAGACTCAGCATCACAAAATGGATGCTGCCACCACAGACACGAGTCTGACCTCCTGCTGCTGGGAGTCCTTCCAGCGAGGGCAGCTTGGACAAAGGGTTTCCTGCCTTGGGAGGTGCTAGCACCACCCCAGACAGGATTTTGTGTATTGGGTAGGACAGGGCTGAATAGAATCATACATGCCTGGGGCACACAAGGTGTCCCTGTGCATAGGCCAGTTCAAACCGGTGCTGGGGCTTTCCAGCCCCAGTCCTGGCACGAAACTGGACAAAGGAAAGGGGGTGTAACCACCCCCCTTCCTGGTCCCACCCAGAGGAGGGACCTAGTAGGTGATCCGGCCCCCAGATTTGGAATAAGAGTAGGAGCTGTGTCCTCCTGAACTCGACTTGAAACTAAGAAGAAAACTGGACTTCGACATTCTGCTGCACAGAAGACTGAAGAGAATCTCCCTTGTGGCCAAGGAGTGACCACCCTGTGAATACAGGCACCAACCAGCAACTCGATGTCTGCTTTGCCGCCGCCTCCCGCCAGATCTGGAGCCCAGAGCCTGACAAGACCCATACTCCCAGACATCTCAGAGCCCGGTCCACAGTCCCTGAAAAGAAGAGACCCATGGAGGCACCGAGAGATGTGGGACCGGACATCTTGGAAGACCCCCAAAGAGCTGACTGCGCAGCACCTGAGGCACCCTTGATGCTGTGCTTTGGCATTTGAGAAGCCCCAAATGCGAGCAGCATTTGCACCGAAGATCGGCCCCCTAGCATCTCCACAAACTGCGTGGGGCCCTTTTGCATTTTGCCACTTGACGCGCAATCCAGGTCACTTGCCACGAGGCTAGTGGCCATCTTGGCGACGAAAACGACGACTTACACCACTGGTCTGGTTGACCCAGACTGGCCCTTGCTCCCCTGAAAAGGAGCACCCGCTCTGACCTTGCTGGTCCGAGTGACAAGCTTGAATTGATTCCTCCATAACTTGCTTTTGCCAAGGCCTGTTTGCTCCAATCAAGTTGTCGACACCGCCATCAGCGAGAGCCATCATTGGACAGCTCGTGATCAACTCCTGGACGTCCTTGACCTCTTCGTGTCTACGTGGCTGTAGAGACAATCTTCACTTCATCACCTGTTTGCACCCGACATCGCCTGGTTCCATCCTCGTTCCACGGTAGTCACTGGCTAGTGACTTCGAACATTGTCCCCTCTGCTTTCAGGTCTTCACCTCTTCATATCCACCCTTGGATCCACCGGAACTCTTCACGACGACCCGCCTGCAGCATTTTCAGCTCCAAGCACCATCGACCTGCGTGACGAAACCCGACACTACTTCGCACCTGGGCACCCGCTTCCTGTGGGTGAGATAACTCAGCAACGCCAGTGTCCCCACACTGGTGTACACCTCTAGTGCCTGTGTCTAAAGATTTATCCTTGTAGGTCCAGCGGAAGCTTCTTTAAACACTAACTTTGTAACTTTTATGCACCATTGACATTGCATTGGTGTATGCGTGCACTTTAAGCACTGCGCCCGAGTCCCGCGGGCCTTTCCCGACTTCTTCACTGCTAGTCCCGAACAGCTCCAGCGATTCCCCAGGCCCTAGGCCTCTTCACTTTCCCCATAGTGGTTCTTATACTACTATTTTAGTATATGGTTTAGGTGGCCCCTAGGGCTCATCCATATTTGTGCAACTTTTGTATATTTAAACTGTGTTTTGTTTTAACGCATTTGCTTCTGTGCTCATAAAGAGTATAGGGGATATTTGTAGAAATAAATCTATATATATTTTCATTATATATCTGTGTGGTGTCCTTTCATTTGGTATTCAAGGGGATTGTGTATGGTAAAACAGCTTGCTTCACATGCCTTTACAGAGTTTAGCCTAAGACTGCTTAGTCCATGCTACCCCTAGGATAGCTTGTCTATAAGGTTGACTTTACAACCTCCACTGTAAGGGTTGCTTGGCATGATACAAGGTGATCACTAGAACTAGTGAGCATCATATATCAGGCCAACTTCTCACATTGGTGAGCAGCGGATTGGGATTTGAGCTTGCTGTTGTTTTACCATTACAATCTTTTGAGAGTATCATTTGAAAGATCATACAGGTACCTGATAGGTACACTAAAACAAGACTAGTATACTTAAGTTCTACTGAACTTAGTTGTTGTAGAGGATAGGGAGTAGCACACCCTGACTATAACTACTAGATAGGTTTTGTAGGAAAACACCAGTGTAGGTAGATTGCAACATATCCACCCACACTAGAGCAATGTCTGGAGCAGAGGGATCCACTGGACCTATCTCTGTTGAGAGTGACCCTCCAAGGGCACCATCCAAATTTGCTATCTTTACTTTTAAAGAACTGAGGCAGCTGTGTTCCTTAAGAGGAATCAAAACGGGTCCTACCCCTACAGCAAGTCACCTCAGAGAGCTTTTAGACCAGTCTGAAGCTCTAAAGAGCTCCAAACCCGGACCCTCAGGGACTGGAGAGGGAGGCTCTTCCACTGAAGATGACAACACTGACACCCCTGCCCCTGTCATCCAGATAGATGAGGAAGACCAGGTCACTGGAGATACTCAGCCAGAGGATGAGGAAGAAGAGGAGGAGGAGGAAAGTGGGTCTGATGATGAGAGAAATAGTCAGGTGCTAGTCAGCAGGCTTAACCTGGCTAACTTAAGCACATTTGGGACTGAAAGTGGGTCCAACCCATTCAGACCCCCAAGTGGACTTAACCAGGAGCAAAGGAGGAGAAGGAATCACTCAGGTGAGTCCAATGCCTCCCAAGCTTCTAGAGGTTCTCATGGACACTCCAGAAGGGAGCTGTCTAGCCCTCATAGAAGGGAACATGAGGCCAAGATGAGAGAGGCTGAACTTAGGATCCAGAAGCAAGAATTAGAAGTTGCCCTGGCCAAAGAGAAACTTGCTAGAGCAAGACAGCCTAGAGAGATTGGATTAGGATCCACTGGTGGCAGCACTATCCAAAAGGATAAAGACAGGTCCTATGACAATAGACACCTGAGTAAGATTGTGCCCCCTTACAAGAGTGGGGATGACATCCACAAATGGATGACTGCACTTGAGAGAGCCTGCAGAGTACAGCAGATCCCTCAGGAGCAGTGGGCAGCAATCTTGTGGCTGTCGTTTGAAGGTAGAGACCGAGACAGACTCCTCACAGTTAGTGATGGGGATTCTAGAAACTACCTGGTCCTGAAGAGTGCTCTGATTGATGGGTTGGGCTTAATCACTGAACAGTACAGGTTGATGTTCAGAGATACCCAGAAGACGCAGACTCAGGACTGGTCTGAATTTGTTGAATGTGCCACTAAGGCTCTGGAGGGCTGGTTGCTGGGAAGTAAGGTTACAGACTATTAAGTATTGTACAATTTGCTTATGAGAGAACAGATTTTAAATAACTGTCAGAACCAGCAGTTGCATCAACATTTGGTTGACTCAGATCTAACCTCTCCCCAAGAATTGGGAAAGAGGGCAGACAAATGGGTTAGAACCAGAGTTAAGCAAAAGAACCAGAACCAGAACCAGGGTGGTGACCAGAAGAAAACAGACCAGAAGGGTGGGGAGCAGAAATCTAAAGACCAGAAGTCTTCAACAGGGCCCCAAACAAATACTGAGGGTGGGTCCCAAACTTCCAAGAAAAAGAAGAAAGAAGGTCAAAGAAAACCCTGGTGTAGTTTTTGTAAAAACACCTCTCACTGGACAAGTGAGTATAAAAAGGGTGGAGCCCCCAACACTGCAGCCCCTAAGGCACCTGCACCCACTAGTACAGTTGGCAGTGTTGGTCCACAGACTAAGGGGGTAGTTGGTATCACCTTGGGAACTGAGGGAGATTCTGGCCTAGTCAGAACCCCTACACAGGCTGTTCTGATTTGTGATGGGGAATTGATTTGTCCCCTACTGTCAGTCCCAGTAACCTGGGCAAGTACAGACAGACACCTATAATTAATGAAAAAGTGGCTCAAGCATACAGGGACACATGTGCCAGTGTCACTATGGTGATGCCTAGCTTTGTGGACCCTGGGCAGTATATACCAGGTGATAATTACCTGGTGACCAATGCCAGCAATGTCACTACTACACATAGTGTGGCAATTGTTAACTTTTCCTGGGGAGGGGTAACTGGCCTAAAAAGAGTTGTGGTTAGTGCTGATCTCCCAGTAGAATGTTTGTTGGGCAATGACCTGGAGAGCTCTCTATGGTCAGAAGTTGAGTACAGGACTCATGCAGAGATGTTAGGGATATCATCACATGTCCTTGCTGTGACCAGGTCACAGGCCAAAAAGTGCCTCTCTGAACCTCAGGTCTTGGATCCTGGAACAATGGACCAAGTACCTTCCAAGACAAGGAACAGGAGGGTAAAGGCTGTGCCTTTCCAAATGCCTACAAGTGAGGATCAGCCTTCACAGGAAGATGATCTTGAGACCCCTGAAGGAACTGTCCCTATAGAGCTTGAACCTGATCAGGTTGAGTTTCTGGGGACAGGGGGACCTTCTAGGGCAGACTTGGGGCAGGCTCAGTTAACCTGTCCTTCTCTTGAACCCCTCAGACAGCAGGCTGCTGCTGAGGCTGCTGGGAATGCTCAAGGTACCCATAAAGTATATTGGGATGATGGGCTCCTTTATTCAGAGGGTAGAGACCCCAAGCCTGGTACAACCAGGAGGTTGGTCATACCTCTGCAATTTAGGGGCTTCCTTCTTACCTTGGCACATGATATTCCCTTAGCAGGACACCTAGGCCAGAACAAAACTTGGGACAGACTTGTCTGTCACTTTCACTGGCCTCACATGTCAGAAGATACCAAGGAGTTTTGTCGCTCCTGTGTAACCTGCCAAGCAAGTGGCAAAGCAGGTGGTACCACAAAGGCCCCCCTGATACCACTACCTGTGGTGGGGGTGCCCTTTGAAAGAGTGGGGATTGACATTGTTGGTCCAATGGATCCCCCTACAGCATCTGGGCACAGATTCATACTGGTGGTGGTGGACCATGCCACCAGGTACCCAGAGGCAATTCCACTTAGGACCACAACAGCTCCTGTTGTGGCCAGGGCCTTACTTGGAGTTTTCTGCAGAGTGGGGTTTCCTAAGGAGGTAGTATCTGATAGAGGTGCCAACTTCATGTCAGGATACTTAACAGCTATGTGGAAGGAATATGGTGTCAATTACAAGTTCACCACTCCCTATCATCCACAATGCAATGGGCTTGTTGAAAGGTTCAACAAGACCCTAAAAGGCCAGGATCAAAGGATTACCTGAAAAGCGCAGGCGAAGATGGGACATCCTTCTGCCCTGCCTTCTGTTTGCTTACAGAGAGGTCCCACAAAAGGGGGTTGGCTTCAGCCCCTTTGAATTGTTGTTTGGGCACCCTTTAAGAGGACCCCTATGTCTGGTGAGGGAAGGATGGGAGTTACCTCTCAAAAAGCCCAAGCAAGACATAGTGGACTATGTACTTGGTCTCCGCTCCAGGATGGCTGAGTATATGGAGAAGGCGTACAAAAACCTTGAGGCTAGCCAGGAATTACAGAAAGCCTGGCATGACCAAAAGGCTGTCCTGACTGAGTACCAGCCTGGACAGAAGGTATGGGTGTTGGAGCCAGTGGCGCCAGCAGCACTCCAAGACAAATGGTTTGGACCCCATACAATCATTGAGAAAAAGGGAGAGGTTACCTACTTGGTGGACCTAGGAACTCACAGGAGCCCCCACAGGATGCTCCATGTTAACAGGCTGAAAGCATATGTTGACAGGGCAGACATGGGCTTGCTCATGGCTACAGATGAGGGGCAGGAGGAAGAGAGTGACCCTCTCCCTGACCTGCTGACTCAGAACCGGCAGCCTCACTGAACATCAGCAACATGACTGTAGAAAGGTTTTGCAGTCATATCGACATATGTTCTCCCTGACACCCAGTCAGACTAACTGGTGTACCCATGTGATGGACACTGGTGATAGTCTTCCTGTAAAGAACAAAATTTACAGGCAACCTGACCCTGTCAGAGATTGTATCAAGACTGAGGTGCAAAAGATGCTGGAATTAGGTGTCATTGAGCCTTCAGAGAGCCCCTGGGCTAGCCCAGTGGTTCTGGTCTCCAAACCTCACACCAAAGATGGGAAGAGAGAGATGAGGTTCTGTGTGGATTACAGAGGACTCAATGCTGTCACCAGGACAGATGCACACCCTATTCCAAGGGCAGATGAGCTCATAGACAAATTTACTTCTGCCAAGTATTTGAGCACATTTGACTTGACAGCTGGCTACTGGCAAATCAGGTTAGCTGAGGAGTCTAAAGCCAAGACAGCATTTTCTACCCCAGGTGGGCATTATCAATTTGTGGTGATGCCCTTTGGTTTGAAAAATGCACCTGCCACCTTCCAAAGGTTGATGAATCAAGTCCTTACTGGGTTGGATGACTTTTGTGCAGCATATCTGGATGATATTGCTGTCTTTAGCTCCACCTGGGAGGATCACCTGGTCCACCTGAAGGAAGTGCTAGAGGCTCTGCAAAAGGCAGGCCTCACTATCAAGGCAACCAAGTGCCAGATAGGGCAGAATAAGGTTGTGTACTTGGGCCACCTAGTAGGTTGAGGCCAAGTTCAACCACTGGAGAGAAAGATTCAGACCATAAAGGACTGGACTCCTCCAACTACCCAGACTCAGGTCAGAGCTTTCTTGGGCCTGACTGGGTACTACAGGAAGTTTGTTAAGAACTATGGGTCCATTGTGACTCCTCTTAATGATCTGACATCCAAGAAGATGCACAAAAAGGTTCAGTGGACAGTAAGCTGTCTAAAGGCATTTGATGACCTGAAGAAGGCCATGTGCTCTGCACCTATCCTGAAGAGTCCTGACTACTCAAGAGAGTTCATTGTCCAAACAGATGCTTCTGAGTTGGGAGTGGGAACTGTGCTTTCACAACTTAATGTAGATGGTCAAGACCAGCCCATTGCTTTTATTAGCAGAAGGCTGACCCCCAGAGAGAAAAGTTGGGCAGCGATTGAGAGGGAGGCCTTTGCTGTGGTGTGGGCCCTGAAGAAGTTGAGACCATACTTGTTTGGCACTCACTTCAAGATTCAGACCGACCATAAGCCCCTCTTATGGCTTAATCAGATGAAGGGTGAAAACCCCAAACTGCTCAGGTGGTCCATTTCCTACAGGGGATGGACTTTACAGTGGAGCACCGCCCAGGGACTGACCATGGTAATGCAGATGGTCTCTCCAGGTACTTCCACTTAGAACATGAAGACACAACTGGTCAAGGTTAGTCTAATGTCCCTGCGTTTGGGGGGGGTTGTGGAGGAGAGTAGGGTCTGCTAACCTATGGTCACCCCAAATTTTTGCTTTTTGCTTCACTGGTTTATGACTTAATGTGGCTGTGGGCCTGCTAATCAAACCCACAGCCTGCTGTTCTCTCTCTAAATTATTGCCAATGTACTTTAGGTGCATTACAAATTGGAACTGGTTCACCTTTTGGCCCCTGTAACAGTGTACCCAGGTACCCAGGGCATAGGTGCTTCCAAGGCCTACCAGGGGCTGCAGCATGTATTGTGCCACCCTGGCCTGGCCTCCATATTTGACACAACTGGCTGATCACTCAGCTGGGGTAAGTCGGTGTAACCACCCCTTACTTAGGTGTAGTATGCCTATGCATAACCTAAAATGGACACATATGTTCCTATCAGCCACTCCTATGAAGGCCTCGTCAATCCTGGAGGCAGAGTGCTTGGAAATGTGTGGGGTGGTGCTCTGGCATGAGCTGAGACTGTCTGCAGCTTTCGGAACCATGTCCTTTAGCTGTTCCATGATACTGCCATACCATATACTCTTAAGTGCATTATAATCCTCGCGGTTAAGTGCTATCTTCGGATTGGCTTTATCAAAACATGTCGAGTAAGGTGTCATACGAATTGGAATACTACCCCCTCGCCAGTTCTGGCGACAGGGGTAGCATTCCACCCTTCTAGAGGGACACGACATGTACCTAACCTGAAACCTGGTTAAAGTTAAACAGAGCCTCAGCATCACAAAATGGATGCTGCCACCACAGACACAAGTCTGACCTCCTGCTGCTCGGAGTCCTTCCAGAGAGGGCAGCTTGGACAAAGGGTTTCCTGCCTTGGGCGGTGCTAGCACCACCCCAGACAGGATTTTGTGTGCTGTGTAGGACAGGGCTGAATAGAATCAGACATGCCTGGGGCATACAAGGTGTCCCTGTGCATAGGCCAGTTCAAACCGGTGCTGGGGCTTTCCAGCCCCAGTCCTGGCGCGAAACTGGACAAAGGAAAGGGGGTGTAACTACCCCCTTTCCTGGTCCCACCCAGAGGAGGGACCTAGTAGGTGATCCGGCCCCCAGATTTGGAATAAGAGTAGGAGCTGTGTCCTGAGACTTCAGATCATCCTGAACTCGACTTGAAACTAAGAAGAAAACTGGACTTCGACATTCTGCTGCACAGAAGACTGAAGAGAAGCTCCCTTGTGGCCAAGGAGTGACCACCCTGTGAATACAGGCACCAACCAGCAACTCGACGTCTGCTTTGCTGCCGCCTCCCGCCGGAGCCCGAGCCCCGAGCCTGACAAGACCCAGACTCCCAGACATCTCAGAGCCCAATCCACAGTCCCTGAAAAGAAGAGACCTGTGGAGGCACCGAGAGACGTGGGACCGGACATCTTGGAAGACCCCCGAAGAGCTGACTGCGCAGCACCCGAGGAACCCTCGTCACTGTGCTTTGGGGTTTGAGAAGCCCCAACACCGAGCAGCACTTGCACCGAAGATCAGCCCCCCAGCATCTCCATGATCTGCGTGGGGCCCTTTTGCATTTTGCCACTCGACGCGGCTAGTGGCCATCTTGGCGACGAGAACGACGACTTACACTGCTGGTCCGGTTGCCCCAGACTGGCCCTTGCCCCCCTGAAAAGGAGCACCCACTTTGACCTTGCTGGTCCGAGTGAGAAGCTTGAATCGATTCCAGCGTGACTTGCTTTTGCCAAGGCCTGTTTGCTCCAATCAAGTTGCCGACACCGCCATCAGCGAGAGCCATCGTGGGACAGCTCGTGATCGACTCCTGGATGTCCTTGACCTCTTCGTGTCCATGTGGCTGCAGAGACAATGTTCACTTCATCACCTGTTTGCACCCGACATCGCCTGGTTCCATCCTGGTTCCACGGTAGTCATGGGCTAGTGACTTTGAACATTGTCCCCTCTGCTTTCAGATCTTCACCTCTTCAGATCCACCCTTGGATCCACCGGAACTCTTCACGACGACCCGCCTGCAGCATCTTCAGCTCCAAGCACCATCGACCTGCGTGACGAAACCCGACACTACTTCGCACCTGTGCACCCGCTTCCTGTGGGTGAGGTAACTCAGCAACACCGGTGGCCCCACACTGGTGTACACCTCTAGTGCCTGTGTCTTAAGTTTTATCCTTGTAGGTCCAGCGGAAGGTTCCTTAAACACTAACTTTGTAACTTTTCCGCACCATTGACATTGCATTGGTGTATGCGTGCACTTTAAGCACTGCACCCGAGTCCCGCGGGCCTTTCCCGACTTCTTCACTGCTAGTCCCGAACAGCTCCAGCGATTCTCCAGGCCCTAGGCCTCTTCACTTTCTCCATAGTGGTTCTTATACCACTATTTTCGTATATAGTTTAGGTGGCCCCTAGGGCTCATCCATATTTGTGCAACTTTTGTATATTTAAACTGTGTTTTGTTTTAACGCATTTGCTTCTGTGCTCATAAAGAGTATAGGGGATATTTGTAGAAATAAATCTATATATTTTCAATATATATCTGTGTGGTGTCCTTTCATTTGGTATTCAAGGGGATTGTGTATGGTAAAACAGCTTGCTTCACATGCCTTTACAGAGTTTAGCCTAAGACTGCTATGTCCATGCTACCCCTAGGATAGCTTGTCTATAAGGTTTACTTTACAACCTCCACCATAAGGGTTGCTTGGCATGATACAAGGTGATCACTAGAACTAGTGAGCATCATATATCAGGCCAACTTCTCACATGAACTCTCCCATTGTGTTCTGAAAAGGCTTATTTCTTGCTGAACTGAAGCAAAAATAAGTTGGCAGCGTGGGCCCAAATGTAAATAAGATTTTCAACTTTATAAAAGAATACATCCTTCCATCCTTAGATCTATTGACTTTGTTGAGCACGCCCTCACATCAAACTCAGATAAGGAACTCCTTGTTGGACCATAATCGAAACACAGATTTGTTGCCCTTTCAAAATACAAAAACTCAGAGTTATCATTTGATTCTTGTGTCTTTAGAGCTTAAGTATGTCTAACATGCTTTAAAACCACAAATAAAAAAGAAATACTTAAGATTCAGGTTTTTCTACATCTCATTTTTACAGAGGTTTGATGGATCATTGACATCTCGAGGAGCTGAACATCAGTATTATAGATTCTGTGGGTATAAGGAAAAACACTAGAGCATATAATTTGTCTCTGCCCAAAACTATTTCATCTACACAGGAAGTATTTATGTGACTCTTTTAATTCTGCTAATGTCTGAGCGACTGATGAGGCCATAAGAACCTGTTTTTCTCTACATACTGATGCCTTTGTATCCAAGTTTATCAAATTTTTGTATTTAGTTTTAACCAGATAAATTAATCTGTAATGTAATGTAAGAAAGCTTTTATAGAGCGCAGCTATCACTCCAAGGAGCATCTCGGCGCTGTAGCCCGTTACCTAGGATGAAAATAGGCCGGAAAAAACTACTCACACATCAGTCCCATCTTCGCCTGTATCCTTATGTTTATACCAGAGTCATACATGCTGTATCCGGGAGGTTGAAGATCCATGTCTTCAGGGCCTTTCTAAATTGGTTCTCAAAGGGGATTTGTCGCAAATTGGGTGGAAGCTTATAGAGGACCTGAGGGTACGAGATGGTACATAATGTCTGAACCGGTGGTATGCTCTGAAAGTGAAGACCAAGATTTTGAACAGTACACGTTTGTGGATAGGCAGCCAGTGCAAGGTCCTAAGCACAGCCGAGGCAGATGACCTCCTTGGCTAGTTCAGGATCAGACCGGCAGCAGCGTTCTGGACAATCTGTAGCCTATGCAGGACTGATCTATTTAATCGTGCATATAGGCTGTTACAGTAGTCCAGACGCGATGTTAGAAGCGCTACCGCCACCGTCTTCCTGGCTGCCAGTGGAAGAAAATCTAAGAATTTTCTGAGTCCTCTCATGATACTGAAACAGGACCCTGCCACAGCCCCTGCTTGTTGCTTAAATGATAATGCTTCGTCAAACCTAATCCCCAGGTTGCGGGCCGTATCGATAGTGTTTGGGGAGATCTCCGTGTCTAGCGGCCACCATAATCTGGGGGAAAAAGGGTTTTGAGGCCCGAATGGTAGAATTTCGTTTTTTCCCGTGTTACATTTGAGATGATTTTTCCTCATCCAATCGAAGGTGGCTGTGAGGCGATCTCTAAGATTTTCCTCTGCCTTCACCGTTTCACCATCTAGTACTAGGATGAGCTGAGTATCATCAGCATACAATATGTGCTGATGTGGAAAGATGTAATCAGCTCGATCAGGGGGGGTCATGTACAAGTTGAACAGTACAGGCACCCCTGTTGGCATTGCTTTTTCTTCAGAGCAATACTCTCCCAGCACCGTGACTTGCCTCCTATGGCTGAGGAAATTCTTTAGCCAATCAAGCACTGTCCCTGCTACCCCTGATGTTGCTAGGCGGCCGATCAGTACGGAGTGTGACACCGTATTGAAGTCCGCCGATAGATCAAGTAGAATAAGGACAGCCTTCTTCCCTTGATCCATGGCAGTCCTCAAAGTCTCTACAGTATACAGAAGGGCAGATTCCGTAAAGTGCGATGCCCTAAACCCAGATTGATTAGGGTGCAGAATATCCTCATCCTCTAAAAACTTTATCAGTTGTTTATTCACGGCTGGGTCAGATTTTAAGATGTTGCTGTTTTAACCCCAGCTGAGCCTTGGCTATTTTTTTAATCATTGGTTTGATCTTCTCTATCATTTCTTACTGTCCCATTATTGTAACTGTTTTATTTATAAACAAAAAAAGTTATTTCATTCATTAATTTACTCACTTCATAAATCTGTGTTAGATCTCATGGTCAAATATTTGAATCTTGGCGTGTTCACTCTGCCTTTCATCCTTCCTAGGTCAATACACGTGTGTACACATGCAACAAGCCTGGAGCCTCTTATCTTAGTTCTTCAAAAGTGGATCTTATTTCAAAAGGTGGACTGGTGATAAGCACTCCCAATCCATTCTAAAAGTGGCTGATACTCTAGTAGTGAGACTCAATCACACCCAAGGTATGCACACAAGGACGTCCAAATAGGAACACATCCAGGAGGATTGAATGGAATGAACACATTCCTCACAGTCACAATAATAATAAAAACAGAACTATCAGATCTAAATACAATACAATTAATGTTAAAATAATGTCAGGGTGGTACAACCTTTAACTTATGTGTAATAGTGCATGCAATAACTCACAGGTAATTCTAATACAATCAATACAACTTTATTTATCAGCATTGTGCAATGTGTAGTAATAAGGACACGCTGGTAAGTTATAGTTCAAGTAGGTTTATTCAGGTGAGCAAAAAGGTATCATAAAGTCTCATCGGGTATTGTAGGGCAGCTGGTTGGTCAACATCAACAGCCCCACCAGGAGCAGCCTGTCAGCTGCTCAGCCCCTCTCACCAACTGGCATCACTTATCCAGGCATTCCACACAGCCCACACTCCACCATTCCTCTTAGGACACTCACACAGGCTAAGCAGCTAGGGACAGAATAACATAGGAGAAAACCCATAACATCAGAATACTACATTGACTCTTCCCTATCGAACAGAAGAATAACAAAATGAATGTATTAAACTATAAACATAAAATTACAGCAATAGTAAATAGTCCACAACCCAGGGATGAAGGAAACATTGCCCGCATGATAAAGTGGAAATGAACTATTTAAATCAGATGCAAAAGCCCAGACCCAGGGATGACGAAAACACAGCATCACACAAGGGTAACAAACTAAAGACAAGAAGGAAAGATGGCTACAGAATGCCCATCCCCTCCTCTAATAAGCAAAATTAAATGTCAAGATGTAAGTTCTCCATATAAGGAGACTAGTCATGTGGACCAATGGGACTAAAACCCAATATCCTGCCCCCAGATAAAATAAGGGACAACAATGTTACATATTGTGCTCTCCATATAAGGAGAGAAGTCATGTGGACTAAAGGCACTAAACCCAGTGTTCTGCCCTCACCATTAACAAGGGACAACCTGTGAAACCTGTGAAAATGAATATGCTCTCCATGTGAGTAGGCACACAGGGGCTACCCCTGCAACAAACAAATAAATTGCGGCACAAGGTGTCTTATGCATGCATGGAACCCAAACCTGCATCAACATTGATTGTGCGGCACAAGGTGTCTTAGGCACGCAAGGAAAGTTTCTCCTTGCAACAACAAAACCCCGTAAGATAACCCTCATGTAAGGGTACAGCATCTTATCCATAAAACCTCCCCCATGTAGGGGTCATAGACTGCGAAAAACAACATGGTCTGTTATCCAAAGCCATCTACCCAAAAAACACATGGGCCACCCATATGTAAACAAACGTTAACTGTGGTATCACGACACACGAAAACATCATTTGTAACTATGCAAAAACATTTCAAATAGTAGTGCATTAATAAACTGTGACCCACACCAGTGAGCAATCTCTCACCAGAGCAAATATGCAAAAAACACCCCAAAAAGAATTAACACTAGAGCTTTACCTAAATGCACCACAACTCTAATGTGCTAGTACATGTTTTCTAAAATTTGCTCTAAAACTGAACTTTCTTCACATGTAGACACCTGAAACATCCATTAGTGGTACAGGGCTGTATGTATGTCTCCAGAAAACATCAGTTCCATCGGAAATTTGTGTGAAGGGTGAAGTATCTTTTATCAGAAACTTCTCCTTAGCCTGAAGTCTTCCTCGGTAGCAGCCTGTTCTCCCCAGGCAGCAATGCTTCCTCCCACTTGCAGGGCACCTGTGTGCCCAGCGGGAGCCAGAGTTAGGGGTCTCCCCCCAATGACCAGTACACAGAGGTTTAAGAGATCCTCTCCCTTTTAAGGTACACAGCATATCCACCCCTCTACTGTCCTGCAAAGGAACCGGGTAAAACAATGCTACTGACCCACAAAACATAGATGCATAGAGCCAGTGTTGAGCGTCCCACCACTCCAACATGGGATCATCTATGAAGGGTATGTCTGTCCTTGGCTTCTTGAGATTTCAGTGCCTCTCAAAATGTCTTCTTTGAGTGGGGGCATTCAAGCAAAGTAGGAAACTTCCAGACAGTTGGCACCTTTGCCCAATCCAAAACTGTTCCACCACCACTCTCTCATCCCTGATACAAAGCATTTTAGGACTTGAGTCAATACAGTAACTTCTATTGCTGACTCATCGGCTCCAAATGGCAATAAAAATGTATTCCTATCCAAGGGGAATCCCTGTAAAAAATAGAAGCTTACTTCTGGATGCTCCCCTATTGGTTTTAGAGGTAGTGCATGCACATGTTTCTCAGGTAGTGTGAATGCAATTAAACTATTCAGGTTTTGCTTCTGCTCCCTTCCACTCCAGAATGACCTTTTTGGTGGGATAGGTTTTGATCTACCCCCTAGCCGGAAGATTAATTTACTTGACTCAACAGTGTGCTTAAAGACCTTTATCTAATTAAGAGCTGACTCCGTGAAATATGACCAAAACCCAAAGTACAGGTATGAGTTTGAAACATGGCAAAATTAATAATATATTTACACTCAGGTCTTCTGTTTACTTGTAGAAAGAGACATTAATTATTCAGTACGTTCAGCCTATGTGCAATTTTATTTCAGTCAGCTTTCACCTATAGCTTGTATACAGTAAAATTCTACAAACATACAGTAAAGCACTACAGACTGACAGTAGTCATTCGGAAGCACTGTTGCCTTGCGCCATGTTGTGCAAGTAAAATACTGCACGCACCAACATGACATCAGAGGCCACCATCTTAGCACCAGCCATGTCACATAAGGGTGTTTTCGTCATAGAGCCCTGTGTTATGGGCCCATTACCTGCCTTTCTGCAGACATTTTCATTGTGATGTCACTGTCTTGAAAAGTTTGGCTTTTAAGGAATGTCGTATGAGGATGGCTGTGCAGAAGCAGGGATGCCTCCATTGGCCACCTTTACATTGGCTCCAGTCATTCGGAAGCACTGTTGCCTTGCGCCATGTTGTGCAAGTAAAATACTGCACGCACCAACATGACATCAGAGGCCACCATCTTAGCACCAGCCATGTCACATAAGGGTGTTTTCGTCATAGAGCCCTGTGTTATGGGCCCATTACCTGCCTTTCTGCAGACATTTTCATTGTGATGTCACTGTCTTGAAAAGTTTGGCTTTTAAGGAATGTCGTATGAGGATGGCTGTGCAGAAGCAGGGATGCCTCCATTGGCCACCTCTGCCTCTCCCACTCCAAGAGCAGGAATAAGGGTGAAGCTGCAGTCTGGAGGAGGTGCCCCACCTGCATCATAATCTAACAGTCGGACCTCTAGGTATGAGGGCGGGTGGCCACCAAAAAGCGATGGCAGTTCCAAGACCGCTATGGGCGTAATCAGGTCTTTAGAGTTAGATAGCTGGCTTACTCACTCAACCTGCAGACAGCTGCAAAGGCTTGCAGACATGATCATGAGTAATCAACCTAGAGCCTCTTACTCCAGCTGTGCAATAGAAGATGGAAGAACACATTTTAATATACAGGCACTGGTTGATACCTCTCAATTACTGAAAGTGTCTATTTGTGGCTAAGAACCCTGAGAAACAAAAAATTGAATTGAAACAGATTGAATGTATTCTGTGGATGTCATATGTTTTATATACTTACATCTATGGGGTTTCAGTGTGGGTGGCTTGGGACTTGTGGAAAAAACTGGAGAAAAAAACAATTAGATGCATACGTTTACAAGTGTAGCTGGCATTCACAAAGGACATAGAATGGCTTATGAGTAGTGTACTGTTGTTGGAGAGTAGGAACAATTTAAAATTCTAGTATTCACACGCTATGGTTATCTTTTTAGAATGATTTTCTTTTGGGAAATAGCCTTCTTATTATAAGAAATCTCCTTCATTTCATCCTCATTAAGATAGGGAAACACAATATAAGGGGAACTATCAAAAGTGCTTTGATCTCTAGGTGTTTTAACTCCAAATTATTTGGATCAGACAACATAGTCCCAAGTCCAAAAAGGTAAAAAAACTTTTCAGAGAAAAGGATATCTAGCAGGAGCCTTTTCCTCCTTCCATAATGATTAATACCCTAGTGGAGGCGAGAGTAAGGAATCAGGCAACCTGCCATAGAGTATGTAACGTATAGGTATGATATGCATAGAGGCCTGCGTCAGACCCCAAAATAGGTATACACACACATAATGTTATGGCATTTTACTGTAAGAATATTTTGTATACAGTAGTCATCTATAAATCATGTGCATTAGCCTGTGAATGCAAGTATCACAAACACTTCACCAATAATTCTAAAAAATTATTCATATGTCAAGTAAGACTGAACTATATTTCATCACACATTCCTATGCTATTTGTTATATCTATGTTAAACTCCACCATCTAACAGCAAGGCTAGGTAATATTAATGTACCAAATTCTGATGGTATTTCTCAAATGAACTTCTAGCATCAAATCCATTAAGTACCTCCGCAGCCACTGATGTTAAAAATGCTCCGATGTAACATAGTACCTGTAAGCTACGGATGGGTGAAAAAAATATTGCCTTACTTCAGTCAAAAAAGGTATAGATTCATGAATGTCTTAAAAGGGCCTACTTGAACATGAGATCCTTGGTAAAACACAGAGTTGAAATATTTGATTTATTGTGCTCAGCTGAACTAGACCTGGAGTTGTTAAAAGAGAACAAGTTGTCCAATAAATCTATATATAACTGCAGTTCCAGAGAAATATTGTGTAATCAACCTTAATAGACTGGCAAACACAGTAGCTATCATTATCAAGCACGGTTTACATGTTGCCACCTTATCAATTAACCCTATTGAAGATGCATCTATGCTTTCTTACAATTTGAACGTAGTTAAACGCTCACTTACAATATTATATGTGTGAATTTCCATTACAATTTTAAGAAGTGGTCTGCTCTTTCTTGATTAACCATGCAAATCTAATTTTAACATTGGATTGTTGTGTGCTCCATTGAAAACAATAGCATTTTCTGGGGCTTCTAACGGCCAGTAGAAGCCCAGAGCTCCAACAGCCCAATGTGTCCTCACAGCTGTTGCTGTGAACAAATGGCCTCATGGAGCCCAAGGGGATTTCAATCCCCTCGGGTTTCCTGAGGCTTTTATTGTTACAAATTAGAACATCCTGCCCTCTAGAGGCAGAATGTTCTTATAGCCTTAGAGCCCTCATAGTGGTCTCCACCGGCAATTAAATACCCAGTTCCAAGTTAAAAACCCTCGCCTTTGGCTCGGACCTTTAATGCTGAAGCATGCCTTTAGTGGCATTAAAACTATATGTGAATCAGTGATGTTGCTTTGCTATCTGTGGGGTATGATCATTTTTTATTACATTTGATCTTGCTAAATTGGAGCCATTTCAAAACACTCATATTGAATTCTAAATCACTTGCAAATGGTGAAAGGTCAACTCAAAAAGCTAATTAGCAACATTAGAATACACCAAACTGATACTAACCATGTCTTCAGGTAAGGTTGAGAAAGAGTTAACTGTCCTGGATTAAGGAAGCAGGTAATCAACATTCCCCCAAGAAGAGATGCAGATTAACCTGCTTGGGCCTCATGGTTTACTCAAGAAGTTCTTGATGCCAAACTGAAATGAAACACCCTGAGAGCCCATGGCAGCTGTATTATAAAGTTTCTAGTAAAACTAAGTTGAAACAAGTTTTTAAAAATCATCTATTAAAATTAAAACCACATATTATTCCAATAAGGTCTGTGAAGCCTACAGTACTCAAAAAGTGATTTATAAAAATGAACCACAAATTATATTTTGGAGGAGTCCCTCAAAACAAAAAATACTTGCAGGAACTGTGTAATGTAATTTATTTTTTATTTAAAAGATAAGTTCAATCGAAGAAAGTCTTGAAAAAGAGATTAATACTGTAACCAACTCCATTAAGAATTAAATGAATCAAGTTAGGATTTTGTGCAGCTAGCTATGAGTTATTTTACAGATAATGAGGACGGTGAAGTCGGTGTCTCTACTTGACCCTTGCCCACTGGAAGTTATGGAAAAAACATGTGCCGGTGTTTTCCTGTGATTAGCACCAACACTTAATTATCAGGGCCTGGTCTACACTAATCTGCTGCACGTCACATAATGCCTTGATGAGATTGGCATATTTACCTCACTACTAGACCCAGAGGCGGTGCTGAGTCAGTGAGTGTTCTTCCTGCATCCGGAGTGAGTCCCAGTGAAGTGTTGCAGCTGCTTTGTGAGTAGAAAACACACTGCTGACTAGTGAAGCCAGCTATTGCAGGTGCAAGCCGAGTAGCTAACGTCATTCCGTCTTTGTTTTTTCAGCTGGCAGGAGACAAGCGTTTCCAAAGATACAATGCTCTCGTAACTGAGGTACTGCACGGAAATAAATACCACTTGCTTTTCTAGCCAGACAGTGTGTTCAAACTAAGTATCTTCTTTGTGTTAAGAGTGGAGAGTGGCCCACAATTTACTCATAGGACTGCCTGCCAGTTGAAAGCATCTCTTAAAAGATGTGTTGCGGATTTTCACTCCGAGAGATGCACTATTTTGCTCGAGTGTTTTCAAGCACTGTAACACCAGTAACCATTTAAGAGAGGCTGTTCCGAGTGAAATGAAGGCTGATCTGTGAGATAAAGCAAAATAATGGCCCCCCTGCAGTATTTGTTTATTGTTGCAGTTTATGTAGCGTGAACTCGACCCGAAGGTATTGGAGCAATTAACATTTGTACCAGCTGCATCGCAGATGGAAACGTTTATTATTAGACAGAGGGAAATTAGGTACCTTACCCAGAATCACAGATTGTTTGAGCCTGCCACCGAGATTCGAACCCGGTTCCTTAGCTTCAAAGTTGGACGCTCTAGCCCCTAAGTTCTCTATTTCACAGATATACATTTCCCTCTCACCCCCTCGTTACACCCGAGGCTGACGTCTCTCAAAAACTGTATCACAGTTGTGCAAGCTTGAAATCCTGTTTGGCTTTGCTCTTCTGTAACCATATCTACCTGCAAGAGGAGAGTAGGGAGGGGGGACAGGTGAGCAGCTGCAGGGCACAGAGGTGGGGACCGGTGAGCAGCTGCAGGGCACGGAGATGGGGACAGGTGAGCAGCTGCAGGGCACGGAGGTGGGGACCGGTGAGCAGCTGCAGGGCACGGAGGTGGGGACTGTTGAGCAGCTGCAGGGCTCGGAGGTGGGGACAGGTGAGCAGCTGCAGGGCACGGAGGTGGGGACAGGTGAGCAGCTGCAGGGCACGGAGGTGGGGACAGGTGAGCAGCTGCAGGGCACGGAGGTGGGGACAGGTGAGCAGCTGCAGGGCACGGAGGTGGGGACCGGTGAGCAGCTGCAGGGCGTGGAGGTGGGGACCCGTGAGCAGCTACAGGGCACGGAGATGGGGACCGGTGAGCAGCTGCACGGCACGGAGATGGGGACAGGTGAGCAGCTGCAGGGCACGGAGGTGGGGACAGGTGAGCAGCTGCAGGGCACGGAGGTGGGGACAGGTGAGCAGCTGCAGGGCACGGAGGTGGGGACAGGTGAGCAGCTGCAGGGCACGGAGGTGGGGACCGGTGAGCAGCTGCAGGGCGTGGAGGTGGGGACCGGTGAGCAGCTACAGGGCACGGAGATGGGGACAGGTGAGCAGCTGCAGGGCTCGAAGATGGGGACAGGTGAGCATCTGCAGGGCACGGTCCCGCCGGCCCCTCATCAATCACATCTTATAATTCTTAGCGATAAGTGGAGGGTGCCCTTGGTATGTTTCTCTTTTTCATCTAGCTATGAGACTGAGCCTGAGCCAAGAGGAGATTCATATTCAGAACTGTGTATATGCTATGTGTTTTGCGACCCTTAGTTCAGTGTTGCCAGCACACTGATTGTGCTGAGTTTTGGTTCTGAGGGGGTAGAGGGTGGACAGCAGCGTGTGCAGTTTTTCTAAAGATTGCCACGCCCAGCACACCCCCATCCCTCGAGGCATTCATGTCAGCCCAGGCCCAATCATCAGTAACGGTTGGTAAGCAAGTACTAAGTAGTAGTAGGCGCACAGAGGTGCCAATATGCCATGCCCATTGCCAAACGAATGCTACTGTTTTCGGGATCGTGGTGCCAGGACGGTCATCACCATGGTAGTAGCTCCAGCTACACAAGATTTGATGAAGATAATTGTGAGAAGTTGGCCTGGTATATGATGCTCACTAGTTCTAGTGATCACCTTGTACCATGCCAAGCAACCCTTATGGTGGAGGTTGTAAAGTCAACCTTATAGACAAGCTATCCTAGGGGTAGCATGGACTAAACAGTCTTAGGCTAAACTCTGTAAAGGCATGTGAAGCAAGCTGTTTTACCATACACAATCCCCTTGAATGTCAAATGAAAGGAAACCACACAGATATATATTGAAAATATATATAGATTTATTTCTACAAATATCCCCTATACTCTTTATGAGCACAGAAGCAAATGCGTTAAAACAAAACACAGTTTAAATATACCAAAGTTGCACAAATATGGATGATCCCTAGGGGCCACCTAAACCATATACTAAAATAGTGGTATAAGAACCACTATGGGGAAAGTGAAGAGGCCTAGGGCCTGGGGAATCGCTGGAGCTGTTCGGGACTAGCAGTGATGGAGTCGGGAAAGGCCCGCGGGACTCGGGTGCGGTGCTTAAAGTGCACGCACGCACCAATGCAATGTCAATGGTGAAAAAAATACAAAGTTAGTGTTTAAGGAACCTTCCGCTGGACCTACAAGGATAAAACTTTAGACACAGGCACTAGAGGTGTATACCAGTGTGGAAACACTGGCGTTGCTGAGTTACCTCACCCACAGGAAGCGGGTGCACAGATGCGAAGTAGTGTCGGGTTTCGTCATGCAGGTCGATGGTGCTTAGAGCTGAAGATGCTGCAGGCGGGTCGTCGTGAAGAGTTCCGGTGGATCCAAGGGTGGATCTGAAGAGGTGAAGACCTGAAAGCAGAGGGGAAAATGTTCAAAGTCACTAGCCAGTGACTACCGTGGAACCAGGATGGAACCAGGCGATGTCGGGTGCAAACAGGTGATGAAGTGAAGAGTGTCTCTGCAGCCACGTGGACACAAAGAGGTCAAGGACGTCCAGGAGTCGATCACGAGCTGTCCCACATAGGCTCTCACTAATGGCGGTGTCGGCAACTTCATTGGAGAAAACAGGCCTTGGCAAAAGCAAGCCATGCAGGAATCGATGCAAGCTTCTCACTCGGACCAGCAAGGTCAGAGCGGGTGCTCCTTTTCAGGGGAGTAAGGGCCAGTCTGGAGCAACCAGACCAGCAGTGTAAGTTGTAGTTTTCGTCGCTAAGATGGCCACTAGCCGCGTGGCAAGTGACCGGGATGGCGCATCAAGTGGCAAAGTGCAAAAGGGCCCCACGCAGATCGTGGAGATGCTGGGGGGCTGATCTTTGGTGCAAATGCTGCTGGGTGTTGGGGCTTTTACAATCCCAATGCACAGCATTGAGGGTGCCTCGGGTGCTGCGCAGTCAGCTCTTTGGGGGTCTTCCAAGATGTCCGGTCTCACGTCTCCCGGTGCCTCCACGGGTCTCTTCTTTTCAGGGACCGTGGATCGGGCTCTGAGACGTCTGGGAGTCTGGATCTTGTCAGGCTTTGGGCTCGGGCTCCGGCAGGAGGCGGCGGCAAAACAGATGTCGAGTTGCTGGTTGGTGCCTGTATTCACAGGGTGGTCACTCCTTGGCCACAAGGGAGATTCTCTTCAGTCTTCTGTGCAGCAGAATGTCGAAGTCCAAGTTTCTTCTGTATTTCAAGTCGAGTTCAGGATGATCTGAAGTCCGGGGACACAGCTCCTACTCTTATTCTAATCTGGGGGCCGGATCACCTACTAGGTCCCTCCTCTGGGTGGGAACAGGAAGGGGGGTGGCTACACCCCCTTTCCTTTGTCCAGTTTCGCGCCAGGCCTGGGGCTGGAAAGCCCCAGCACCGGTTTGAACTGGCCTATGCACAGGGACACCTTGTGTGCCCCAGGCATGTCTGATTCTATTCAGCCCTGTCCTACTCAATACACAAAATCCTGTCTGGGGTGGTGCTAGCACCTCCCAAGGCAGGAAACCCTTTGTCCAAGCTGCCCTCGCTGGAAGGACTCCCAGCAGCAGGAGGTCAGACTTGTGTCTGTGGTGGCAGCATCCATTTTGTGATGCTGAGTCTCTGTTTAACTTTTACCGGGTTTCAGGTTAGGTACATGTTGTGTCCCTCTAGAAGGGTGGAATGCTACCCCCGTCGCCAGAACTGGCGAGGGGGTAGTATTCCAATTCATATGACACCTTACTCGACATGTTTTGATAAAGCCAAACCAAAGATAGCATTTAACCGCGAGGATTATAATGCACTTAAGAGTATATGGTATGACAGTATCATGGAACAGCTAAAGGACTTGGTTCCGAAAGCTGCAGACAGGCTCAGCTCATGCCAGAGCACCATCTCACATATTTCCAAGACTCTGCCTCCAGGATTGATGAGGCCTTCCATAGGAGTGGCTGATAGGAACATATGTGTCCATTTTAGGTCAGACATAGGCATACTACACCTAAGTATGGGGTGATTACACCGACTTAACCCAGCTGAGTGATCAGCCAGTTGTGTCAAATATGGAGGCCAGGCCAGGGGTGGCACAATACGTGCTGCAGCCCCTGGTAGGCCTTGGAACCACCTATGCCCTGGGTACCTAGGGTACTCTGTTACAGGGGCCAATAAGGTGAACCAGTTCCAACTGGTAATGTACCTAAGGTACATGGAGTCCATTTTAAGGAGAGAACAATTAGCCTGGGGCCCTGAATAGCAGGATACCAGGCCAACTAAGTCAAAACCCAGCTAAACACTAGGCAAAAAGTTTGGGGGTAACCATAGTCAGATATCCACCTTCCTACACAACCCCTCCACCCCCCAAATGAAAGGAGATAAGGCTATCCTTGACCAGGTAAGCCTATATTGGCTAGGTGGCCATATAAGGAAATACCAGCTCTGGCTTGGTTACCCCCCGTCTCATGGTCCACTAAGCAATCCCTCACCCTAAGGGTATCTGAGGGTCTCCACCATAGGGAATCTCTACCTTCGGTGTGTCTTGGCAAAGTTAAAGGCTGATGTTGAGATGGAGTACTGAAGTGAGATTCCTCTGTAGGACTCAGCTTCCTCCAATCATTTTCCACCATGTAGGCCTTTCTTTCTTTGACTGAGTTGCACTGTGCTCTCAGGGTCAACCTCTGGCTACCTAAAGCTGGAGGCTGGGTCCCCTTGTTTGGCTTACTGGAGGGACAGTTCAGGTTTGGGCCCTTTGGGTCCCAGGTTTGGCTGTGCCCAACAGAACCCATCTGTGGGAGGTCCCTAACTAATTTTAAGGGGGATCCCTCAGGAGTTTTTAAAGTTTTCACCCGGCTAGGGCTGCTAGCTTCGGTGCCCCTAATCTGTTGATGTGGGTGCTTTATTTGACAGGGGGCCCTTTGGGGCTCACTGTCCTTCTTGTCCTCTGCAGCCCTGGGCTGTCTAAGGCAAGGTAGAGAGGGGCAGGATACCTGCTCCAGACTGGGTCCCACCTTGGAAGGATCTACTGACATCAGGGGCTCTGCCAGGCTAGACCTGACTACCTCTGGGGCAGTTTCTTCACAAGGGGTAAGATCAGTTCCCTGAGGAGGCTGATCCTTTCCTAATGTCTGGTGGGAGGGAGATTTCTCTTCCTCCTCAATGCTCTCTGTTTGTGTGGAGTGATCCATAGTTTCAGGCTTCACAACACAGGAATCAGTTTGAGTTTGGGCTGTGGCCATCACAGCCCCACCAACCTTTCCAGGAAGGGACTCAGTTTGGGTATGGGCTGTTACCATAACAGCTCTGCTAATTTTCTCAGGAAGAATTTCTACTGAAGATGGAGATGAGGTTTGCTCAGCCCTACTGAACTCCATCAATGTTTGTCACCTGGTATGTGGCACCAGGTAAAAGTTGCCTAGAGGGGACTAGATTCTCAGTCACCATGGTGATACTAGCCCCTGTGTCTCTGTAGGCCTCAACTTTCAAACCATTGATGAGGGGTTCTTGTCTATACTTGCTCAAAGTATTTGGGCAATCAGTGAAATTGGCAAACCCCATGCCAGTTTCATAGACAAGAGTATCTGAGGTAGGGGACCTGGTTAGGCCAGAATCCACCTGTGCTCCAAAAGTAAATCCACCCACATTCTTGGGGGTGTTCCCACCACCTGGGGGACCACTGCTAACAGTGACAGGAGGTGTTGGAGCTTTACCTGGAGGTATATTTTCCTTATTGCAGGCCCTAGGGCAACTGGGGTCAGTTTTCCAATGGCCAGGCTTTTTACAGTTATGGCAATAAGGCTTTTTCTCTGTAGAAGAAGTGTCTTGGTACCCACCCCCATCCTTGGAGTTTTGGGGCCCTGGGGAAATCTTCTCTTTTGATTTATCCCCACCCTTCTCTTGAGGCTTGGTAGTCTCTTTCTTTTGGTCACCACCCTGGTTCTTATGCCTGATCCTGGTTCTGACCCATTTGTCTGCCCTCTTACCCAATTCTTGTGGAGAGGTCAGATCAGAGTCCACCAGGTGATGATGTAGAAGCTGATTTTGACAATTACTTAAGATTTGCTCTCTCATAATTAAATTATACAATCCTGTATAGTCTGTAACCTTACTTCCCAGCAACCAGCCCTCCAGAGCCTTAGTGACACATTCAACAAATTCAGACCAGTCCCGAGTCTGTGTCTTCTGGGTGTCTCTGAACATTAACCTGTACTGTTCAGTGGTTAAGCCTAACCCATCAATCAGAGCACTCTTCAGGACCAGGTAGTTTCTAGAATCCCCATCACTAACTGTGAGGAGTCTGTCTCGGCCTCTACCTTCAAAGGAGAGCCACAAGATTGCTGCCCACTGCTCCTGAGGGATCTGCTGTACTCTGCAGGCTCTCTCAAGTGCAGTCATCCATTTGTGGATGTCATCCCCACTCTTGTAAGGGGGTACAATCTTACTCAGGTTTCTATTGTCATAGGACCTGTCTTTATCCTTTTGGATATTGCTGCCACCAGTGGATCCTAATCCACTCTCTCAAGGCTGTCTTGCTCTAGCAAGTTTCTCTTTGGCCAGGGCAACTTCTAATTCTTGCTTCTGGATCCTAAGTTCAGCCTCTCTCATTTTGGCCTCATGTTCCCTTCTCTGAGGGCTACACAGCTCCCTTCTGGAGTGTCCATGAGAACCTCTAGAAGCTTGGGAGGCATTGGACTCACCTGAGTGATTCCTTCTCCCCCTTTGCTGCTGGTTAAGTCCACTTGGGGGTCTGAATGGGTTGGACCCACTTTCAGTCCCAAATGTGCTTAAGTTAGCCAGGTTAAGCCTGCTGACTAGCACCTGACTATTTCTCTCATCATCTGACCCACTTTCCTCCTCCTCCTCCTCTTCTTCCTCATCCTCTGGCTGAGTATCTCCAGTGACCTGGTCTTCCTCATCTATCTGGATGACAGGGGCAGGGGTGTCAGTGTTGTCATCTTCAGTGGGAGAGCCTCCCTCTCCAGTCACTGAGGGGCCTGGTTTGGAGGTCTTTAGAGCTTCAGACTGGTCTAAAAGCTCTCTGCGGTGACTTGCTGTAGGGGTAGGACCCGTTTTGATTCCTCTTAAGGAACACAGCTGCCTCAGTTCTTTAAAAGTAAAGATAGCAAATTTGGATGGTGCCCTTGGAGGGTCACTCTCAACAGAGATAGGTCCAGTGGATCCCTCTGCTCCAGACATTGCTCTAGTGTGGGTGGATATGTTGCAATCTACCTACACTGGTGTTTTCCTACTAAACCTATTTAGTAGTTGTAGTCAGGGTGTGCTACTCCCTATCCTCTACAACAACTAAGTTCAGTAGAAATTAAGTATACTAGTCTTGTTTTAGTGTACCTATCAGGTACCTGTATAATCTTTCAAATGATACTCTCAAAGATTGTAATGGTAAAACAACAGCAAGCTCAAATCCCAATCCGCTGCTCACCAATGTGAGAAGTTGGCCTGGTATATGATGCTCACTAGTTCTAGTGATCACCTTGTACCATGCCAAGCAACCCTTATGGTGGAGGTTGTAAAGTCAACCTTATAGACAAGCTATCCTAGGGGTAGCATGGACTAAGCAGTCTTAGGCTAAACTCTGTAAAGGCATGTGAAGCAAGCTGTTTTACCATACACAATCCCCTTGAATGTCAAATGAAAGGACACCACACAGATATATATTGAAAATATACATAGATTTATTTCTACAAATATCCCCTATACTCTTTATGAGCACAGAAGCAAATGCGTTAAAACAAAACACAGTTTAAATATGCCAAAGTTGCACAAATATGGATGAGCCTTAGGGGCCACCTAAACCATATACTAAAATAGTGGTATAAGGACCACTATGGGGAAAGTGAAGAGGCCTAGGGCCTGGGGAATAGCTGGAGCTGTTCGGGACTAGCAGTGATGGAGTCAGGAAAGGCCCGCGGGACTCGGTGCAGTGCTTAAAGTGCACGCACGCACCAATGCAATGTCAATGGTGCGTAAAAGTTACAAAGTTAGATTTAAGGAACCTTCCGCTGGACCTACAAGGATAAAACTTTAGACACAGGCACTAGAGGTATATAGCAGTGTGGGAACACCGGCGTTGCTGAGTTACCTCACCCACAGGAAGCGGGTGCACAGGTGCGAAGTAGTGTCGGGTTTCGTCATGCAGGTCGATGGTGCTTGGAGCTGAAGATGCTGCAGGCGGGTCGTCGTGAAGAGTTCCTTTGGATCCAAGGGTGGATATGAAGAGGTGAAGACCTGAAAGCAGAGGGGATTATGTTCAAAGTCACTAGACAGTGACTACCGTGGAACCAGGATGGAACCAGGCGATGTCGGGTGCAAACAGGTGATGAAGTGAAGATTGTCTCTGCAGCCACGTGGACACGAAGAGGTCAAGGACGTCCAGGAGTCGATCATGAGATGTCCCACGTAGGCTCTCGCTGAGGTCGGTGTTGGCAACTTGATTGGAGCAAACAGACCTTGGCAAAAGCAAGCCATGCAGGAATCGATGCAAGCTTCTCACTCGGACCAGCAAGGTCAGAGCGGGTGCTCCTTTTCATGGGAGCAAGGGCCAGTCTGGAGCAATCAGACCAGCAGTGTAAATCATAGTTTTCATCGCCAAGATGGCCACTAGCCACGTGGCAAGTGACCGGGATGGCGCGTCAAGTGGCAAAGTGCAAAAGGGCCCCACGCAGATCGTGGAGATGCTGGGGGGCTGATCTTCTGTGCAAATGCTGCTCGGTGTTGGGGCTTCTTAAACCCCAAAGCACAGCATCAAGGGTGCCTCGGGTGCTGCACAGTCAGGGGTCTTCCAAGATGTCCGGTCCCACATCTCTCGGTACCTCCACGGGTCTCTTCTTTTCAGGGACTGTGGATCGGGCTATGAGATGTCTGAGAGTCTGGGTCTTGTCAGGCTCTGGGCTCGGGCTCCGTCGGGAGGCGGCGGCAAAGCAGACGTTGAGTTGCTGGTTGGTGTCTGTATTCACAGGGTGGTCACTCCTTGGCCACAAGGGAGATTCTCTTCAGTCTTCTGTGCAGCAGAATGTCGAAGTCCAAGCTTCTTCTGTATTTCAAGTCGAGTTCAGGATGATCTGAAGTCCTGGGACACAGCTCCGACTCTTATTCCAAATCTGGGGGCCGGATCACCTACTAGGTCCCTCCTCTATGTGGGACCAGGAAGGGGGGTGGCTACACCCCCTTTCCTTTGTCCAGTTTCGCGCCAGGACTGGGGCTGGAAAGCCCCAGCACCGTTCTGAACTGGCCTATGCACAGGGACACCTTGTGTGCCCCAGGCATGTCTGATTCTATTCAGCCCTGTCCTACCCAATACACAAAATCCTGTCTGGGGTGGTGCTAGGACCTCCCAAGGCAGGAATCCCTTTGTCTAAGTTGCCCTCGCTGAAAGGACTCCCAGCAGCAGGAGGTCAGACTTGTGTCTGTGGTGGCAGCATCCATTTTGTGATGCTGAGGCTCTGTTTAACTTTAACCGGGTTTCAGGTTAGGTACATGTCGTGTCCCTCTAGAAGGGTGGAATGCTACCCCCGTCACCAGAACTGGCGAGGGGGTAGTATTCCAATTCGTATGACACCTTACTCGACATGTTTTGATAAAGCCAAACCAAAGATAGCATTTAACCGCGAGGATTATAATGCACTTAAGAGTATATGGTATGGCAGTATCATGGAACAGCTAAAGGACTTGGTTCCGAAAGCTGCAGACAGGCTAAGCTCATGCCAGAGCACCATCTCACATATTTCCAAGCACTCTGCCTCCAGGATTGATGAGGCCTTCCATAGGAGTGGCTGATAGGAACATATGTGTCCATTTTAGGTTAGGCATAGGCATACTACACCTAAGTAAGGGGTGATTACACCGACTTACCCCAGCTGAGTGATCAGCCAGTTGTGTCAAATATGGAGGCCAGGCCAGGGGTGGCACAATACGTGCTGCAGCCCCTGGTAGGCCTTGGAACCACCTATGCCCTGGGTACCTAGGGTACACTGTTACAGGGGCCAATAAGGTGAACCAGTTCCAATTGGTAATGTACCTAAGGTACATGGAGTCCATTTTAAGGAGAGAGCAATTAGCCTGGGGCCCTGAATAGCAGGATACCAGGCCAACTAAGTCAAAAACCAGCTAAACACTAGGCAAAAAGTTTGGGGGTAATCATAGTCAGATATCTACCTTCCTACAATAATGCACTGCCTGCCGGGCCTAGTAGCGACCGCCGGACAACGCCGTGCAGTACACATGTACAAAGAATGCAGTTCATCTTCAATAGGTGTCTCAAAAATTGTAGACTACTTTTGATTCAACGAGTCTTATCGGAGAGAACTATATTCATCAAAAAAACTATCAGCAGGGACTAAAGGTCACATACATTTAGTAGTAACTACTTCTTGAATTTCTCATAGTTTTTCAACAAAAGAGCCTTCCAGAATGTGTTTGGCCTATTCTTGCGCCGCTGCTCCTATAACCATGATGATTATAAGTTAGGATGTTGTATGGCTTTCAGAAACTATGTATGGTGGTGGACTGCACATCATTCTGAGCTGCCAGCACATTGAAGCAGGTGTATATGCACGGAAGGAATAATAAATAAATAAAACAAATAAACCAGCCTGCGACAGTTGTAGGAGTGTGATGGTTAGTTGTTGTGGTCTTACTCTCATAAGCAGCATGGCAAGTGCAAGCTGCAGTGGCCTTATTACGAGAGCCCCAGCAAGTATTATTTTACAAATTAAGCACTGGATCCCCAGTCACAATGGAACATCTGTTATCAAACCTTAATCCCTCTTTTATAAGGTGAAATTCCCGAAAATTATAAGAAAGCCATTATGATCCCACTTTTGATCACCCTCATACTCTGAAGAACGATTTTACAATCACCCTAATGCCATATCATGCCAAAGTTTTGGCATGTGGCACAACTAATGTGTAAATATCTACAAGGAACTTACTATTTACATCCTTATAAGCCGGTTTCCGCTCAGCCAACACTATAAAAACAATGATGAAATCCTGTCTAAAGTATCGGATACAAGCAGTTCAACTGTCCTCTTTCCTAACACAAAGTGTGTCAGTCAAATATTGAGTCCGCAAGCTTGTATGTAATTCTCTCACTTGTTTAACATCCATGTTATACCCTTAATTTGAGAGATGGCTGAGAGACGGTGCCCAAGGCTTGCGCAGCTTGCTCCATTTAGATGGAAACACTACCTTCCAAGAACATTTTGAAGACACCATGCGTTTTACCTGCAGATGGGTGACAAAGAGTTGCTTAAAAATTAAAAGAAATAAAACAAAAGCAGTAATTATAAGCAAAAATACAGATCCGTGGACCCCGTGTTACTCTTCCTCCCAAATGCTCAGATATCAGCACAAATCCTGCGGTAATAATGGACAACCATCTTTAAGTGAAACCACAAATAGATTCTAAGGTTGCTAAGTGCCATCTTTCTTTAGCGAACATCTAGAGAGTTTATCTCCTACATTTCTTTCGAGGCACTGAAAAGAATAATGGCGGCCAATATTGGGTCCAGACTTCACTATGCGAATAAGAACAACCTAGGATTTCCCAAGTGTGATCAACACAGATTACAACAGGCACAAATAGCTGCAGGAAGGCTACATTTTTCAGTCGGTAAGATAATAAGTGTCACTCCTCTCTTGAAATTAATGGCTGCCAGGAAAACACAGGGTCCAATTCAAAACCTGTGCTTGGTATTTAAAGCCTTACATGGCATGATATGTACTGTTCGATATTCTTCTTCACAAACTATTTAACTGTGCCTTGAATTTCTAAACATAGGCTCAGAGGTTGGAGTTTTTTGCTCATAACAGCAGCCCCATGGAATTCTCTCCCTGCCTACCTGCATGCCTAAACTATTCAAATAGTAAGGATTTAAAACATACCTGTTTACATGATCCTATCTTTGCTGACTCCTCATTCTACATCTTGGCGAAACGCCTTTCCAACTCTGCTCATCGCACCCTCCTTTTTCTTAAGTGCCAAGAAACCATTGGTAAACATACGCTTTATTAGGTACTGATAACATAACACAACATAACCCAAGTCATGCAATGCCTCCCTATGTACCTCACTGTGACTTCAGACCTGAGATTTGAACTTCATGATTCAGCATGACTTCCAGCAACATGTTTCTTTATCAATACACTGGACATTTGAAGAATGCTTCTTATTCACAAAAGTGTGCACAGCAACCTAATCTTACTTTCCACCCTTTTTAGGTCGAGTATTTGCGACCTCTTGTATATACTTTATTATATACGTATATGTGTATGTAATTTGTGGACTGTGGAGATCAGCCCTAGGACTTGTTTGCTTCCACTTAGGGATTTTTTTTTGTTCAACTGCCTCTGTTTAACTGTCTTGATAGAAAACTACCAGAATAGGTCAGTAAGATATCAGAATTGCTTTCTCCTGATGGACTTTCTTTTCTTTTAATTTTCTGGCAAGTGCCTCTATTTAGCTTTCTTGATAGAAAGTGACCATCAGATGTCAGTAAAATCCCAGAATCACTTTAGCATTTTCTAGTTTGCAGTCCATAGAAATTGTCTTCCATGAACACCCATAGACAATAATATTTTTTTCTAAACTTGTATTTTTAGTGATGTGACTTTGGAAGGCCCTGATTATATATTAAAAACAAAGTTTTAGACTACACAATTTCCTGCTGAAAGGCAATATCTCTCCAAGTGTTCCCATTCCTGGCATGCCAAGCAGTTTGGTGCTTACTTTCCCTCCAAGCACAGTACATGTTTCAGCACCCAGAGTAATGTGCTGCATAGCTAAATATATAAAAGGTCCTAAAGGCGAGACCAATTGCATTGCATATGCTTGTCATGTTTCATTATCACAAAAGGACTAGACACCTGTACTATTATAGGCCGACAGAACTTTAAGCTGACATGCTGTGCAGGTGTGAGGTGCAGATACTTTTTGAGAATATCCTTCTAAGAGAAACTACATATACCTTCAAAAATAATGCGATTACTTTTACTCCCATTCTGACTACTAGATGCAGGTTTTCTGACTCTGATTGTACCATGCGCTCTGCTAACCAGAACCAGGGTCTGTGCTCTTATTTAAAGTGCATGGTAATTAGGTATAACTACAAATGTTACTAACAAGCTCTATGTAAGTACCTTATATGTGGTAGGGCATGTGACTCACATTTGACTCACAATGACTCCATAGGCTAACATGGGAATAAGTTATTAAAGTGTAAATATTGAAAGAAAGGAACTATAATTAAGGGTGGGCTGTGAAATCTGCTCCGTCAGCGGAGGTCACTGAGATTTAAGCACTCCGCTTTGAGTACGTAGTTCGTAAAAAAAACTCATCACCCGGCGCGTGGCTGAGTTTAACAGTGCCCTTATTTAGCTTCCATGCCGGGTGTCGTTTCAATGAGGATAGCATGGATCTTGGAAGCATTTCTAATACTGCAGTGGCACTGCCATATAGTGGACGCCATTTACATTAAACTTAATCACATTGACCTATACTGTGGGAACTGGAAGGGAAGTTGAACTAGTTAAGGAGGAGAAAGAGGCATGAAATGCAATGCAGCCTTGTCATTTAAATTTGGCAGTCGACTGCTAAGAACTGTAGGATGCGCATCAGGTGGGTCCAATGGTCGAAGTAGCCCAGCTCCCAGGTCTCGCTTCTGCACGGTTGCCACTTGTCCTTTGCGCAGTGCAACCACACAGGCCCATTGAGTACTGCCTGCTGCAGGAGAAAGGTACTGGCAGTCACTGCAGTTGAAAGCCAGAGCATCTTAAAGAGGTAGGGTAAAAAAGGTAACAGAGAAACATTCAGGGATTCATTGTCAGCCCTGCACTGCTCCAGACACTCTTTAAAGAGATGTATTGCTGGAGCTAACATGAGATCTAGTCGATGAATAGGATCGCATGCTTAAACATTAATTTCCTTCCAGCCTATGATACTTGGCCCAATAACTGCCCTTGTGCTTCTCCATCAGGTCTTCACCTAGATTGAAAGCAAAATGTTACAATTTTGGTGGGCACTGGGAACTATGCACCAGGCTACATTCCGTGCTTCATTTATATGTGCTGCTGTGCCACATTGCACCCCTCTGTTCTCTCAGCCTGTATTTATGGAGGGGGGGGGGCTAAGAAAGCATTGCCCCATTTGTTCAAGGAAGGAACTGGAACACATTCAGCTCTGGCTTGAGAGGGAGGAGGTTGTCATGTTTTTATTGCCTCTTCTCATACATTAGTCTGGGAAACAGTTCAGCAGTGCCCCCTGCTGACAAAACCTCCATTCCGGACTCACAAGAAAGCAGCATCATGCCTTCTGAGTTGTGGGGTAGTGCATCGGAGGTGATGATTAATCTCAGCTTTCTCTGCTGAAGCCATTTGGCATATATTCACAACTCGAGGTAAGCGCTATACACAAGGTCTGCAAGGTTATAAGCCTTAAATTAAATAATTGACTCATCTCATCTGCTGTACAAATAAGCTAATTATTGCCAAGGTATGGGCTATGCCCCCCTTTCTGCAGCAAAGTCAGTTCTTGCATGGTGTTTTGGTGTTTGGTGCTAAGCGGATACAAACTCCGGCACGTCAAATGAATTGGTTTACTAGCAAGTTGATTCGACTCACCAGTAATTCGTGGAGATGCTTCCTGAGCTGGCAGAAGCTTGACGCCATGGAGCCCGGATAGATTGCTGGTCCAAGGCAATATATAGCCTAATAGTAACCCATCAGAGATAGGCATCATCTCCCCTTTGACTCCCTAATTCTACAAACCCATTACCTGCCAGAGGTCTGGGTACACCTGCAACTGCAAATACAAGATATGCCATAGTGACACTGGTACTACTATACTGTAACATGTCATCATATACACATATATTGTTCTGCATCATTAGCAAGGCCACAACGAAGGTCCACATGAAAATATAGATTTAGTGAATGCAATGATGTTGTAAAAATGTACCAAGCAATAAGGCCAATGGCCAGTCCAAATAGCAGACACATCTGTTGTGCCAGAAAACTTGCCACACAGTTCACTGCCAGGGAAAACTCCCCAGGAAAATAGTGGCATCACATGGACACTCCAACCACCGCTCAGGGGGATTTGGGTTGGCAGGCGGAGGCTGTTCAATCCTTGGTTATGCTGGGCATTAGATTAGGAGGGCTGATTTGGGTAATTGGATGGTTGGACCTGGGATGGGGAGGGCTAGCTTGGGTAGTGGGAGGGCTAGACATGGGAGGGGATGGGGCTGGCTTGGCTAGTGGGAGGGTTGGACCTAGGAGGGGAGGGCTGGCTTGGGTAGAGTGTGGGCTGGTCTTTGTATAGTGAGGGCTACACTTATAACCCTGAAGGTGACTCTGGGATGGACATAGAGGTGGCATTGTTAGCCCCCTTTTTCAGAATGATGCAGATGTCTTTTTGGTTCTCTTTGATGATTTTGGTATGGGATCAAGATGTGTGGCTCTCTCACCCTTCCTCTCCTGTTGGGAAGGGACGTTTTCAGCAGTTCTGATGGTGCCACCCTTCTTAGGTGGGTGGCTGTAAGTGGAAGTGAAAGGGATTGGTGTTAACCCAGCCCTCTAAACTCTGGAAGAGGCTAGTAGTGGCAGGTCGGAGGTCCAGGTCACACAGGGTAGGGGTTTTCAAAAATAAGGGAGGAGGTGGTGTGATGGTTGTGGTTTTGGAGATAGAGGAAACTGAGGTCTGAGATGTGGATGCATGTTTTCTGTGGCTGTGTCTTTGAGTGTCCTGGCATGGTGTTGTGAGTGGTGTGTCTTGTGTGCTGGGTGTGGGTATTGTGCAGGGTGTGGTGTGTATAGTGTGTTAGCTTTTCTTGGAGTGGTGTTGATGTGCTGCATGTGTAGGCAAAGCGTCCAGAGCACACCATATACATAAGTAGACTGGTTTGTCTTAGAGTAGCGATAGTAGGGATAAACCGGACAAAGCGTATAGTCTTTCAAAGGTTTTATTCACCCACAGTATTCCCCACTTGGGAATCACTGTAAATACAAATCAAGCTGACACATGTTTCGTCACAACATATGGCTATGACTCTTCAGGGCTGGAAGAGAATAATCAAAATTAAAAGTTCAATTTTGAAAGGAATTACGTTATGTGTGGCGAGAAGGAACACCCGTGACGTGGAAACCAACACAAGAAGGGAGGGAACAGGAAGAAGGGTTCTTTCGTGTTCGTAAATAAATGCTGTAGATTGTTGATCACGCAAAATTATAAGTGCCTAGTGTCAGGGAAAGAACCAATGTGTCGTGACTTTCGGCGCAATCATAATAATAAAATAACAGGAGCAACATAAAAGTTCATAAGTGTGCAAATGTGCAGTGAGACACAATATACTTAATGATTAGGCATAAGCATAACAAAAAAAACAATGATGATCCTATTTAGACAGAAGTATCAATATTTCCTACTGTAGGTTTACTGTCATATACTAGACTTAGGGATACTGTTATCATTAGTTGAGGGTAACTTGTCTTAATGAAAGCTATTTTTGGACAAGTGGGAGTTCTTTTTGCATTGTTCATGGTCGGAAAAGTGAATTCAAGTTGCAAATCTCATAGTTAATTTATAATTGACTGTAACTAGCAGTGATTAATGCATGCTGTATAATTTCATCAATGTAAATATTGCATTTTCATAATCAGAACGGCATCAATAAACAGCTAAATAACACACTTAAGCTCCCAAAAATCCAGATTGCGTCTTCAGAAAAGGACCCCAAATTACAAGCTTACATGAAATTTAACGGATAATCACTCTGCATTTAAAAGAGCCCAAACGCTCGTATCAGAACGCTCGTATATTAACGGAAAGAAACCAGTTGTGTCATCACAGGTTAGGACACGGAGAAATAACATATTATCAATGTGCAAAATACTGGCTATTAGCAAATACAAACATATCAATACTGCCGAGTCACTTAAAACGTATCAATTATCGTGTTTGAATACAACCAGGTCGAATTTATACGGATTAGAAACATTTCAGATAATCAGCATTGCAATGTCACTAAACACACTAACAGTTTCGCGTTTAACGACTATCGGGATAATTTAACCGTTTTGACACCATTGGAAAATAAACTAAGCAGCTGTGAAAGAAGGTAGACGGAAGGGGTGAGACTACCTAGAAAAAACATGGGTAGAAGTTGTCTTTACCTGATATAATTAATCAATGGCGGGGTCTGCAGAAAATGAAAAAAAACCACATGGGAACATTTACGTTAGACTAACTTATCACCATTTGATTTGAAACATCAATGAAAAAACCGACTAAGGGAAGAGACACTCACCGGGGGACCGGTGATAATTCCAACCCGGTCCTGATCGTGTGGTTTGAGAAGTAAACGGGCGGCAACAAATGGTTTGCCGGTGCCTTTTTGTCGGTTAAGAGCTTGTTAATTGTACAAGTTCAAAGAAGCTGAGGCTGAAAAGTAAAAAGGGGATAAGGAGTATTTTAGGAGGGAAGCCCGTCGGGAATTCAACAATGGGTACTGACCAAAGGTTGAATATGGACCCAGAATCTTACCAGTGTTACGCCTTCCTAGCGGAGTCGACGAATATCGGTTTCCGAGTGCGGGAACACCGACTGGAATTGGACCCGCCCCTTTTGAATGAAAATAAAAATGAAAAAAGGGCTAAACCGCTAACGAGGCGGTCGGTCAGAAAGGGAAAAGTTACTTACGAAAAAGTGAAAAGAGACCTAAACCGAATAGGTTAACCTCGCTCGGAGGAAGTTCTAAGTTTCACAGCTGCTTATTAGAATAGTTAAAGCATGAAATAATACGTAGATGTAAATAACCGTGTTTTTTTATGACAAAGTCAATACTCGCAAAGGGGTAAATGTTTACTTCTTAGATGGGCGATGTGGTAGATAAGATCACATTGTGGCTCTCAAGGCCAAGTTAAGTTACGTGACAATAATAATAGGCGGAAATTGATCATACAGTCCCGTAATAGGGGGAGGAAAGAAAAGAAAATAATAACCAAAAGAGTCATATAAGAAATCTTCACTGAAATACAATTATGCGGTTGGCGTCATTCATATTGTGGAATATATTAATAGCACCATAATTAAGGTAAATCATCTTAAACATGTGATTAATAAAATAAAACAGCCAAAGATGCCTAACTGGGAAGATGTATAATGGCCCAGTCACCAGCATATTCTTTTCAGGTTACAGTAAGCAAAACCATATTCTATTGAAAAAGGGATGTTAAGTTTATACGGGGGGCGTAGTTCTTCAGGTATCAGGGCCCAGGAAGAAATGTAGTTCATCATCCGTGTTCTGGCCTGTCCTAGTCGTATCAAGACGCTTGATCCAAAGTGCTTCTTCTCTCCTAAGCGTAGCTCTCTATTTCCACCTCTCACGGTCGTTTTTACAACGTCAATGCCATAGAAGGTAAAGGTTTTGATATTGCCTTGTAAAGGACATGAAGCCATGTGTATTCCCATGGGATATCTGGTATCCTTTGTGGCATACGCCCTTGCGTGTTCCCTTATGCGTTCTCTGAGAGGTCTAATCGAACAGCCCACATATCTGCTTTTGCATGCACATTCAATAATGTTCACTGTGCTGCATGTGGATGTCCGGGTGCCTGTGTGTTCAACTTTCCGTATTTATCTGGTCAGGTGGGGTAATTGGGAGGGTAGATTGGGAAGGGACTGGAGCAAGGATGGGAGGCTGACAGGTATGGATGGCTGCTGTAAGTGTCAAGGCCAGAGACTGGACAGATCTCTGCAGGCCTGCCATGTCTGAATGACTGCCCTCCAGCAATGAAACATCTTAGAACAACTTGTAGCCATGATCCCGGATGGCATACAGGACTGCATTTTGATCCACAGAGATCTGATGCAGGATGTCTATGGCCTCCACACTCAGTGCAGCAGGGAATAAAGGGTTTAGGGCTGTGATGCCTTCGGAGAAGGAGACTCTGCTATCTTAGGGGAGTGGGCCAAGATAACAGTTTGGAAAGCAGCATAGAGGGTGGAGACAGAACGTGGTTTGGGAAACCAAGATGTTGATGTTTTTCTTCCTTGGTCCATCACCACCATGGAGTCGCTGCTGGAGTGTGACTTTGTGGAGGTAGATGTATGATCTGTCTCCACCAGGGCACTCCCATCCCGTACGAGGCACTGGTCCCCTCGGTGTCAGTCAATGCTTGGTGAACCCTCTTGACAGCTGCTTTCCCAACAGTGGCAGGCCCCTCTCTTTCCCTGCCCTCGGTTGATACTGTAACAGAAGGAGACATAGGTACAATACTATTGTCTTGCTACACATGTGAAAGCAAATCTATATTCAACTCTTTCCACATCAGTAAAGTCAATTACTTGTAGACAGAGTGTCTGCATCACCACAACCTTTGCCATGAGAACAGGTTGTATTGACACGTGACGTGTTAAGTCCAGCTACATGATGCTTTTGATAATGCCAACTCTTGCCTGTGCCAACATATACATCTCACATCCTATTATGTGTAGCAAGACCTACATATATCCTCTCAAATGAGGGCCATATCCAATGGTGTAGTGTTGCTCTAACATTACGATGAAAGGCCGAGAGACATGCAAATATGTAATCTTGCATGCATACACTAATATGACTTTGTATTGTAGAGCAACTACTCGGGATATGTGGCATTACACTCAGAAGGTATGATTGGCATGGAAGTGTACACCACCCTCAGCTTACCCACCCCCCCCCCCACTCACCAGGCTCACTTCTGTCCACTGCCAGATGATGCAATTGACAGATACAAATGATAGAACTTAGTATGTGTCACAGGTAGTGTGGATAAACATGTACAAATCACCTTGTAATTGTGTAAACAAAGAACAAGGCATAGGCAATGGCAATCTTAGTCAAGGATGTTGCATGTAAGCAGACCTCATCCACAAAACATTTGTCAATGTCAGGACAACCCTTAAAGGACAGAAGTCCTTGGAATGAGCACATCCATGAAGATGAGTGTGGCCTCCACAAGGTCTGGTAATGTGCGGTCCAAACCATTGTCTTGTGTTTTGCATCCCCTTGTTGTGATGACTGCTAATACACAGGGCACATCAATGGCTCAAGATATCACTCCCTGATGTATGTCAGCAGCCACAGCTTGACTGTGCACTGATGCACATGTCTACCCCACCTCAAAGCATACAGAGTAAGCTCTGGCACTCAGATTAACATTGGCTGACTCTATTGCAATGTATTATATTGTAATTGCATTTATATAGCTACCCCTGGTGAGGCGTGAACTTGCTTTTTCTGGGATGAGCACACTACATAACCCTTAAGATATCAACCCCTTCGCTGCTAGGCCTTTTCCCCTCCTCTGCTAAGCCTTTTTTTGGCGATTTGGGGTAGTGCGCGCTTAGGCCCCTGTAACTGTTTGACCACATAAGGTATCCACGCCAAATTTGCGTCCTTTTCTTCCAACATCATGTGGATTCTAAAGGTGCCCAGGGTTTGTTGATTCCCTTGGAGGGGTCCCAGAAATTAAGCAAAATACAGTGAAATTTTAGTTTTTTTCAGAAAAATTGGAAAATGGGCTGCAAATGAAAGCCTCTGGGTTTTTCCCTGCAAATGTTATCAAAAAGGGTTTGTGGGGCTGAAATCTCCATTTCCTCAGATTTTAGGGAATGACAGTCTTGTGTCAGAGAACCAACATTTTTCACACAGTTTTGGCATTTTTCTGGGACATAGCCTATTTTTGCTATTTTTAGAGCTTTCAACCTCCTTCCAGTTAATGGTAGAAATGAGTTTGAAAGCAATAATGGATCCAGGACAGCTATACATTTTCGAAAAGTAGACAAAATTCTGAATTCAGAAAGGGGTCATTTGATGTTGTTTTGCTATGTGTGGGGTATGATAATTTTTTATTACATTTGATCTTGCTAAATTGGAGCTATTTCAAAACACTCATAGTGAATTCTAAATCACTTGCAAATGGTGGAAGGTCAACTCAAAAAGCTAATTAGCAACATTAGAATACACCAAACTGAGACTAACCATGTCTTCAGGTAAGGTTGAGAAAGAGTTAACTGTCCTGGATTAAGGAAGCAGGTAATCAACATTCCCCCAAGATGAGATGCAGATTAACCTGCTTGGGCCTCATGGTTCACTCAAAAAGTTCTTGATGCCAAACTGAAATTAAACACCCTGAGAGCAGATGGCAGCTGAATTATAAAGTTTCTAGTAAAACTAAGTTGAAACAAGTTTTTAAAAATCATCTATTAAAATTAAAACCACATATTATTCGAATAAGGTCTGTGAAGCCTACAGTACTCAAAAAGTGATTTATAAAAATTAACCACAAATTATATTTTGGAGGAGTCCCTCAAAACAAAAAACACTTGCAGGAACTGTGTAATGTAATTTATTTTTTATTTAAAAGATAAGTTCAATCGAAGAAAGTCTTGAAAAAGAGATCAATACTATAACCAACTCCAGTAAGAATGAAATGAATCAAGTTAGGATTTTGTGCAGCTAGTTATGAGTTATTTTACAGATTATGAGGACGGTGAAGTCGGTGTCTCTACTTGCCCCTTGCCCACTGGAAATTATGGAAAGAACATGTGCCGGTGTTTTCCTTTGATTAGCACCGACACTTAATTATCAGGGCCTGGTCTACACTAATCTGCTGCACGTCACATAATGCCTTGATGAGATTGGCATATTTACCTCACTACTAGACTCAGAGGCGGTGCTGAGTCAGTGAGTGTTCTTCTTATCTCCGGAGTGAGTCCCAGTGAAGTGTTGCAGCTCCTTGTGAGTAGATAACACACTGCTGACTAGTGAAGCCAGCTATTGCAGGTGCAAGCCGAGCAGCTAACGTCATTCCGTCTTTGTTTTTTCAGCTGGCAGGAGACAAGTGTTTCCAAAGAAACAATGCTCCCGTAACTGAGGTACTGCACGGAAATGAATTCCACTTGCTTTTCTAGCCAGACAGTGTGTTCAAACTAAGTATCTTCTTTGTGTTAAGAGTGGAGAGTGGCCCACAATTTACTAATTTGACTGCCTGCCAGTTGAATGTATCTCTTAAAAGAAGTGTTGCGGATCTTCACTCCGAGGGATGCACTATTTTTCTCCAGTATTTTTAAGCACTGTAACACCAGTAACCGTTTAAGAGAGACTGTGCCGAGTGAACTGAAGGCTGACCTGTGAGATAAAGCAAAATAATGGCCCCCCTGCAGTATTTGTTTATTGTTGCAGTTTATGTAGCGCAAACTCGACCCGAAGGTATTGGAGCACTTAACATTTGTACCAGCTGCATCGCAGATGGAAACGTTTATTATTAGACAGAGGGAAAATAGGTACCTTACCCAGAATCACAGATTGTTTGAGCCTGCCACCGAGATTCGAACCCGGTTCCATAGCTTAAAAGTCGGACGCTCTAGCCGCTAAGTTCTCTATTTCACAGATATACATTTCCCACTCATCCTCTCCTTACACCCGAGGCTGACGTCTCTCAAAAACTGTATCACAGTTGTGCAAGCTTGAAATCCCGTTCGGCTTTGTTCTTCTGTAACCATATCTACCTGCAAGAGGAGAGTAGGGAGGGGGGGACAGGTGAGCAGCTGCAGGGCACGGAGGTGGTGACCGGTGAGCAGCTGCAGGGCACGGAGATGGGGACAGGTGAGCAGCATCAGGGCACGGAGGTGGGTACCGGTGAGCAGCTGCAGGGCACGGAGATGGGGACAGGTGAGCAGCTGCTGGGCACGGAGGTGGGGACCGGTGAGCATCTGCAGGGCACGGAGGTGGGGACCGTTGAGCAGCTGCAGGGCTCGGAGGTGGGGACCGGTGAGCTGCTGCAGGGCACGGAGGTGGGGACCGGTGAGCAGCTGCAGGGCACGGAGATGGTGACAGGTGAGCAGCTGCATGGCACGGAGGTGGGGACAGGTGAGCAGCTGCAGAGCACGGAGGTGGGGACAGGTGAGCAGCTGCAGGGCACGGAGGTGGGGACCGGTGAGCAGCTGCAGGGCACGGAGGTGGGGACCGGTGAGCAGCTGCAGGGCACGGTGATGGGGACAGGTGAGCGGCTGCAGGGCACGGAGGTGGGGACCGATGAGCAGCTGCAGGGCACGGAGGTGGGGACAGGTGAGCAGCTGCAGGGCTCGAAGATGGGGACAGGTGAGCAGCTGCAGGGCACGGTCCCGCCTGCCCCTCATCAATCGCATCTTATAATTCTTAGCGATAAGTGGAGGGGGCCCTTGGTATGTTTCTCTTTTTCATCTAGCTATGAGACTGAGCCTGAGCCAAGAGGAGATTCATCTGCAGTACTGTGCATATGCTATGTGTTTTGCGGCCTTTAGTTCAGTGTTGCCAGCACACTGATTGGGCTGAATTTTGGTTCTGAGAGGGTAGAGGGTGGACGGCAGCATGTGCAGTTTTTCTAAAGATTGCCACGCCCAGCACACCCCCATCCCTCGAGGCATTCATTTCAGCCCGATGACGTGGTTGAGGGCAGGCAGTAGCAGCACCAGGCCCAGGCCCAATCATCAGTAACGGACTGTAAGCAAGTACTAAGTAGTAGTAGGCGCACAGACGTGTCAATATGACATGCCCATTGCCAAACAAATGCTACTGTTTTCGGGATTGTGGTGCCAGGACGGTCATCACCATGGTGGGATCTCCAGCTACACAAGATTTGATGACGATAATGCACTGCCTGCTGGGCCTAGTACCGACCGCCGGACAATGCCGTGCAGCACACATGTACAAAGAATGCAGTTCATCTTCAAAAGATGCCTCAAAAATTGTAGACTACTTTTGATTCAACGAGTCTTATCGGAGAGAACTATATTCATCAAAAAAACAAGCAGCAGGGTCTAAAGGTCACATACATTTAGTAGTAACTATTTCTTGACTGCCTCACAGTTTTTCAAAAAAAGAGCCTTCCAGAAAGCGTTTGACCCATTCTTGCATCGCTGCCCATATAACCACGATGATTATAAGTTAGGATAATGTACGGCTTTCAGAAACTATGTATGGTGGTGGACTGCACATTATTCTGAGCTGCCAGCACATTGAAGCAGGTGTATATGCACGGAAAGAATAATAAATAAATAAAACACATAAACCAGCCTGCGACAGTTGTAGGAGTGTGATGGTTAGTAGTTGTGTTTTTCTTATCATTAGCAGCATGGCAAGTGCAAGCTGCAGTTGCCTCATTACTAGAGCCCCAGCAATTATTATTTTACAAATTGAGCACTGGATCCCCAGTCACAATGGAACCTCTGCTATCAAACCTTAATGCCTCTTTTATAAGGTGAAATTCCCGAAAATTATAAGAAAGCCATTATGATCCCACTTTTGACCACCCTCATACTCTGAAGAACGATTTTACAATCACCCTGCAGCCATATAGTGCCAACGTTTTGGCATGTGGCACAACTAATGTGTAAATATCTACAAGGAACTTACTATTTACATCCTTATAAGCCGGTTTCCGCTCAGCCAACACTACAAAAATAAATGATGAAATCCTGTCTAAAGTATCGGATACAAGCAGTTCAACTGTCCTCTTTCCTAACAGAAAGTGGGTCAGTCAAATATTGAGTCCGCAAGCTTGTATGTAATTCTCTCACTTGTTTAACATCCATGTTATACCCTTAATTTGAGAGCTGGCTGAGAGACGGTGCCCAAGGCTTGCGCAGCTTGCTCCCTTTAGATGGAAACACCACCTTCCAAGAACATTTTGAAGACACCATGTGTTTTACCTGCAGATCGGTGACAAAGAGTTGCTTAAAAATTAAAAGAAATAAAACAAAAGCAGTAATTATAAGCAAAAATACAGATCCGTGGACCCCGTGTTACTCTTCCTCCCAAATGCTCAGATATCAGCACAAATCCTGCGGTAATAGTGGACAACCAACTTTAAGTGAAGCCCCAAATAGATTCTAAGGTTGCTAAGTGCCATCTCTCTTTAGCGAACATCTAGAGAGTTTATCTCCTACATTTCTTTCGAGGCACTGAAAAGAATAATGGCGGCCAATATTGGGTCCAGACTTCACTATGCGAATAAGAACAACCTAGGATTTCCCATTATGATCAACACTGATTACAACAGGCACAAATAGCTGCAGGAAGGCTACATTTTTCAGTCGGTATGATAAGAAGTGTCACTCCTCTCTTGAAATTATTGGCTGCCAGGAAAACACAGGGTCCAATTCAAAACCTGTGCTTGGTATTTAAAGCCTTACATGGCATGATATGTACTG